>NC_137347.1:20909667-21415687 GCF_965287045.1 Carcharhinus amblyrhynchos
GGCTGGTCCATAATTTAAAGTTTGGTCAATGGTAACCCCTTCCAAGATGTTGATGGTGGGGTATTCAGCAATGGGGGTAATCCCATTTAATGTCAAGTAGAGGTGGTTAGAGGTTGTTGGAAATGATATTGACATTTGTGTGGGGCACATGTTATTTGCCATTTATTAGCCAAACCTGAAAGCTGTACAAGTCTTGCTGCTGTTGCGACCCCTGTAGAGACTGAAAACATGTTATAAAATGTGAACTTCCAATTAATAACTGAAAGGTTAACACGACAAAATTTCAAATTTTTAAACTCCAGAACTGTCTTTACACAATGGGCTTTCCTGGAGACTTCTCTCTCTAGCAAAAGCTAGGCAAGTTATCCAGTTTTGTATTAATTCCTCACAAAACTGGTCTTTCCAGCTCGAGAACAAGCTCTCATGACATTACCAGGTGGTGACCTAGTCTTTTGTTGTCCACAGCTGCTCTCCATCGCCCTGATCTCTTGGCAGACTAACCCACCTGCCTGTGATATTCAGCGGTATTTTAGGAAAGCCTGTCACCAGATTCTTACAATGGCTTCTTCTGCACCCTTCCACTTGGCAACATGAATCACATGGACTTTAATATTTTGCTGCAGTTTGGAGACCCAAAGTCTGTCAGTGAGCGTTACAGTTGCTTTTGCCATTATCTGCAAATGTGAATACCCTGCACCTTCCACTCAGTAAAATAATCTAGAAACGGTCTTCCTATAAAATTAATATAATATTTACAGCCCTATCAACCAGAACTGTTGTCAGACAGACTAACAGAGGTCACATGACTCTTGCAATTTTATTCTAATTTTCCAAGATCTTATAAACATCATTATTGTTACAATGCATGTGGGCATCATCTGTTTTCCTACCTGGGTTGAAGAACGAGGATCCTGGACTGAGATGATTAGCCTCCAACAACCACAACCATCTTCCTAAGTGCAGAGTTGCCACTCCGCCCCCTCGCTCCCACCTCAACCAATTCTCACTAACTTCAATTTACTAGGGCTCCTTGACACCACACAAAGGCAAATTCAGCCTTGAGGTCAAGGACATTCGCTTCATCTTCGTAATACAGCTTTTATCCATATTAGAACTAAAGCTCAACTGAAATCTGGAGTGGAGCCCCTGGCAGAATCCAGATGCAGTAAGAAGTCTCACAACATCAGGTTAAAGCACAACAGGTTTATTTATAGCAAATGCCACTAGCTTTTGGAACTGTCTGTTCCTTCATCAGGTAGGTGGGAGTTCTGATCACAAACAGGGCATATAAAGATACAAATTCAATTTACATGAATATTGATTGGAATGTGAGTCTTTACAGCTAATCAAGTCTTAAAGGTACAGATAACATGAGTGGAGAGAGCATTAAGCACAGGTTAAAAATATGTGTATTGTTTCCAGATAGGAAAGTTAGTGAGATTTTGCAAGTCCAGGCAAGTTGAGGGGGTGACAGATAGTGTGACATGAACCCAAGATCGCAGCCTCAATTGGCAGCTGTATGGTAATGGAGGGAGCACTCGTGAGCGCGCGAGAGAACGAGAGCGTGAGAATGAGACCGCAGTAGGGAAAGGGCTAATAAATTTTGTACCTAGCATGCGTCACAAACGTAACCCTTTCTCATGGCTGATCTCCTTTAGTTTATGCTATTCCTGGCAGTAATATAAGTTATTTGTTCATGTCTTACATGCTTTAACTCATTTTTATAAAGACAGATAGTCTAATGTGGCTGTTATTTTGTAGACTTTGTAAATTTTACCTATTTGTGTTAGTTGGACATCGTTACGCAGATGGTAGTTTATGATACCGGCTTTTGACGGCTGCTGATGGCAGATCGCGATACTGGCTTTTAACAGGACAAGTCCTGCTGGGATCACACAAGTAACTTCAAAGACAGGGATATGGATGCCGGTACTGCTGCAGAAGTGGTTTCGAATCATGACTGGATTAAGCCTGCGTCCTGACTGCAGGACTGTAATTCCTGATTAACTCTGGGGCTGCATCATGACCCAGGAAGGAAGACCGAAGGTCTGGCCGGAATTGGAACTTTGAATCGTGATTACTACTGGAGCTCATAGTGTATAAATGCCCACTTGTGTTTGTGTTCTATGAGAAGTCTGATAGTCTGGACTGGAACCAGTTTCTCCCAAAGCTTTGCAATAAAAACCACTGTATTTTGACTCACCAACAGTCTCAGAGGTATTATTTTACCTACAACATTTGGTGCCGAAACCTGGGATCTGTTTGTGGACTCAGGTTGAATGGCCACAATCTG
Organism: Carcharhinus amblyrhynchos; assembly: GCF_965287045.1. Classification (NCBI taxonomy): domain Eukaryota; kingdom Metazoa; phylum Chordata; class Chondrichthyes; order Carcharhiniformes; family Carcharhinidae; genus Carcharhinus; species Carcharhinus amblyrhynchos. The sequence continues at coordinate 20,911,961 of NC_137347.1, forward strand.
AGTACTGGAAGAGATCACTGAACTTAATAGGGTGAGTCAAACTACAGTGGATAAGGATTTTTGATGAGAGATTGTGTTGAGAGTTTGTGAGAATGAAAGATGTCTGAACTGAACATAAACGGTCAAGGAGGCACTTGTCTTTAAAACACCCAGTCTTAGACCAGTTAAGAGGGGAAACCCCCATGCGATGGTCAGGAGTTTGAAGTGGGTGTAAAAGACTGGAGAAAGGTGCCTTGAGTGTGATGTTCAGATGTGAGTACGAAAGAGACCGTCACCAATCACCGGAATTGAAGGAAAAGCCGGCTTAAGTTTAATAGTGTAAGCTTTATAGTGCAAGTTTACAAGTGTAAGCGGTGGTACGGAGGGCACTGATCAGCCCTGACAGGTATTACCGGACTCTGATAAGAGCAGCCTAGGGGTGGGAGAGCGAGAAGGGAGACTAGAAGGCTCCAGGTGGTCAGTATAAACTTATCTGTATTATGACGGGATCACAAGGACAGTGGGGAGCCCTGGGATCCCTGATGAATGAACATATAACTGAGAGGGACAGATTCATTGAACGGATGACAAAAGCAGGTGGGACTAATCTCATCCGTTAGACCAACAACAAAAACGGTGGGAAAATGAAAAGAAAGACAGAACTAAGAAAACTGGAGTTCTCTTAGTTCACCAATTGGCCAGATTAATTGAACAAGTCTCAGTCTCGGATGAGAAATGGGCCGACGACAAAGCAAAAATCAAAATGTTAGAATTACGCAGTAGAGAACTAGAAAAGAGAAACCAAATTTTAGAGGACTCTGGCTGGGGATCCTTGCCTCCCTATAGGTTGGCCATAAAACCCACAGCACCTGCAGGAGACTTCGACCCTGATAAAAAGTACAGGTCTATAATCTTGCTCCCATAACTTGGGGCGGGACACTACAGAACCCCACTGCCCGATATAAACCCTTTACCCCAGGAGAAAGACAACAAGTTTTGGCTTCCCTGGGAAAGCTCCAGCTCCGGAGTAACAATAGCAAATTTTGGGCAGAACTACACATCGTTCGGGTTGGACACCAGTTACACTTGCGGGATATACACCAACTGGTACAGGCCGCTTGCCCACAGGACAAGTGGAAACTAATGGGTGACGGGGCAGACCAGGCTAACGCCGTCGACCGAGCTTGGTTGGATTACCAAGGCGGAAGGTGGACGTATGTGATAGAGACAACTGCCAAGATTGATGCAATGGTGGAACCATTTAATCGGTTTAAGGCAGAGGTCCAACGAGTCTTAGGCAACGCACCAACCAACTGGTCCAGAATTACCAAAACTAAACAACAAAGGAGTGAAGAAGCTTCTGAATTTGGGGAGCGACTCTTTAGAGTACATCAAGAATGTTCGGGAGTGCCCGAACCTGCCCGAACAGATAGTTCACTAAAAAATCCTTAAAATGGGAATTCTTAGTACGCAGAACTATGATGAATTAGTAGATTGGGCATCTGGAATTAAAGATGGACCACATGAGAGACCCTAAGGAGAAATCTTAGGTTTTGTATTTCAGTGTGTTTGTGGGATCTGGTTGCTTGTTGAATATAAGTGGTTGTTGTATTAGACTGCGAGCAGGAGTTGTTTGTTCTTGTGGAGTATTTATTGCGGCAATAAATGCAATGCTTTACGCTTTGTTTTAACTTCAAAGGGGCTGAGGAAGTGTTAGAACTTTTAAATTTTAAGTGTAAGATTTCTTGAATTTACTTCTGTTTTGAGTTTAATTACAGTTTGGAAGAAAGAAGAATGAAGGCAACTGTTTGAATCCATTTTCTTTGTTTCTTTCAATGTGTTATTTACATCCCAGTTTAGAATGTTGGATTTGAATAAAGGACAATGTGGGATGAATGTTGGAAGCTTCCATGTGTGTGTTTAATAAAGTAGTTGGGATGTTTATGTTTTTGTTGTTTTTAACGTTTCAATGTTCTTTCCCTAGTTGTGATTTTACAACAGTGGGTTTGATACAGAGTTTAAGTAAAAATTGGAAAGTAAACTGAACTTTCAAAGTCAAGGTATATAAATTGAAGTTTGAAATAACCAGTTTGAATTTTGAATAATCCTGGGTTCAAATTTTGTTAAGGGATTTAAACCTGGGAAGGAACCATGTGCTCTTTCCTTTGTCTTGAAGAAATCATTTGAGACTAAATTAATTCATTTGGCTCCTAGCCAAAAGTATTTTTGTGTTTTGTTCTAAGTAGATGGTTCGTGAATGACAAGCAAGATTGTTTATCACAACCTGGTGATAATTGAGACTTGAAGAGTTTGGTTCATCAGGTTTTCTCCTTGTTAATTTTCGAATTAGTTCCTGACATTTAACTGATAGAATAAATTGAGTGCACAAAATAACCAACTTATAAATGGGAAACTGCCTGAACTTATGAGCGGTAAATAAGTTTAATTTTGACAAATAAAAGGTAATGGAAATAAAGTCTGCATGGGTTTTGTGTTTCAAAGAGGGATGTGTTGTAACATGTTCTCAGTTTGTGATGTAACCATTTGAATGTGAAACAATGTTACAAAGTAATATCTGTTTGTTTTGTGACTTTCCTATACTGAGTAAATGTTATCTGTGGTAATCCTCATGTTCACATGTAAAGTTTGTTGATTCAATGTATGTAAATGCTAATATGTTTTCTGAAAAGCTAAGGACTCTGGAGAGTGTCAATGATTTTACATCTGATGATGGGATTTTTCCAGTACTTAGTTATTTGGGGTTATAAGAGTTAAAATGCTTAAAGGGGGACAAATAAACCATTTGTGCAAGTTATGTTATTCATACATAAATTGGTAGAACAGAATGATGGAGGAGTTTCCTCTATAATTTGTTAAAAAGGAAAACTTCCAACTTTTAACTTGTACTTTAGTTACATTGTGTTAATTCGGTCATAAAAACATAGCATGTGTATGCTAGGAGATAGATTTTGAGCTGTGACTGTGGAAGTTTAAATCTGAAATGGTAACTGTGACAAGAGGTGTTTATTATGCAAATTTGGATCATTTTTAAATGACGAATACTTTGGAGAGTTAAACCTACCTCTTCAGCACTTCTTGGGTGCATGACCCTCCAAAATCCAAATTTGAATGTTATTTCTTTTTGCGTTTGTATCAATGATTTATTATTGTCCTGTGCATAATTCTGAACCTAAAATGATGTTTAGAATATGTGACTATTTGTGTTTGTAGCATATTGTTGTCTGTAACTTCTGGAATATGGGGATGTATTATTACTGTGCATGCCAATGTCTCGGCCTTGCTTGACTGTTGAGTGACTGGGGAATTCCTGACAGACACTGGTCCTGAGCTTGTGATCTGTCATGCTTCACATTTAGGATGAAAGGGGGATATGTGACCTGTGTGCCTCCAACACCTACAGACATGGCCATTGGGGACATACCCAGAGATCGGTGTGGCAGCACCTGACTAGACTCTTATCAATCAGGGGGATCAAGTCCTGATAAATTGATTAGCAATGACCAAAAGGGGCACGAAACCTAACCAAGAACAAGTTACAGTGATGGTGTCCATCGCCAGCAATGACCAGCAGTTGGAGAGCCACCACACCCAAGAAGGGCAGAAGGAAAACCAAAACCAGAGTGCCAAGCCAGACCAAAGAACTATAATACAGAGGACAACCCAGACCAATGCACAGATAAAGGCCAGTGTTTGCTTAGGTACTTGCTGGTCACTCAAGATTAGGTCAAGTTCTTGTATTGGACTTGAACTTTGGTATTTTCCAGTAAGATAACTTATTGTTGGTTGAGTGGGTGCCTATTGATTGTGTGGGCACAAAGAACCCCAAGTTGTCTCTTGTTTTTTAACTGAGTGTGGGCCCATAAGCTGGTAGCATTTGGCTTTGAATTGGTCATGCGGCCATGCTTGGCTGGGCCCAGACCAAAAGGGGGGAGTGCAGTAGGGAAAGGGTTAATGGATTTTGTATCTAGCATATGTCACAAACATAACCCTTCCTCATAGCTGATCTCCTTTAGCTTATACTGTTCCTGGCAGCAATTTAAGTTATTTGTTCATGTCTTACATGCTTTAACTCTCATTTTTATAAAGACAGATAGTCTAATGTGGCTGTTATTTTGTAGACTTGGTAAATCTTACCTATTTGTGTTAGTTGGACATCGTTACACAGATGGTAGTTTACAATACTGGCTTTTGACAGCTGCTGATGGCAGATCGTGATACCAACCTTTAACAAGAAGAGTCCTGCTGGGACTCACTAACAGTCTCAGAGGTATTATTTTACCTACAACAAGCACGTGCGCGCGAGGGGCAGCGCAAGGTGGGTAAGACTGGGAGAGAGGGACAGGGGGGTGCAGACCGGGAGAGAGCACTACCAACGTAAAATGTCTTAGACAAGTCGGCACCTTGCAAACCAGATCTGAATTCTAAATATACTCCTTTCAAGAACCATGATATACATATACTTTTCCTTCATCAAAGTCATTCATGTAGTTTGTAAATAGTTGTGGCCCCAACAATGATCCCTGCTGCATTTCACTAGTTACAGTTTGTCAACCTGAAAATGATTAATTTATTCTGACTTTTTGCTTCCAGTTTAGTTAATCAATCCTCTATTCACGCTATTACAACACCCCATGCCAGGTGTGGTAGCCGTTTATCTGGTGCTTTCTCAAATGCCTTTCAGAAATTGAGCACTTTTTGGAAATCCAAATATACTGAATCTACTGGTTCCTGTTTTCCCAACCTGCTTGTAACATTTTCAAAAAACTAATAAATGTCACACACAATATTCCTTTCATTAAACCATATTGACTCTGCTCAATTACATTATGATTTTCTAACTGTCCTGCTACGACATCCTTATGAATAGATTAAAGCTTTTTCCCCAATGACAGGTGTCAAGCTAACTAACCTATAGCTTTCAGATTTCAATCTCCCTTCTTTCTTGAATAGAGGTACTACAACGGCATATTTTAAATCCACTGGGAGTTTTCCAAATCTAGGGAATATTGGAAAATTACGACTAAAGCGTCCACCATTTCTGCGCTCACTTTTTCTAAGACCCCATAATGCAGGCCATCAGGAATATGGAACTTATCAATCTCTGGCTCAATTGGTTTTCTTATTACATTTTCCTCTAGTGATTGTTTTAAGTTCCTCCTTTTTGTGACTTGATTTTCTACTATTTTTATTGGGATGCTTTTCATATCTTTTAACCTTCCTCATCAGCCATTTCTAGTAGTAATAAACTTTCAGAAGCACAGTCAAGAAAAAAATTTTAATAAAGAAGTCCTATTCTCAAAGCTTCTCAGTGAAAGATATAATCTCCCAAACTCAGATTAGTCAGTTACTGTTTCTTCATGATCACATTTTCTCTTCCACTAGCACTATAAGTGGTGTTTAGTTTTTCCTCTTCTGTGTATTGAGGCTCCATTTCCCACCATTTCACTGATGAGTTATACTCTTCATCCCTTAATCAAATCAAAATTTTCAGAGTTTACTTCTACACTCTGCAGAATTGGCTCCAGACCAAATTGCTACCTGTAGTACAAACCCAGAGAATTACAATTTACCAACCATCAGTGATGATTGTTTCATGTTAAAGTGATTTGTAATTGTAGAGCTGTAAAACAGGATAAAACCTCAGTATGATTTATTCTTGATAAAATTCATTCATTTAAAATACATTCAGCAACATTGTTATGACTAATTCCTAAACATTGTGATTTGTCACAACAGCAAGCGAATGATAACCTTTAATTCTTCACATGAAGAATTTCCAGATTACCCATTGAGGGAGTCATGGGAGTAAAAACTTGGTATTCATCCAGCAGGGAAAGATTTGAAGAGGTGGAACTTTTTTTGCAACTGCTTCACAAGCACAACCCTATCATATTGTCAGTGACCACGAAGCATATTGGACATAATATGCTGTTCGTCCACTGTCATCAATGAGGATCTCATCACCATTAGTCATTTTGAGGCTGGTTGCAGTGTGTCCGAAGATGACTGATCAGGCAAATTCGGGCACGGAATGTCCTGGCACATACTGGACAGACTCATGTAGACACTGTAGTTGTTGCGCTGGTGGCTCTGAACTTGTGCAGCTTGCGCTTAAGTTGTGCTTCAGCAATACACCTCACTTCGTAAGCATGACAGCTTTTGTGGATGAGGCAGCGCCAGGTACGATGGTTTTGTGCCAGCAAATTTGCTGATGACACCAAAGTTGGAGGTGTGGTAGATTGTGAGGAAGGGTGTCATAGTTTGCAGGGAGACTTAGACAGGTTGCAGAGCTGGGCCGAGAGGTGGCGGATGGAGTTTGATGCGGAGAAGTGTGAGGTAATTCACTTTGGTAGGAATAACAGATGTGTTGAGTATAGGGCTAACGGGAGGACTTTGAATAGTGTGGATGAACAGAGGGATCTAGGTGTATGTGTACATAGATCCCTGAAAGTTGGGAATCAAGTAGATAAGGTTGTTAAGAAGGCATACGGTGTCTTGGCGTTTATTGGTAGGGGGAATGAATTTAGGAGTCGCAGCGTCACGTTGCAACTGTACACAACTCTGGTGCGGCCGCACTTGGAGTACTGTGTGCAGTTCTGGTCCCCACATTACAGGAAGGATGTGGAGGCTTTGGAGAGGGTGCAGAGGAGGTTTACCAGGATGTTGCCTGGTATGGAGGGGAGGTCCTATGAGGAGAGACTGAGGGATTTGGGGCTGTTTTCGCTAGAAAGAAGGCGGCTAAGAGGGGATCTTATTGAAACATATAAGATGATTAGAGGTTTAGATAGGGTGGATAGTGATAGCCTTTTTCCTCGGATGGAGAAAGCTAGCACGAGGGGGCATGGCTTTAAATTAAGGGGGGGTAGTTATAGGACGGATGTCAGGGGTAGGTTCTTTACCCAGAGGGTGGTGAGGGATTGGAATGCCCTGCCTGCTGCAGTTGTAAATGCGCCTAGTTTGGGGGCGTTTAAGAGATCCGTGGATAGGTTTATGGATGAAAAGGGATTGGTTTAGATTAGTGGGTCATTGTTTTTTAACTGGTCGGTGCAACATCGTGGGCCGAAGGGCCTGTTCTGCGCTGTAATGTTCTATGTTCTATTTCCTAGGTGGTCATGTCTATGTCAAGCAACTTCAGGGAGGCCTCGAGTGTGTCTTTGAAATGTTTCTTCTGCCCTCCATGTGAGTGCCTTCCAGCAGAGGGTTCCCCAAAAAGGAGCTGCTTGGGTGTGCGCTCGTTTGACATATGGGTGACATGACCAGCCCACTGGGTCTCCTCTCTCATCAGCTGTGTGTGGACTGATGGTAGACTTGCTCTAGAGAGAACTTCAGTGTCTGGTACTTTGTCTTGCCATCTGATGCACAATATTCTGCGAAGACAAGTCATGTGGAAATGATTGAGCTGTCTTGCATACCTTCGATACACAGTCCACATTTCACAGGTGTACAGGAGGGTAGAGAGTACCATGGCGCTGTAGACTTTCAGTTCTGTTGCTGGGCTGATTCCTCGACGTTCCCATACAGTGGAGCGCAATCTACTGAAAGCAGAACTTGCCTTTGCAATTCTGCAGTTAACTTCTGTATCAATAAATCACTGCTTGGGAGAGGGTGCTGCCAAGATAAGTGAACTGGTGCACTGCCTGTAGTTTCTGCTCTTTGATTGTCATTATGGGTTCTGTGTACAGAACATAGAAAAACTACAGCACAAACAGGCTCTTCAGCCCACAAGTTGCGCCAATCATATCCCTACCTACTAGGCTTACCTATAACCCTCAATCCTATTAAGTCCCATGTACTCATCCAGAAGTCTCTTAAAAGACCCTATCGAATCTGCCTCCACCACCACCGACGGTGGCCGATTCCACTCACCCACCACCCTCAGTGAAAAACTTACCCCTGACAGCTCCTCTGTACCTACTCCCCAGCACCTTAAAAAAAGCACATCAATAGTCCCGCGAACTTTGCAGAAGCCACACTGTGACTCAGGAAGCAGGCCCAGCTCCAGATGAGTGACCAGATGATTTAGCAGGACTCTTGCGAGGGGTTTTCCTGCGATGGAGAGCAGCGAGATTCCTCGGTGGTTGTTGCATACTTGCCAATTGCCCTTTCCTCTTGTAGAGGTGTACAATGGAACCATCTTTAAGTTCCTGAGGAATGGATCCTTGCTTCCAAAAGAACTGGAACAACCAGGTGAGCTTCTCGGTAAGTAGAGGACCAGCAGCTTTGTAGATCTCTGCGGGTATGACATCTGGGGCTTTGCCACTGGATAGCTGGCTGATAGCTTTCGTGACTTCGGCTACGACCGGTGGGTCATCCACGGTGCTGTTGATATCAACCTGGGGAATCTTGTCTATTGCCTCATTGTTAATAGATGACGGTTGGTTGAGGATGGCTTCAAAGTGGTCAGCTCATCTCTGCAGGATCTGAGTCCTCTCTGTAATGAGAGTTGTACCATCTGTACTCAGGAGGGGGAAACTCCCGAGAGATTGAGGTCTGTAGAGAGTGTTGAGGGCTTCACAGAACCGTTTCAAGTCATTTCTGTCAGCATATCCCTGTATTTCATCTGCCTTGGCGCTCAGCCAGGCATGCTGCATTTTACACAGTTTATTTTGGACTGTCCTGCAAGCACTAGTAAAAGCATTTCTCTTAGCAGCTGATGATTGGTCATTCTGACAGACCCGATGAAGATGGTGCTTTTCAACAAGTAGAGCCTGTATCTCTTCATCATTCTCATCAACCAGTCATGCTGCTTGCAGGTAGAGGGCCCGAGCATCTTCAGTGCAGATAGCGCTGCCTGCGAGGTGTAGGTCAGCAAGCTTGATTTCTAAGTCTTCAGCCAGTGCTGAAGCTATGCTGGGGTTCTTTAGCTTGGCCACATTGGTTCTTTTCATAACCTTGCTTTCTTGTGGTTGCCTCTTGAGTCTGATGCACAGGCTCATTTTGGAGACAATGAGCCCGTGATCTGTCCAGCAGTCAGCACCACACATGGCCTTGGTCACTCTGACATCCTATGTGGCTTTTCTCCTGACAATGACATAGTCAATAAGATGCCAATACTTGGAGCGGGGGTGCATCCAAAAGGTCTTGTTACAGGTAGGCAGACGGAAGGTTGTGTTGGTGATGAGGAAGTCCTGTGCTGCACAGGTCTTCATTAAGAGTAGGTCGTTATTGTTACACTTGCCCACTCCATGCCTCCCTATGACCAGATTGCAGAGTCACATCCTACTCTTGCATTGAAATTGCCAAGCAAGATCAGTTTGTTGCTACTGCTCACTGCTGATAGTAGGGCGTTTAGTTCTTCGTAGAACTTGTCTTTCATCTTGTCAGGGTTGTTCATTGTGGGGGTATAGGCGAATGGGTGATCAGGGTGGCTTGACTTCTGTTCTGTAGTGGAAACTGTAATGTCATAAGCCTGTCGTTCACATCCTTGGGTAGGCTATCAAGTTTCTGAACAAGGTAACTCCTGACGGCGAATCCAACTCCAGCATCATGACGCTCATTGCTGCTGCGAGAAAAAGTATATCCACCTCCAGTTTCAGTCAACTGACCTATGTTGGCAAAACGAGTTTCACTCAGGGCTGCAATATCAATGTTATATCTTGCAAGCTCTCTGCCAACTAAGGCTGTTCTTTTCTCTGGTCTGTCTGCTGTAGGGTTGTCCAAAAGCATGCGCACGTTCCAAGTGCCAATGGTGAGCGGTGTCACCTTGTGTTTTATTTTGTTTGTTCAACCGCAAGAAGGGATCCCCGCCAGCCGCGGTAAACTGACCAGGGTGTAGTGAAGCAGGCAATGTTTTGGGCACCTTTTCTCGCCCCTTCCTCATTCTACGGAGGTGAGCAGTGCATTCCTGCTCAGTCACCTGGGTAGACGCCGAGTTTCACTGCTGCTTCGGTCAGCGGAAAACGACCATTACCAAAAGCTGCCTGTTTGCAGGTTCGTGACTACAGTTCCAGTGTATCCACACCTGCTGCTTCGTCGCTCGCCCATCGACACAGGACTTCAAGGGTTGAACAGGACACTGATGATGATAATGATGGTGTCGAGATTAGCGCTTGATTTGGATTAAAGCGAGGGAGAGTTGCGCAGCGTCAGCCTCACTCTCTCTTCCTATGGCAGAGAAACACAGCAGTCCAATATGCTTTAAACATGATTCGCTTTGGGATCGATAGAAAGTCACATGGAAAGGACTAAAAATCTCTTCAGTGTGACAATACAAAACATCAAGACTGTGTTCAATAACACATTTTCTTAGGCAAGTTGTCTCAAAATCTTTTTGTAACTTCTATTCGCATTGTGCTCCTTTGATACTGGCTTGCTTGCATGGCATATAATACCTCACTGTTAGCTCAAAAGATAAGGTATGAAACAAACAGATCTTCAAATAAAATACGAATCTAACCACCTAGCTATCAAAGAATTGAGCCTTCAGTGGACTGTATTTCAATTCTATCAATCAGCTATTTATCAGGTTCAGAAACATTGCAAGTCTGGTGGTTTTTAATGCAAAAACACCATTTTGACAAATCTATCAAAGGTTTTCTTCTGATGCATCATGTGATGCAACCTTTTACAAAGTGCAAATCATTTATATTTTATGAATACTTCTAGGGTTCTCCTGTAGACATGGAATTTTTTTTATTACAAAAAACAGATAAGTTAATAAAATTAATGAGGGTTTGGAATGCACTTTTTTTTCCAAGTAGTACTGCACTGGATTCTAACCTCCCTAGCTTCTGATGAAATAGGTTCGAATGTCCTTACTATAGAAAATGAAGTAGGCAGCAAATAACAGCCCTGGGATCAATTCTCAGAATTAAGCTTTACCAAAATCTGAGACCATACAGTTTCTGTTAAGTTGCTTGCCTTCTCTTTGGTTGAAGATTGGTGTATAAATCACAAAGATGGTGAGGCTTTAAAGAAAAATAAGTAAATGCCAATTGAGAAGATTTATCAACAACGTTGCATCTATATAATGCCTTTAACTTAGAAAAACATTCCACGGCATTTCAAAATAGTATACTCGGATGAAAATTAACACTGGATCAAAGGTGATATTAGAAGAATAACTAAAAACTTGGTCAAAGAGGTGCACTTCATGGAATGACTTGAAGGCGCTGAGGGAGGTGGAGAGGTTCAGGGAGGGAATTCTGGAGCTGAAGGCCGACATGGCTGAAAGCACAGTCATCAATGATGGGGTGAAGGGCTCTAGAAGTATTCGCAAGGCTTAGGGGCTTGTTTTGGAGGACTGCAAAATTGTCGGATGGTTGTAGCACTGGAGAATAATACAGAGATAAGGAGGGGCAAGGTCACAGAGATTTGAGCATCAAGATAAGAATTTTAAAACAGATGTTTGGGCCAACTGCTAATTGCAGTTAGCGAGATCAGGGAAGATGGGTAATCACGACATCATGCACGGTAAGATACAAGTTATAGAGCTTTGGATGAGTTGAAGTTTATGGAAGCAAGAGATTGGAAGACCAATCAGAAAAACTTTGGAATGAGATGTTTGGTAGTGGCAAAGCCATTGATAATGGTTTTGACACCAGATTATTTCTTATGACCAAAACTCTAGATGTAGTTATGTAAGAACAGAATCAACTTCATTTATTATGTCTATTACAACAGCACCTTCACCTTCCCTCTCCTCTCCCTTGGAGCTTTCATACCTTCATTACTCAATTTCTGTAATCCTAGGAGTAAGAGTAGCTATTACTACACCTTCTTACAGACCAGTCTGTCAGAATCATTATGCAACATCTCTTAGACACTGACCGCTAAATAAAATTTGAACATGAATAGGTAAATAGGAGCGAGTAAGATTAGGTTTGTGAATGGAACATAGCCAAATCATTCTACTCACCATCTATGTTCAGCATCATTTTCCACATGGCAGGTCTGACAGACTGATGGAAACCAAACCATACTTCTCTACCCCCACCCAATGGATGGTCATATCCTTCAGGTGCAGAGAAGAAAGAGCGTCCAACAGGGGTGTACCTATAATAAAACACAGAACACAAATTAAGACCATAAGCCTAGGGTCTTATACACTACTTGCTGCTTACATATTCAAGAGATGAAATACAGCAGGAGGCCCTGGATGAGTGAATAAGGCGCTTGGTAAAGAATCTTTTAAGATCACATGGAATTATGCTGAAGAGATGAAAGAATTCTCAACATTTTGGCCAAAATTTCCATTTCAAATATCAACAAAAACAGAACTACTCATCATTCATTTCATTGTTATTTGTGCAATCTTATGATGTGGAGAATTGTTGCCATATTATCTGACATAATAGGGATTGGATTTTAAAACATTTAGTTTCATATGAAGAATTCTAGGACAATTCAGAAGGAGGAGATTGTGACAAAATGTTCAATTTGGTTCAGTTATTTGCTTTTTTTCTTTAACACTGAACATATTGCAAAAAACAAGAACAGTCAGTTATTGTTGGTGTTTTCTTGATGGCTGTATATCACTTATAATATAGATCGGCTAACATTTGTATCTTTGAACAAGGCAAATATTTTCATAGTTTGGAACTTGGAGGATGACAATACACAACACTGTCAGGGATCTGACTTCTAGGCAATTTGGCATAGATCGATGAAGCAAACTCTCTTATCCAATTCCAAAATTCTGGGCCATAGCTGTCCTGAGAACTGATTTTGTTTGGCAGCAGTGTTGGGAATGAAGCTGTAGGGGAGGCATTTGGAGGACGGTTGTGGCGCAGCCAATGTTTCTTTATAGTTTCTTTGACAGGTAGCAACGCAGAGGAGAGCATGTGATTGAGTTACATTTGGCTGTGTGTTTAGCAAATAAGTTATTCAATAAGGAGACAAAGCTGGAACGGTGACTCTGTCATAGTATTTCACACAAAGGAAAAGGGGTGACTGTTAAAGATCAATGTTATATTCAAAGGCAGCGCAGTTGAAACATGACTGCTGTTTGACATCGAAAAGAACAGCATGTATATTGTTTATACTGGATGCCAAAACGTTTGTCTACAGGTTTATAAGCTCAGCTTATATCTGATTTGCAGGATCTATTCAATCCATTTTGTGAAGGTGAAGGTACTTTGCCAGTAAGCTAGCTCAGTGCCAAGGGCTTGTTGCTCAATTTCTGGATCTCATTATTTTAGTATGTATTGGGTTTGCAGACCATTCTGATTCATAAGGAACATGGAGTCTGCTTATTTTTGTAATAGTGTACAATTTCTCTGCTTTTTACACAAGCATCTGTCTAGTCTGAATTTGCTGTTCAGTACCATAATTGAACCTTAACAACAAGGAACTTATTAATGGACTAGTTTGTTGTATTTGAACCAAGTACCAGAGGTAGAAATACAATACTGTATACTAAATCACTGTACAAAGTTCCATTTGGACAGTGATTCTCCATTAGATTAGTTGTTTAAATTTTATACTCACATTTAAAATGTTAGTGTATGGGAAATAAATACATATGTCTTTCAGTTATATCATTAAACTGAAACCAGATTTAAATGCATATTAAATTGAAAGGAATGGTAGGAATACTTTTGAAACATTGAATCAAATTTGATTACAAGATCAAACACCAATTATCACAGTACTCTACAGGCGCTGAGCATTGAAACTTTTGCAAATTAATAACCAAAGCTTATTTTAATTTCCATTAACATACTCTCAGAAGATTTACTTCTAAAATGTTTAACAAGAGCAAATGAAACATTCTTCCATTTGTCAAGGTTTAAAAGTAATTGAATGCAAGATAATTGCAATTTGCAGTGTGGAACACCAAACACTTCTCTTTGGATGCTGCAGCCTGAATAATGCCTGCTCATCAATTTAACAGCACAGCTTGCCAACAAGCATTTTGATGAGTTAATAAAATTTCAGTTTGCAGTATTCTTGAATTTAAGCATTACATAAAATCCACCGCCACTCCATAAAAATAATTCCAATCAAAATGAAGCACATCATATTTCTAGCTTACTTACTGTTACATACATTGCAAGTCATCACTTTTCACTGCAATCTTTCTTGTTATTTGATGTTTAAATGTACTAATAACAACAATTTGTAAACCCAGGAGAAACTAAAATTGTTCAACTAATTAACTTTGAAAGGAAACAAACAAGACATCAGATAAAACGTTAGAGCAATCAGAAAAGCTTAAAGAGAGCATTTCAAAATCATCTTGGTTCAAATAATACCACAGCGGCAACAAAAACCAACAACATAGTTTTATATTGAACCTAGTTGCAAAAGGATTAAGACAACTTCATTGCCTTACATTTTGATAGTTAGAGAATTATATTATTACAAGAAAGTTAACTTATTTTGTTGGATCTTCACTCTTGTGGAGATGGCGGGGAGGGGGAGCATTCATCACATTGCTAGGTTACTATGGATAGTACCACAAAATCAACATCCTGTTTTATCTTTTTTACATTAGGCTGTAGCTCAAGTAACCTACTCTTTCTAATTTGTAAAAATGCAGAGTGTTTTCTGTGATCAATTTGTCTCCCTGCAGAAGCTAAAAGGCGTGTACAAAAAGCTGTATTCACCTGCAACAGAACTTACCAAAATGGAAAGAATTGTGCAGCCCAGGGTGCAATCTAGCCCAGGTTGAAGGAATTGACTTTTCTTTGCATTAGTTGTAAATTTCTAAAGTTCTGGCAGCATTATGTACAAGTACATAATTTAAATGAAGAACTGTAAGTATTACAACACAGGCTGCCAATTTAATTCAGAAGCAATTGTGATAATAAATTTTGCAAGTTTAAGTATTCAAACTGATCCAGTAGGGAGTAGGTCCGAGGCTAAAGTACAGCATAAAGAGATTTCTATATCAAATAACAGATCAAGTACATAATATCTGTTCTGGATGTCACTGTGATCAGTGTAAACAGTGACCAAACTAATGACAACTTATGGAAGGATATGTTGCAATGATGAAGGAACCCATATTGCTTTTACAACACCTTAAACTCGATTCTGAATTCACTTTTATTTGTATTTCCATTTGAGATTTTGCTCTTCTCCACAGAAAACATTTCATTTGTCTTGTCAGGCAATATGTGACTATGGCAATAATTTGCCCCGCATGATTCATATATATTATGAACCGTGCCAGAAATATATTACATTATCTGGGTCCCCAAATTCCAATGATATCCTTGATCTTCTATAACTTTGTTGGGACACTGACAAAACCTCAAGTTAAGGTGGGAAACAGGAGGGGACCCCCCCCCCCCCCGGCCGCCGCCCACCGCCCGCCCGCCCAGACTTCCAGGTGCTGGTTTTCACAAGCCTATCCTGGAATGTTTGACTTGCATCTGACCAATGCTGTAGTAAAATTACATTTTCTTAGTTATATTAGTTTATAGTGTGGTAGCCAATATTATACAAATAAAGCAAAGGGAGGGAAGTTGTGTACTGCCAACACGAGATACTGATGAGCCTTATCATACATATATGCATGAAAACAGCTTACAAAGCAGCATAGGCAGAAATGAGGTGAACGAAAGATAACACTTTCCTGCCTTTTCACATGGGGTGTATTTCATTCAGATTTAGGGAAACAAAGGAAAGAAAAAAGCAGTACAACATTCCCAATAATAATAATGGTTTATGTGACTACTCTTAGTGGATTAGGGAATTGGAAAACAAATCAAGAGCTTAGTAAGAATTTTAAGTTGATACTTACTTCATGGAGGGAAGGTGTCGTAGGACAACATCAACAGCATGTACAGGATTTGTGCTGAGTGGTTTGTCTAGGTCCAATCCGGGCAGCAGCTCTGGCATACTACGACCTGTCAAAACTTCATGCAGCAAGTGCCAGCTCACTCTTGAAACAAATTTGATCGACACCCTAAAAATTCGGTCTTTTCCTTCTCCTGGTAACGTCACCTCCAAATCCACCTTCAAAAATAAAAGTTGTAAACCAATCTTAGAACATTCCTTCATGTACACATTTTGCTAAAGAAGTCAGTTCACTTAAAAAGCTAATTATTCACTAATGGCAAATTAGTGAAAATCATCAGGGTCTGCAGGGGTTTTCATGTGAAAATGAGTTTGAGTACTCTATTCCATTTCAGATCAACAGAATAAAACTACAACAATTATAATGATGTTCAATTTTTGTCTGTCTTCTATTTTTTGGGTCGGTTGGTGGATTTATTTGGTGGCAGAGGCTGGGGCACACTGTTGCGAATGCAAGACTTTAATAAGATGATTATGTTTATTTAAGGTAAAGCAAAACGTTCCAGAATCAGGCAGATGGTGAAGTCATACCCTGAAATGTGCTCCTGGGATTTGGCTCTCTGGGGACAGAGATCCAGGTTGAAATTCATAAAAACTCAAGTGTCAGTTTATAAACCGTGACACAAAAGAAAGGTAGCTAGTCTTGATGGATACAGACTTGCAGCCTCAATCAGACTTAGAGGCCCTAGAGAGAAAGAGGTGCCGCTCAGAGGGAGAAACAGAGAAATTTTACCTGCAAGAGCCAGATGCTGGTAATGTGAACTTAGAAGATAGAACAGACAGTACCTTTGGAGATTTTAAAACCAAGGAATCACAGAGTGGATCTTGCTGCTGTAAGTCAGTTCGAGTATGCTGAGAAGATTGAAAGAAGGGATTCTAAAAAGGAAGATGCACCCTGACTTGGCAGGGAGAAGACAGCCTGCCAAAACATTTGGAGTGATTTGAACTTGAATCTACAGGGTTACATATCCACACAGAGCATGAAATTATGACAGGTCGTAATGTATCTTGTTTGTGTGTTAACCTCATTAATAAAGCAGTACCTATTCCGTAGTCTAGTATATTAGTTCAAATACAAACATGTGTGATAACATAGTTAATAATAAAACATGTGAACACACATTTGTTTATTTTGCATTGATTTTGGTTGTTTGTTACGCTAAAAGTTTTAAGTGTGCAAAATCTAATTCAGTCACAGAAAAACTCTCATCTCTTTTTAAAAGCCAATGGTCTCTATGGGGATAATAACACAAAGGCACGAGCGTGCAGAGGATTGGAGGGTGCAACATGTATGTGGCTGCAGTGGCAGGGTGAGATGGAGCTGATGGAGAAAAGTAAGTGAATGGTAAGGGAAGTTCACCAGCAAGTTACTCTGGCTGATGGATGAGTTGGGGGATGGCATGTGAAACATAGAACGGAATGGCATAGGAAGGAAGAACGGGATGCGGATGAGATGACGGGGATAGATATATAGCATGGAAGCTTAGAAAAAATTATTTACAGGGAGGCCACTTTTTTAAATAAAAAAAGACATAAATAGTGAAGAACCTGACGAAAATCAAAACAAAAAAAATTGGAAATACCGGAATCACGAAAAGAAAGCAGGGGTTGCGGTAGGTTGAGTGAGATGAGGAACTGGATAATAACACCAATTTAAAAACATAATAGGAGCAGGAGTAGGCCATCTAGCCCTTCGAGCCTGCCCCACCATTCAATAAGATCATGGCTGGTCTGAAGTGGATCAGTTCCATTTACCCACCGGCTCCCAATAACCCTTAATTCCCTTATCGATTGCAAATTTAATTGCAAATGTTTTGCTAGTCTCTGTTAGTGTCAATCAGAAATCTTTGTACTTAGGAACTATCATATTGGTGCAGTAGAGGTGCTTTAAGTTGGTGCCAAAAGCATATTGCTGAGACGGAATTGACGCAGTTCATCTTGTAACTGGCTGTGCTATACTGGACCTGGGAGTATTTGTAGCTGGGAAGGTTTCCCATTTAGAGGATCAACAAATTTCAGGTTGACCAGCACAAAATTCACAAATAAAAATATGAGTGAGGGACATGTCAAAGAAAAGTACGTCTTTTCGATATTGAAACAACCAATACAAGTCTGTGTTGAACACTAAGGGAAAAAATTCAGAATGGTAAGAAAGTAGAGGCAAGGTGGGGGGCACAGGGGCAGTGGTGGAGCAGAGAGGCCAGGGAGGGATCAGAAAGCAAAGTTGAGAATCTTAAAATCACAATATTTTCTTGATCAAGAGCCAAGCATTAGTCCTTATACCACAAGTCAGCAAGCACAAGGGCGATAGGAGAATGGAAATTAGTGTCTGCCTACATGTGAAAACTAAAGCTTTAACTTCACATGATAATTCCTGATGGCAGGTGTAGATGAGAAACAGGAGTGAAATTCATATCATGCACCATAAAAACACATTCGAGATGCAACTCAATGTAGAAAGATTGATTAGAATTAATGAAAAAAGGCACCATCTGTTCAGCAGCCATACTGACATCTTGCTCAGTTGACCATTAAATCAGAGTTTTTAAAATAATCTTTTGAATGAATTAATTTGGTTACTAGTGAAACAGTGAGAAACTGAAAAAAACTACAAACAAAAGTTGATAATGTTGTGATTGAGACCTGAATGCTCATAAAGATGATTTGCAAGCTACCAAAACCTTTAGAAACTTATACGCTCAATGTTTACCTTGATACATGCATTCCTTCTCTGACACAATCAAGACCACCAGTTAAAATAAGCACACTCACTGACCATGCGCGTTACCTGCTCCATACAAACTGCATTCGACTTAACCTCTGGTAGTTATGAACAAGTCCATTATTTAGAGGTTGAACAGGTAATAACTTTCTTTAAATTAAGTTGAGCAGCTCTTACTCCAGTTGTGCTGACGGGAATGGGATCTGCAGTGTAGAGACTCCTTTTCCCATCATAGACAGGTCTTCTTTCTCCAAATATCTGAACTTTAAAATGCTGAACCATAGAGTCGACCACTTCCCTACAATAAATACAGAATGACCAGTGAGGAATGGAGAAAAGTACTAGAAACAAAATAATCAAATTTCAACATGTTATTTATTAAATAAAGATAACTGAGTATGACTTTTCAATTCCACCCCCTCACCACTCACCTAATAATGAACAATTATAGGTGTCCTTATATCGGGGGGATTATCTTACGACTACAGTTCATGACAGAATTGATAATGAGTATTAGTAATGCTACTGAAGCCCAGTGTGGTTTTACAGCTGGAAAGTCTACAATTGACACAATCTTCTCAGCCCAGCAGTTGCAAAAGAAATACCAGGACCACAATGTATTGCCTTCATTGATCTAACCAAGACAACTGACAACGTGAGCTGCTGGAGAAAACTGGCTGTCCTCCGAAACCGCTCGGTGTGATCTTCTCTTTCCATGATAAAATGATGGAAAAGGTCAGCTATGAAAGGACAACATGAGTCCTCTGAGATTGCGTTCTGGAACCAACATGCTTTGTTAAGTTTTTCTCTATTGTTGTCATAAGCCTTCAGCTCACCCACTTAATAGTGCTGATGGAAAGATGATCAGATTGTCAGCCTGAGGATCCAAGACAAAAACTCTCAGAGAGTTGCTCCAAGCTGAACATATCACACTAGCATCCTGAAATGAGTTGCAAATGGACAGACTCTCATGCCCATAAAGAGTTTAGTTTGATCATCAACATCAGGAAGATGATCTTATCTTGATCAAAGGTGTCCATCCATCAAAGGATATTTACAACTGACACTGAAGACTGCATGCCGATTGTCAATGGTCGTGATCTCTGGAGGCTGACTATTTAGAGGAGCACTGGAGGAGATCGGCAGAAATGGGAACTTCAGCTGGAGGAACAGAGGGTCCAGAGAAAACAAGGCTGACAATTCTTGTACCTTCTCAATCTACTGTTTTTGTAGCAAATGTAGCAGAGATTAGCATATCCAAATGTAGCTCCAGAGACACACCACACAATATTTAGTGGCACTGTGGCTAGCACGGCTGCCTCTCAGCGCCAGGGACCTGAGATCAATTCCAACCTAGAGTGACTGTCTTTATGGAAACTCGATGGGCCAAATGGCCTCCTTCTGCACTGTTGGGATTCTATGGTTAATACAGATTTGGCCAAGCCATTGCCTCATGAGACAGAAAGCTGCCAAGATTGAAGTCTAATGAGAAGCATCTTCCAACTGGGTTCTACTTTACTTTCCCACAGGTGCACTTCTTTTAGGTGATAACCACAAGTGGTTATCTAATCAGTTGTTTACCATTCTAGAACCCTCAATACCATTCCAGTTGAAAATAGCTAACCCAACACTGACCACCCAAAATTGGGGCTTCTTATTTTATACTACCATGTGAATGTGAAGGGAGTATATTGTTTCTATAATTTCCTGCAGGTTAGCCCATGAAATGTTTAAAGGATAAGCTTCTTCATGACCTCTGCCCTGCTTGGGAACACCCCAAGCAAAGTTAATCTATTACCCAACTGACTAAAAGTTCCTTTTATAAAATGGGGCCTCGTTCCAACAGTTACATCATCCGACTGCTAATGGATAAAATTCTTTCATTTAGCTTATAACCTGCCAAAGCAGAAACTGTTCTAAATAGAGTCATTTAATTAGCTGCACCAGTATGGATTACTTTACAACACTACACCTTCGTCCATTCATTTTATCAGATTCTGTTTATCATTAATCTGACAGGGCAGATTGATACTCAGGGCAAAAAAGCCTATTTCAATTTTCAGCAGAAAGTTGGCAGGCTGGTGTTCTTCAACTCTATTCTTCTCAATGATCCTCAATATAAAAGGAAACAAAGTATGCCCTGTACTTCTTGTTCCAGGGGACGAACAAGCTGTCAAGTCAACAAGCCTCACCTCTCTTGATCCCTACAGACCAAAGATCTCTCCACTGATCCAAGTCCAGCATCTTGCACGCATCAGGATAGATCATATGATTACCAACAGTAACGGGAAAAACAATTTATACTGCACAAGAAATGTGATTTGATTAGTTGGCAATTGGACTCTGCTTAGTAGAGGTGTTTGAACAGCTCAAAGTCATTGAGTTAGAGTATGAGTTGGTGACAGTGGAACAAAGGGAAGAGGAGCAGTATATGGACATTTTGCTCTCTACTTTGGTGATACCTCAGAGTTATTGGTATATTAGACAAGCACATGGCAATGATGGAATGGTTTTAATGGAGGTTTTTAAGTTTCGTATAGATTGGGATAGACACAAGGTCAAGTCAGAAGGGTAGTGAATTTATTGTGCAGTTTTCTACAGCAATACATCCTAGAGTCAACAAAGGGGGCAAGCTATATTTGAGTTAGCATTTAACAGTGTGCCAGATTTAATAAACTGCTGAACAAGATGTGGATATCAGTTCAACGCAGTGTTTGGAAGGGAGAAACGAAAAACAGCTAATAATCTAGATTTAGGAAAGGCTGACTTTAATGGGATGGTGGCAGATTCCACTGCAAACTGGGCAAATCCACTAATTGGTAAAACAATAATAGATGTTCACAAATAATTTCATATAATAAAGAACCAGCTTAAATCCATAAGGGGCAACTGGAGGTAAGAGGCAACATAAAACCAAAAACACAAAAATGCAAAGAGCAGCAGATCTTGGTGAATGTAAAAAAATGCAAAGAACACCAAAGAATGACAAAACCAAAATATCAAGATAAACTTAAAAGGGATATAAAATTTAAAAAAAGGTGGTTATGTGCGCACCTTGAAAATTGGTAAAATATTTACAGTGGAGGAACAGGTCAGCATCTTGGTTATCCTAAGGAAACTAATATTGAATCAGTGTCAGAGACTCACCAAATTGAACATCATCTAAATAACATTAATGAAAGAAAATAATAGCACCAGAGCAGCAAATTCCCAGATGGTTTCCATACCAGGCTTTAAAGAGAGTCAGGTGAGAACATTAAACATTCTACAACTACAATCTTCTAGAATTTTCTTGACTTCAGAATCATTCCTTTAGAAAGGAAAATTTGTTATTTAAAAGCGAGAAAGGGAATCCAGGGAATTATAGACCAATTCTCCTCAACCGGTATGGCACGGCAGAGTGGGGTGCTGCAAGAAGCGAGCAAGTATTCTCACAGCCATGGCTGTGGGGCAGACTCCTAACTCAACTGTGTTTTTTCCTTTCTCTCCCTGTCAATTCCCAAAGTTTGGGCTCTCGCTCCAATGGCAATATAGCAGCTATAGCCATCAGAAGAAAACAGGACTGAAGAATATCACATTATTACTCAAGCCAGAGAACTATAGACAGCAAGGTCTACATTGGTGATTTGGGAACAGGAGCTGCCATGGGAGAGCTGGAATCAGTTCTCAGCTACTATGGCCCTTTGAGGTTGTGCTTTTGTGGAGTGTGAAGACTCTGGAGATGCAGATCCTCATGATCCCTCCAAATGCATGTAGCCAATGAACAGTGTGGGTCACACTGACTACAGCAACAATCATTTAAAAGAGAGGTAGCTTGAATGCCAGCATTCACTAATTACACTGGAGTTGCTTTGGGAATTTCAATTTCTGGGTGAACTGAGCTGATCCAGTGTGGAAAGTTCTCCGCAGATCCAGAGTGACCGTGCAGTGCATTTTAACCGGTGCGCCACGGCAGTGGCTGTGAGGCAGACTCCAAGCCCAGTGGTCTACACAACTCCTCTTCAAATGGTTCCCAAGCTTGTAAAAGACGAAAATGTCATAATTCACCTAATTACGATGGAATGCAGAGGAAATTGGCTCTTTTGATATTTAACCAAAAATAAGTGGGCATTGAGTGTAAATGATTTGATTTATTATTGTCACATGTATTATCATACAGTGAAAAGGATTGTTTCTTGCGCACTATACGGGCAAAACATGCTCATTGAGAAGACAGACTGCAGAATGTAGTGTTTCAGACATAGCTAGGATGTAGAAAAAGATCAACTTAATGCAAGGTAAGTCCATTCAAAAGTCTGACAGCAGGAGGGAAGAAGCTGTTCTTCAGTTGGACAGAAGGTCGGGGTGCCTGGGGTCCTTATTGATGCTGGCTGCTTTGCTGAGGCAGTGGGAAGTGTAAATAAAGTCAATGGATGGGAGGCTGGTTTGCGTGATGGATTGGGCTACATTTGTAGATGCTTGCAGTCTTGGGCAGAGCAGGAGCCATACCACGCTGTGATACAACCAGAAAGAATGCTTTCGATGTACTCTGTAAAAGTTGGTGAGAGTCTTGGCTGACATGCCAAATTTCCTTAGTCTTCTGAGAAAGTATAGATATTGGTGAGCTTTCTTAATGATAATATCGGCATGGGGGACCAGGACAGGCTGTTGGTAATGTGGATACCTAAAAATTTGGCCATTTGGATACTGTTGAGGGGGATAGCCTGTCAGGGGGAGACATCAGCAGCAGCCAGGCCTGTGGCATCACAGTTGGTTCTGCTGTGGGACAGGGTCAGGCAAAGAGCAAGCCAGCATAGTAATAGGGGACGCGTTAGTTAGGAGGTATAGACAGGCATTTCTGTGGCCGCCAGAAGACTCCAGAATGGTGTACTGCCTCTCTGGTGCTAGGGTCAAGGATGTCTCTGGCTGCTCACCCTCCCCCTTAAGAATGTCCTGCAATTGCTCAGAGATTGTTGTACATATTGGTATCAATGACATAGGCAGGAAGAGGGATGAGGTCCTGAAATGTGAATCTAGAGAGTTAGGCAGAAGGCTAAAGTGCAGGACCTCTGCACTTTAATTTCTGGTCTACTATCAGTGCCACGTGCTAGTGAGAGTAGGAATAGGAAGATTAGGCAGATGAATGCGTGGCTTGAGAGCTGGTGCAGGAGGCAGGGATTTAGATTTTTGGATCATTGGGATCTTTTCTGGGGAAGGACTGACCTGTTCAAGAGGGATGGGTTACATCTGAACTGGAGGGGGATTAACAACCTGGCGGGGAGATTTGCTAGAGCCGCTTGGGAGGGTTTAAACTAGTTTGGGGGGGGGCGGGAGTGGGCAGCAGTAGGGACACAGAAGAGAAGGTTGAAGACAGCACAGAAGTTAAAGAGAGCACATTAAGTAGTAAAGGCAGTGCCAGTAATCGTAGTATCAGACAGATCAGGCAAAAGCAAGACGGAGAGCAAGGGAAGTCCAGGTTAAACTGCATTTATTTCAATGCAAGAGGCCTGACAGGCAAGGCAAATGAACTCAGTGCATGGATGGGTACGTGGGACTGGGATATTATAGCAAGTACTGAAATATGGCTAAGAGAGGGACAGGACTGGCAGGTGAAACAAGGTGAGTGTGCTATTTGTCTCATTGAAGTGTGCCGTGTTACTGAAAAGGTTTGCAACCAGAGTAAGACTGACATCTTTAGTCAGGAAATGCCTGGAGTCTATAATTAAGGATACAGTGACTGACTGACTAACACCTTGAAAGTATTCAACAGCTCAGAAAAGTCAGCATGGATTTACAAAGAGTGGGTCATGCTCAATTAACTTGATTGAAGGTTTTTGAGGTGGTCATTAAAATAGTGGACAGGGAATTGACAATGGATTTATTACACAGGCTTCCAGAAAGCATGTGATAAAGTTCCTCAGAAAAGACTTCGAGCTAAAATTCAATCTCATGGAATTAAAGGCCAATTATTGAATTTATTAGGAAATTGACTGATCAACATGAGACCAGTAACATGCTGCTAGGAACTATGTAGGGCCTCAACTATTTACTTTATTCATTAGTGAGTCAGAAATTAGGAGCAAAAGCTACATATCCAAATTGGCCAATAGTACAAAGAAAGGCAACATTGTAAGCAGCATGGGTGAAAGTGTAATATTAAATAAAAAAAGGATAGATTAAGTGCATGGGTAAAAGTGTGACAATGGATTTCAATGAGGGTCAATGTGACGTCACCAACTTTGGACCAAAGAAAGTATAGTGTATTCTCTAAGCGGTAAAAAGCCAGAAACAGTGGAGTTCCAGAGAGACGTGGGTGTCCACCTACATGGATCATTAAAATGTTATGAAGGGTAAAAAAATAGTTAAAATGACCAATGGATGTCTGGCCTTTCTAAATGGAGAGCGAGAATACAAAGGAGTAGAGGTCATGTTTCAGTTTATCCACAGCCCTAGTCCAATCAAACTTGGACATATTGCAAGCAGTTCTAGGCACCATAGTAAGGATATATTGACCTTGGCTTTTGCCTGATCTGTCTGGCACAGCACGGATTAAGCAGAATGATACCTGGCCGCTAAGGGTTAAAAGAACAAGGACGGATTATCCAAACATGGATTGTATTCTCTGGAATTTATGAGGTGACTGAAATGAAATGTAGGAACATTAAGGGGAACAGATCAGGTGGGCAGAGAACTTTTCTGCTAATTGGGAACATAGGACTGCCAAGTGAAGTGCCAAACCGTGCCACACAGCCGCACAGGCGGAGGCAGAGGCACACGCAGCCGCACAGGCGGAGGCAGAGGCACACATACACACATCCATAGAGGCAGAGACACGCACAAAAATTTTTGTTAACCAAAGACATTAAGGAATCTGTAAGAAAGGAAGGTTGCAGATCAACCATAATCACACTGAATGGAAAGACAGCCTCAAGGAGATACACCTTACAGATCAAGTTCCAGGCATCACCATCACTGGGTATGTCAGCAGAGATAGCGGCACAGTGAACATTTACTCCAGCCTTCATAGTTATCAGGAGGGTTCCAGCTATGTACCACACCCTCCCCAATTCTCCCAAAGCTGATTAATTCTTACTCCTGCATACTGAACACCACTTGGAGGAAGGATCAAGGATGTTAAAATTATCAATCTGGGTGGGGGACTTCAATGTCCAGCATCAGGAGTAACTCAGTAGCACTACCATAGACTGGGCTGGCTGAGTTTAAAAGGATATAGCTGTTAGATTGGCTCTGTGGCAAGTGCTGGGGGAATCAACATGAGGAAAAAATATGTTTGACCTTCTCCTCACCAACCTGTCTGCTGCAGATACCGACACTGTCATGGACAGCTGTAAGAGTAACCACTGCACAGTCCCTGTGGTGACCATCATGGATCTGCCTAGTAATAGCAGTAACAAAAACTTAACAAGGCATAATAGGATGTGGTCAACCAAGCAACAGATAAGAATCTGCCTAATGATACCAGTAGCCAGCATTCAAAAGATACGATTTTACAAGGAAAAAGATTAGCAAGCATGCAGAAAGAAACAGGTATAAATCACCCTATTAGTAAGAAAGAGCTTATCCAGATAACAGAGATAAGTAGAGGTATACACACGCTAATTTCTAGAGTCAAGTGATTTGAGAGATGCAGACAGCCAAATACAAATGAATAAAGAATCATAGAGGAAAAATGGTATAATTGCCAGCACTCAGAAGCAGTTTACATCTAACTGCCAAGAGGTCAGATTACATCAAACAATCTGAGGTCAATTCACAATTTACAACCAAAGGCTAAACTTACATCTGTGTGTGTTGCCTAGGCAATGCAACAAGGTCTCAAAGGCAGTTTAACTATCTTTGTTGGACCAGGAAAAGACGTTTCCAAGACTTAATCCTCAGCCCAGTAATGTGGACTAAAAATTGGATCTGATTTATAGATTTATTTAATTTGGATGTTATTTGGGAAGGGTGAAGTCTAAAGGTTTTCAGGGATCATAGATACATTTTGGAACAAGGTATAATTTCCACATGAGCTGTGTGTGTTTAGTGATTCATATACTTGGAGTATTGTAGTCCTGTTTGTGTGCATTTCTTTCATTAATTAATAGTCTGTAATAATTATTATATGATGACTGGACTGGTTACTCTCACTAGGGTTTCACGTGACTCCTCCATTCCAAAAACAAAACTATACACAATCACGAACTGGTGCTTCAAGTTGGGACACCCTCACAGATAACATCAGCATGATTCATGACAAGACAAAGTTCCATCTTCACATTGAGGATATCCTTCATTGTGTTGCATGACATTACCACCCTGTTAGAAGGAATAGATTTCAAACAGATCTAGCAACTCAGGACTGAAGAATCAAAGAGGAAAAATGGTACAATTGCCAGCACCCTCTGAAGCAGGCAGACTTGAGCCATCAGCAACAGCAACCACAATCTGTAACCTCATGGCCCAGCATATCGCCCACTCTACAATTCCTACCAATCTAGAGAATCAATCCTGGCGAAAAAAGTGTATGAGGGAATGCCAGAAGCAGCATACCTAAGCTACAACACAGGACTACTTACATGCCAAACAGGAAAGCAGAATGTGATAGACCAAGCCACAATCAATGAATCAGATCTAAGCTTGGCAGTCCTAACACATCCAGTCGTGAATGGCAGTGAACAATTAAAACAACTCACTGGAGGAGGCGCTTCCACAGATATCCCGTCCTCAATGATGGAGAAGGCCAGTACATCAGCGTAAAAGACAAGATTGAAGGATTTGCAACAACCTTCAGCCAGAAATGCCGAGTGAATGATTCATTCTCGCTTCTTCTAGAGGTCCCCAGCATCAAAAATGCCAGTCTTCAACTAATTTGAATCACTCTACATGATATTAAGAAAAAGCTGAATGCACTGGATACTGCAAAGACCTGGCAATATTCTGGAAATAGTACTGAAGGCATGCTCCAGACCTTTCCATGAACTTCGTCAAGCTGTTCCTGTACAGCTATAACACTGGCATCTACCTGGCAATTTGGAAAATTGCCCAAGTATGTCCTGTACAGAAAAGGCAGGACAAATCCCATCAGCCAATTACCATCCCATCAGTCTACTCTTGATCATCAGTAAAGTGATAGAAGGGATCATTAACAATGTTATCAAGCGGCACTTGCATAATAATCTGTTCACTGATGCTCAATTTGGGTTCAGCCAGTGTCACTCAGCTTTTGACCTCGTCACAGCCTTGGCTTAAAACATGGAAAAAAGATCGGAACTTCAGAGGTGAGTTGAGAGCGACTGCCCTTGATATTATGGCAGCACTGACCGACTGTGATATTAGGGAGCCTTAGCAAAACTGGACTCCATGGGAATCTTGTGGGAAACAGAATCCCTGCTGGTTGGTGCCATGGCTAGCACAAAGCAAAATGGTTGTGGTTGTTGGGACACCAAATCATTTCAGTTCCAAAACATCACTGCAGGAGTTTCTCAGGGTACCATCCTAGATTCAACCATCTTCATCTGCTTCATCAATGACCTTCCTTCCATCACTGATAATTGCATGATGTTCAGTACCATTTGCAGTTCTTCAGCAGTTCATGCCCAATGCAGCAAGACTTGAACAATTTCCATGCTTAGACCTACAAGTAACATTTGTGCCACACAAGTCCCAGGCAATGCCCATCACCAACGAGAGATTATAACCATTGCCCCTCGACATTCAATGGCATTACCACTGCTGAATCCTCCATTAACAACATCCTGAGTGTTACCATTGACCAGAAACAGAACTAGACTAGCCATATAAATACTGTGGCTACAAGAGCAGGACATAGGATAGGAATCTTGTGGTGACTAACTTACCTCCTGACTCCCCAAAGCCTGTTCATCATCTACAAGGCACAAGTCAGGAGTGCGAAGGAATACTCTTCATTTGCTTGGACCAGTGCAGTTCCAACAATATTCAAGTAGCTTGACACCATCCAGAACAAAGCACCTACTTGATACCTCAAATATTCACACCCTCTACCACTGACGGCTAGTGGTAGCAGTGTGTACTCTACAAGGTGCACTGTAGAAACTCACCAAAACTCCTTAGGCAGCACTTTCCAAACCCACAAACATTACCAACTAGAAGGACAAGGGCAGCAGATACATGGGGACACCACCACTCTCCTTACTTGGAAATATACTGCCATTCCTTTGCTGTCGTTGGGTCAAAATCCTAGAACTCCTTCCCTAACTGCACACCAGGTGCACCTACACAACAGGGGTTGCAGTGTTCAAGACGACAGCTCACCACCACCTTCTCAAGGTTGGGCAATAACTGCTGGCCAAGCCAGCGACACCCACATCTGGGCATAAGTGCATCAAGTTAAATGTATGGCTCAGCAACCAATCAGAAGAATTTTCAGCCACTCTAAACGAGGAAGTATGAATTAGAAAATTTAATTCATTGTAAAATTATGCACAGGAAGTGTATGAGAGGCAAATAAAGATGAGATTAAGGGTTGGGAACTTTTTTTAAATTATGAAATTTTCAACAATAATTAAATTCTGAAAATGAGTTTTTTCGGTGCCAGAGTTTGTTTGGCAGTAAAGTTTCTCATGCCGTTAAAAATTCACTTACACTTGAATGTACCAGTCTCAACTTTTCTGGTACATTTAGTGGGTAACTTGTGGGCAAGTGCAGCAACATAACACCCTTTCACTGATTATGGATTTCAACTTGGAATCCATAATCCATTAGGTGCCAGCATCACATGACTTGTGAAAGAGCAGGGTAAAATGGGCAGCAACGTCCTGATTTCTATACTCTGATGAATAGCATACAGAAATTCCTGACAAACTGATGCTGCACAGCATAACTAATTCCTCTGAAGACAGGAAGCTCCTGCTCCAGGAATGCAATTTTCCAACAATAAATGTGTTCCCTCTGTATAAATTGATGATCTATAATTGTTCACATTACAATTCATGAATTTCATATGCTGCCATATAACTAACTAATAAGTATAAACTCCACTAGAATCAACCTTTGAGAGAAATCAAATTTCACTAACTCACTTTAAATAGGTATTATATTTCAAGAACAAAATTCAATTCAATGGCACCTTAATGTCCAACATGATCTTGAGGCCGAAACCCAATTAAGGCCACGTCAAATAACGTTTAAAATTTACTGATCTGATAATTCAGTAGTGAAGATTACAAGAATTGGGGGCATTGTTAAATAAATTATACTTTTATTAACATCTGTTTTAGAGGATGACAACGAAGTCCCAACATTCCTTCCATCATAAGGTCAAAAGTGGGGATGTTCGCTGATGACTGCACAATCTTCAACAATATTTGCAACTTCCCAGATACTGAAATAGTCCACGTCCAAATGCAGCAAGACCTGGATAATGTCCAAATGGAAAGCAACATTCGGATTTAAAATCCTACAGGTTAAATCTCTACTGAAATACAATTCATATTTTGGGAAGTTAATAGAAGTCTGCACCACTTCAAAATTTAATGTGCCTGCAAGAGTGAAAATATACCATAGACACCACCTCAAACATTTGAATTGCATATAGAGAACACCGAAGTGCTGCAACAGCAATGACATTCACTATCAGCTTATAACAAGATATCCCTCAAACCTGACACCACATTCAGCAATAACCCTTGTATGTGGACTTCAGATATAAGCTGCTGGCATCTACCCAATGATTTGCACAGCAAGTTCCTGAAATTGAAAGCAACTATGAACTTCACAATGTGTGTATTATATATTAAAAAACCCTTCAAATTATATAATGCTACAACCTAGTTTTAGGATCCACATGACTGTTATATAATTGTTCAGGTGAATGGAAATGTCATTTGGGATTCCCAGAGATTAATGTCACATCACTCTCAGCTGTCCATTTGCCTCTAAATTACACGTTTTTACATTAACTTAGTTATCTAAGAAGTGATCTATAGTGTATTGAATTATGAAACAGTATTGTTACACACAGGAAGGGGTTTAATTTAAAACAGACCTCATTCCTCCCTTCAGCACCTGTCCGTAAGCAGAAAAGGTTTTCAATTTTTGATTCCCCCCTTTAGAAGTGGAAGAATAATTTCCTGAACCCCTCAGTTTGAAGTATCCAATCCTCTATTAGTAATGCACAAATTTGGGATAGAGTAACATCAGAGAGTTAGTTTATTTTACACACACTTAAATGTGGAGAGGGGGTATTACTACCTAACCCCTGGTACATTCACACAATAAAAGAGGGAAAAGGGAAAGAAAAAGGTACAGGGCAAAAGATCAGAGACAAAATAAAAATAATTTGTTTCACATGAGTTTAGAATCAAAAGTCCAATAGTGCATCCCTTCAGAGAGGCTAACTGATCTGGGGTAATCCACTGTTCCAACAGCGATGACTTGCACTATAGGAGAAGTTTCTAGAGATTAATTAGTCTTGCAGCAAGCACTAGTACAGAAGTTCAGACTTTCCAGCAGAAATAGTATAGATGAGGATCAGGCAATTTAAACCCAGACAGATGTCTAGTTCTAATGCTCTTTTCTTGATGGAAGATGACAGACTGCCTCCTTTAGCTTCACAAGGTTCACAACAGGTTATAGCAGCTTGGGGTGAGGTTCATGTGACAGTCTGACTTCCTCTTGGTTTGGACAAAGGGTACATATTCCAAATCTGGATTCTTGAGATGGTTAATGTTTCATTCATTTATAAGTTACAAAGTCTTTTGTCCTCGGAGATGGATCATCTCCATTGGCCAGAGCCTGCCTTAGAAATGTAAAGGGGTTTTGTGGGTCTTCCTTGGTTACCAGGGATAATAGCATACTGTAGCGGTAATAAGGTTTCAGTCAATGTAAAGCTTTTGTCCATTATATTTAAATATATATTTAACTTTATAAAGTAGGTAGGATGATGTATATTTTTTTCTTTCATGTCTTCTTGAGATGACAGTATTACTCACACAGCATGCTGAAAAACTGACTTGGAAGACGACTACTCCAGTGCCATTAAAGCAGTTTCTTTAAAATCTAAGAACTTTCCAGAGTTGTGACCTTAATTCTTCAAGTTTTCTTCTCCAAACGAAATAAAAATCTAATTTCCAATTCAGTGTAGCACCAATTTAAATTGGTGCATGCCAAGACAGTAGGTGGAATCGCAACTGAAATATTTGATCACACATTGAAGTTTATAAATGCTGGCTGCTTTCAAGTCAAATTAAATCATATTCCTTCAATAATAAAACATGCCATTGAGTGTTTTTATAATGGCTGAAATGAGGTAACAGCTTAATTGTATTAGTTATGTTATAGAAGAGTAAGCAATATTTTGGACATGCTCTGAAACTTGTCTCCGCAAAGATTTTATAAATCGTTTTGTAACATGGACCTTATGGAATAGTTGGAGATTGCAGCAGAATGGTTATTACCATTTAAATCCCAGTGATGGGGCAGTAGATTTGGGTAGTCTAGTAAAATACGTTAGATTGGTAGGACATAAGTTTACAGATTTGATTTGCTTACATGGTCACTTTTATCTGTGTGTTTGGGAAGTGCCAAGACTAAGAATTGCTTTACTAGTGGGACAGACAGAAAAATCAAACCACACCATTCGGCCAATTATTGTTCAGAAGCAACTAGATGTGGTGACAGGGTTGGAAATATATTACCACCCCACTACACTAATGAACAATTGGTTATACCCAAATGTGAAGGAGAGATGGAACAGGACACCTTCAAGTAATGAGAGTCTGAAGACATGGTGACTTGCTATTTTAAGGTATTGTGAAACAACCGTATCAGAAAATAAACAAACCAAAGATGTGCAGGTTAGATGGATTGGCTATGCTAAATTGGCCCTTAGTGTTCAAGGATGTGAACGTTAAGTGGATTAGTGATGGTAAATGTGTGTGTGTGTGTGTGTGTGTGTGTGTGTGTGTGTGTGTGTGTGCGCGCGCGCGGGGCGGGGGGGTGGAATCAGTGCAGGCTCAAAGGGCTAAATGGCCTTCTTCTGCACTGGCTGTGTCTATGGTTAAGTCAAAAAACTTTTAGTGTTTTGTTGGGTTATGAACAAATACATGAAGTCAGAAAGCAACATTTGCTGACCTTCTAAAATGTATCCAGACGTTCCCTGGTCTTCTCATAAGCCAATACCAGTTATGAGTCTCTGCATTTGTATATTGAAAGTGACTTATTACACCTCTTATTGCTCAGTTAAATATTATTTAAATGGTTATGGTACACTTTAATCTCTGTTCTTTGATGACAACTCAGCAGTCAAAATTATCCAACAATGCACTTCACATAACATGCTGCTAAACAACATAATCAGTTTGTTTGATACTCTGAGTAAGAAAGAAGCAGATATGCAAGTAACTAATGCTCCTGATTTTCCACCTCAAATATAATCCCCTTCTCCATACGCACCTGTTTACCCTGCGAGGACATTTATCTGGTTTAATATCTACCTCATAGAGGTAGACGTCAATCTTTGGGATATCTACTTGGAAGCAGTTGGCCAGCAGTTTAATCGGTTTTCCCATGGTACCACATCCTGGACGCCTTGGCACCGTGAAGAGGGGCTGAGCCCCAACAGCTCCTGTAAGAAGAAAAAAACTCAGTGAAATTAGTTGAAGAAGCTAATCAGCTCCTCCCTAAAATGATGGACCTTGACAACATCAAGAACTCAGCAACATCTTATTAGGTATTAAGTCAATCTACACTTGATTTGACATATACAACATTGCAATGCCACAGGAAAGCACAAGATTTTAACATCTATATGTATCAAAGACCTGAAATATTTAGCATTGAGGTTGGAAGCTTTTCCTTAGGTTGGGGATGAGGTTGCTTAACGAAAAAACAAAATTTAATCCTTCAAGTTTATACAATTAAAACTTCTTAATTTTACCCATTTGAAGTTGCGTCTTAGGCCATCATAAATTTCTTTAAAACTTGTTCCTTTTTTAGAACAATTATGTTGATTTAATTTGAATAAATTTCATCCATATACACAAGATATTATGACTTAAACTACTAACAAGGAAATGCAAATATACAGAAAAGAGTTGCTACAAATTGATATGTACTCAATAAACATAGTCTAGTTATATCCTGTCTACAAAAAGGAGGAAAACCAAATCTGGTCATATACTGTCCTATCTATTCTCAGTCATCAAAATGACGGAAGGAACTGTTGACAGTGGTATGAGGCAGCATCTACACGCCACTAACCTGCTTGCTGATATTCAGTTTGGGTTCTGCAAGGGCCACTTGGCTCCAAATCACATTACAGCCTTGGCAGCTGGTGGAATTCAAATTCAATTAATTAATAAGTCTGGAATTGAAATTGTAGTCTGAGAAATGGTGACCATGAAATTACTGGATTATTTTAAAAACCCATCTAGTTCACAAATGTCCTTTAGGGAAGGAAATCTGCTTTTCTTCCCTAGTCTGACCTACATGTGACTGTATAATCACAGCAATGAAGTTAACTCTCAACAGCCTGTTGAGATGGGCTAGCAAGCCACTCAACTGTATCAAATTGCTATAAGAATCAAAAAAGATAAAACTGGACAGACCCCCTGCCGTTGACCTGGGCACCAGAAATGCCCAGTCAACACTACAAAATCCTCCTCATTAACATCTGAAGAATTGTGCCAAAACTGGGAGTATCGACTAGTTAATCAAGAGCCTGATACAGTCAAACTCACCAAATCATACCTTACAGCCAATGGAAGGCTTCAATGGAAGGACTGATCCACCAGAAGTGGCAGCACAATAGCATATATAAAAAAAATCAGGAGGGAGTGGTTTTGGGAGCTCTCAGCATTGATTCTGGACCCCACAAGTCTCATGACATCAGGTGAATTTGGGGCAAGGAAACATCCTCTCCTTCAGCTGATGAATCAGTGTCCCTCTCTTTCAAATACCACTTGAAAGAAGTACTGAGGGTAGGCAACATGGGCACGGAATGTCTCTTGACGGGGCACTTCAATGACAATCTTGAAGAGTGGCTCACTAGCACCACTACTGGCTGAACTAGTTAAGTCCTGAAAGACATGACTGCCAGACTGGGCCTGAAGTAGGTGGGGTGAACAAACCAACATAAGTGACAAAGTTCCCCAATCTACTAGCCTTGCACCTAACCAAGCTATTCCAATATGGCTCCAATACTGGCATTTACCTTGCAATGTGGAAAAGTGCCCAGGTATATACTGTCCACAAAATGTAGAAGAAATCCTATCCAGCGAATTACCATCAGTCTATTCTCAATCACTATCAGGCAGAAAATATCATTGATGGAACCATCAAGTAGTACAGACATGC
Source organism: Carcharhinus amblyrhynchos (assembly GCF_965287045.1). Taxonomy (NCBI): domain Eukaryota; kingdom Metazoa; phylum Chordata; class Chondrichthyes; order Carcharhiniformes; family Carcharhinidae; genus Carcharhinus; species Carcharhinus amblyrhynchos. Next base: position 20,946,747 of record NC_137347.1, read on the forward strand.
AATAATTTGCTAAGTGATGCTCAGCTGGGTTCTGCCATAAACCTTCGATCCCAGACTTCAGAACTGTCCTTGTGCAAACATGGACAAAAGAGCTGAATTCCAGGAGTGTAGTGAGAGTGGCTGCCTTTGACATTGAAGAGCCCCAGCAAATTTGAAGTAACTGAAAATCAAGGGTTAAGGTCTCAATTGGCTGTTGTTGAAGGCCAATTATAGCAAGCCCAGGATATTACTGCAAGTGTTTCTCAGCATAGTGCCCTAAACCCAACTATCTTCAACTGCTTTGTGGATGTTTGCTAATGGTGGCAAAGTTTTCAGTACTATTCACTACTCCTCTGTTGCTGAAACTGTAACACCCACATGCAGCAAGACCTGAACAACATCCAGGCTTGGGTTAATAAGTAATAGTAACATTTGCACTGCACAAGTGCAAGGCAATAACCACCTCCAATCAATAAGAATCTAACCATCTCCTTTGATATTCAACAGCATTACCAGCACTGATCCCCACCAACATTCCCCACCTGCACAGAGAGGGTTACCATAAACCAGAAATAGTAGAGGAACCAGTCATATAAATCCTACTGTGGCAAGAGCAGACCAGAGGTTAGAAATTATGTGGCAAATAACTCATCTCCTGATTTCACTGTTTACAAAGCATAAGTCAGAAGCATGATGAAATAATCACCACTTGCCTGGATGAGTGCAGATCCAACATTCAAGCTGATCAACACTATTCAGGCCAAAGCTGCTCACCTGATTGGCATCTCGTCCCCACTTTAAACTTTCAATCCCTCCACAATGATAGCAATGCGTATCATCTAAAAATTGAATGGAAGCAACTCGCTTAGTCACCTTCTCCAACATCTCTCAACAGGTATAGAATAACATCACACCAGATGCATGGAAACATCACTGCCTGCACATTCTTTTCTAAGTCTCACTCCATCCTGGCTTGCAACTGTATCACTGTTCATTCACCGTCACTGGATCAAAATCCTGGAACTCCTTCCCCAACAGCATGGCTAGGAGTACCTATAAATCACAGGCTGCAACAATTCAAGGCACTGGCTCACCATCACCTTCTCAAAGGCAATTCGGGATAAATAACAAATGTCAGCCTTGCCAGTAATGCTCCCTTCCCAGGAAATGAAAATGCCACAAATTTCCAAGTATAAATATATCAATTCAGTATGACAGCAATAAAAGACATAAAACTAGTTAGTGTTGATTTCCTTTATACTAGTGATTTATATGTCATTTATTTATTGATTGTAATTACAATGGCAAATGAGTGCAACAAGTACAAAGGAAATAAAAGGGTTGAAGAGAGAAGGTGTATTTAGTTGAGAAAGTAATCTAAGATTAAATAAGAAAGCTTTGTAAGTATTCTGTATGTTCATCAACAACACTGTTACAACTAAAACTGGATAGGACATTTAGAATTGATATTGTACATGTTGGTGTTTACTGCATGTTTTTTGCAGAAGAAGCAAAAACAGCATGGCTCATACGGTGAACATTCTGTCTTATGAAATATTAATAACTTCTGTGGTGACATAGATCCCTGAAAATAGTTTTTCCCCTCTACATTTGTACACGCAACTGACTCCGAAATTGGGTGAGTTTGGCTCTCCTACTCTGGGATGGAAGGGGACATGGAATCATTCAGGTAATATTCCTTTACTTTTTAGCACCAAACATATGGAGATCAAGGAACAAGGCATTATTCAAGCTAAGGAATTGCACAGGTGATGAGAGAATAAAAGAGCATAATGTGCAATGCACAGAATAAAAATGAGATTGCAATTAAGTTGTGAGCTTTTGGGTTCAAATATCACCAGGAAGAAAAAGTGAATGAAAGTTAAATGTTAAACAAAACTAGCATTCTGGAAGTTAAGTGTCCATCTGTTTAGTAATGGAAACATACAAAGCTACATAGAGACTTGTTTTGCGTTGGAGGATGGGGGATGGAACAGAAATCAACCTCAACAACGTGCAAAGAACAAATTAAAAGTCACTGCAGATTGTTTAACAACTACACTTATTTAAAAAAATAAAAACAGGAAGATGAAAATTACTGCGACACCAAGATTGCCAATAGGAAATTACAGCACATTTATTTCAGACTAGAGGCTCGAGTACAGTGTAAGAAAGCTATACTGCAGTTAATCACCACACCCCTTTCCCCAAGTGCCCTGATCCCATCACATAGTTGTGTTGCTGACCTCAATAAATGAGCAACTTTTAATTTCCATTAAAAAGGCACACGCTATAGGAAACACCCTACCACCCACAGGATACGTCAGTGATCTGGATGATTGTGTCCTCACACAAGATTTACTTCCTCAGACTGAAGGGAAAGACCAACTATTTTGAAATGTTGCAAAAGCTAACGTAACTGTTGATTTGTTGGAGGCAAAAACCAGACAGTTCCAAACGTGATTTTTCTTAAAGTTCAAATGCAAAACTATTTCTGGATTTAACACTGCCTGTTCGATTTGAATACTCCTACCCACCCACCCATGAAGTGACGCAGTCCATATCACCGCCCACAGAACACCATTCATTCAGAACTTGAAATGTCAAATAATGGAGAGGATTATTCATCAAGCAAACTTTAGAATTCACCCCCACAAAGAGTACTAAAAGCATAAAGCATCCAATGCAGGTTCAAAAACTCACTAAAGCTTTAGCCCCCACAACTTACCTTGGAAAATAAAAGAAATCGTGAACTCAATATATGTGGCCAGCAGTGGCCCCTTTTCCCCACCAAAATATCTTAATGCATATTTCAGAAATTAAACAGAAAACCTGAACCAATTCTTGTCACAAAGGATGCTGCAATCATTACAAACAATCACAATGAATTTTATAGCACAGAAATAGGTTATTCAGTGCAACAGGCCAATGCTGGTGTTTAGTCTGCACACAAGCCTCTTTATTCCTTATTTCAATTCTGCCCCTTAAGATATCCATCAATTCCTTTACCCATGTATTTATCTAGTTTCCTCTTAAATGTATCTATTTACTTCAACTACTCCATCTGATAGAGTTCCATATTCTCACCACAACTGAACTAATGAAATTTCTTCTTCTTTAGCTTATATTGGTGACCCTAGTTTTGCACTCCCTCAAATAAAAAAAAAATCAACTTTATGTAATCGTATCAAAAGCCCTCAATTTTCAAGGCCTCTACCAGGACAAGGGCTGCTGGCTCTTGGGGACACCACCAAGTTCCCTTCCATGCCATACATCATGACTTCAAATTATTTCACCATTCCTTCACCGTGACTGGATCAAAATCCTAAAACCCCTTTCCAATAGTGAACCTACACCAGAAAGACTGCAATGGTCCAGGAACAATTTGGGATGGACAACAAATTCTGGCCTTGCCAGTGACTCACACACATCCCATGAAATTATTTTAAAAAGCCTTCTCTCAATCTTCTCCTGCCTGGGGAAGAGAACCTTAGCCAGTTCAGTCTTTCTTGATCGATCCAATGAGAACTAGAAAGTTTTATAAAAAGTTCTGCTTAAGCAAGGAACCAACCACCACTTATCATTCTCTCAGAGAATTGAATAAGTAAAATATATTAGGTACGATCTGGTCACATACTTGAGGAATCAGGGTTACATTATGTGCCTAAGCGCCACAACAAGCAAGTACAAAGTTATTTTTGTGAAATTTTAAATTATGTGGGGGAAATAGAGGAACTGAAAAATAGACATTTGAAAATGAAACAAGCATGCAGACAAGACAACTGCACTGAGTACATCTATACTGACCATACAAATCAACCCCCTTTTCTACCACAAAATATTATACTTGCATTAGAAGTTGGTCTCAATTAGTCACCCCAGAAATGCACGTTTCACTCATTTTATTAGTTAGCTCACTGGATCAAGCAAATGGTACAGGCCATATTTCCAAGATGATGCATAAGAATTTAACACATGCCCACACAGAACAGAACATCTGTGACAAACAACAAACAGGAACGGATCCTCCGGCAATGAGAATGAATTAAGAAGCTGGTTTCAAATTAAAAGTTGTACCATTTGTTAATTCATCAAATAACTGTACTAAAGCGAAGAATTTGATGTTAATGAAAAACTGGTACAAGAATGGAAAATGCCCAAGCCAAGTGCACTATGAATAAAGTGCCCAGCAATGCATATATCCACATTTAAGCAGGCCAGATCAAATCCAAGTCCAGCAAAGATTTAAGAGCATCAGCTAGTTGGTGTAGCTGCTTTATGGAACATAAATGTCTACAGTTTTAGCAGAGGAAGGTGGTGATTTGTAGTGGAAGGATGATTCTGAAAACAAAAGCACCAAATGTTGTGTCAAGGCAATAAAGTAAGGTCTTCACTCTCTTGACATAGTCTTTAATGTTAGAAGTGTAATAGACAAGACTTAAGGGCATGGACTGACACATGGAAGTGAGATATGGAGTTGCCATCAGGGAGACATGGTTGAGGGAAGAGCAGAACGGGCAATTTAACATCCTGGGGTATCTTTAGGTGAGACCGTAGAGGATGTAAAAAGGAAGTGGCGTAGGGAGTCAATCACTGCAATAAGGAGGTGATATCATAGAAGCGTCTTCAAACTAGGCTTTGTGGGTAGAACTTAATATAAAAGGGAACAGTACATTCCTGGGGGAGTGTATTATAGGCTCCCAAAGATGCAGTGGGAAATAGAAGAACAGATATGTAGACAATTCATCAAGATGTGTAAGAATAACAATTGGGTAATTATACTAGGAGATTTCAGCTTCCCCAACATAAATTGGGATAGTCATAACGTAAAGGGTTAAAAAGGGGTGAATTTCTTGAAATGTATTGAGAGGAGTTTTTCATATCATTATGTAGAAGGCCAATAAGGGATGGGGGAGTGCTGGATCTTGTTTTGGGGGACAAAGCTGGACAAGTGTTTAAATGTGGCAGCAGGGGAGCATTTTAATAATAGTAACTGCAACATGGTACAGTCCAAGGAGAAAGGTGGCCTGCAAAAGATGATTTTGGTTTTTTTGGCGGGGGGGGGGGGGCGGCGGCGGCGGCGGCGGCGCGGCGTGTGTGTGTGTGGGGTCAGATTTTATTAAAATAAGGTAGGGTCTGGCCAAAGTTGACTGGGAACAGTTCCTTGCAAGGAAATCTACTACAGAGCAGTGAGAAGCATTCAAAAAGGAAATGGGGAGTACAGGTGGAACATGTTCCCTGTAGGGGGAAAACGTAGGAGCAATAAGTTCAGGGAACTCTGGATATCTAAGACATTGCAGGACTGGAAAAAGAGGAGGAGAATGGTTTTTAGCAAGTCCAAAGGGAACACTTCAGCTGTGGCCTTAGACGAATATAGGAAGTGCAAGAGGGAACAAGAAAGCAATTAGAAGAGCAAAGAGAGGGCACGAGAAAGGACTTGTGAACAAGATTAGGAAAAATCCTAAAAAATTGTATAAATACATGAAGGGGAAGAGATTAACCAGGGAAGGATAGGGCTCATTAGAGACCAAAGGGTAATGTGTGTGTGTAGCCATAGGACATTGGGAGGATGTTAAATGAATACTTCTCACTGGTCTTCACTCAGGACGAGGAAGACGTAATACAGGAAAAGGGACTGGGAGGATCTTGAGCAGTTTGACATAGGACGTGGGGTGGTATTGGACACTTTGATGGGCTTAAAAACAGACAAAGTACCAGGCCTGGATGAATTGCATCCCAGGCTGCTGTAGGAGGTAAGGCAGGAAACTACAGAGGCTCTGGTGCAAATTTTTAATTCCTCTCTGTCTACAGAGGAAGTGCCAGAGGACTGGGAAACAGCGAAGGTGGTTCGGCGATAGTTTTAGGGTGAAGGGCAGGAGATTCAAAGCGGATTTAAGAAAAAGAGATCACTCGAAGGGTGGTGAGAATCTAGAATGCACTGCCTGGGAAGATAATGGATGCTGGAAACCTTACAACCTTTAAAAAGGTATTTGGATATGCACTTGGAATATAACATTCAAGGAAAGAGGACAAGTGCTGGAAAGTGGGATTAGCATGACTTTAGTATAGTTATTGTCAGTGCAGATTTGATGGGCCTTTGGAGCAGATTTAGTCAGAGCCGTAGGGTCATATAGTGCAGCAAAATGGGATCCTCATGATAATGCCATAACTAAAATGACTTAGAATGAATTCTATGAATTTGATCATTTTGTAAATGTTTTGATTGTGGTTAAAGTTATCCTTGTAGAATTAATTGATGCATTTTATTCAATGAATCAAAGATTTAATTCAGAGCACTTTTGCAATTTAAAATGACAACCAGTAGTTCATATTTTAAAATGGACACATAAGTCGACCTCCAATTACAGAGATTTTCAGGGTTTAAAGGTTACTTGTATAGCAACATAAAAACTAGAAGCAAGAGTAAGCCATTTGGTTCTTCGAGCCAGCTCCGCCATTCATTTTGATCATGACTGATCACTGAATTCAATATCCTGTTCCCCCTTTCTCCTCACACCCCTCGATCCCTTTAGCCCCGACAGCTATATCTAATTTCTCCTTGAAATCAGACATTTTGGTCTCAACTACATTCTGTAGTAGTGAATTCCACACACTCATCCCTGTCTGAATGAAGAAATTTCTCCTCGCCTCTATTCTAAAAGATTTATCTCCTTATCCTCAAACTATGACCCCAAGATCTGGACTCCACTACATTTAGGAACATTCTCTCTGAATCTACCCTGTCTAATCCTGTTAGAATTTAATAAGTTTCTATCAGTGAATATAATCCTAACTGACTCAGTCTCTTCTCATGACAGACCTGCCATCCCAGGAATCAGCCTGGTAAACCTTCACTGTACTTCCTCTATAGCAAGGACTTCCTTCATTGGATAAGCACACCAAAACTGCACACAATACTCCAGGTGTGGCCTTACCAAAACTCTAGATATACAACTGCAGCAAACCACCTCAATTCCTATACTCAAGACCTCTCGCTATGAAGGTCAACATACAATTTGCCTTCTTTACTGCCTGCTGTACTTGCATGCTTACTTTCAGCAACTGACACACGAGAACACCAAGGTCTTACTGCGTATCCACCTCTCTCAATTTACACCCATTCAAGTAATAATCTGTCTTATTATTGCTACCAAAGTGGATAACCTCACATTTATTCACATTAGACTACATCTGCCATGCATATGCCCACACACAGCCTGTCTAAATCATACTGAAGCATTTCTGCATCTTCCTCACAGCTCACCCTGCCACCCAATTTTGTATCATCTGCTAATTTGGAGATAATACATTCAGTTCCCTCTTCCAAATCATTAACATACAAGATAAGCAGAGGGGTCTGAGCACAGATCCCTGCGAAACCCCAACAGTCACTGACTGCCAATCAGAAAAAGACCCATTTATGCCAAGTCTTTGTTTCTTATCTGCTAACCAGCTTTCTATCCATTTCAAGATATTACATGCAATCCCATGTGCTTTAACTTTACAAAGTAGTCTGTTATGCGAGACTGTGTCGAAAGTCTTCTGAAAGTCTAAATAAGTCATACCCACTGGTTCTCCTCAGTCAACTCTACCAGTTACATTCTCAAAGAATTCCAATAAATCCCTTTTGCAAATTCATGCTGACTTTGACCGATTACACCACTGCCTTCCAAATGCTGAGTGATGAAATTCTTGATAGTGGACTTTAGCACAGTATTGATGTTAGGGTCACTGGTCCTGTTTTCTCTGTACTCCCTTTTTGAATAGCAGTCTTATATTAGCTATCCTCCAATCTGTAGGAACCAGTCCAGAGTCAAAAGAATTTTGGAAAGTAACCAATGGATCTACTATTACTAGGACCATTTCCTTAATTACTCTGGGATGAAGATCATCAGGACCTGGGGATTTATCCACCTTCAATCCCATCAATCTCTACTAATGCTGGTTTCCTCCAGTTCCTCAGTAAAACTTGTGACTAAACTCACTAAAAATGTGATATCAATACTAAAACTGCATTTGACAATTAAACCAAAATCTGAAAAGCCATTCTTTTAGGAATACTAACATGTGACAATTTTAGTACAAATGCTACAAAATCTCACTGCGAGCATTCACATTTCAGCTTGTTGCAAACATCTTCATACTTGGACAAAAAGCAGTGTTTACCCACAAGGTGGTGGGTGGGAGTGAAACACTTCTGTCAATTAGTTTGACCTCTAAACATCAGCTACCTCCAAACATTACTTCGAAACCTTGAAATCCTGAACAACCTCTAGAGAAGTCAACTTGCTCTATTTACACATTACAGAGGTCAAAATTTTCAATTTAAGATTACTTCAAATTTAAAGTAATAATTCTAAATCAACATGCATTCTCAAAGGCAAGTCATGCCTAACCAATTTTCTGAAACTTATTGAACTATGGCAACATCTTGGATCACGACATTTGTCTTTCAAGGTGCTGCCATACTGTCAACTATCAGCATTGACAATGTGACACTAGAGATTTTTAAAATTCTTTCATGGGATGAGGGCATTGCTGGCAAGGTCAGCATTTGTTGCTCATCCCCAATTACCTTCAAACTAAGTGGCTTGCTAAGCACCTCATGACGCAATTAAGAGTCAACCACATTATTGGAGGTTCAGAGTCACATATAGGCCAGACTGGGTAAGAATCATAGAATCTACAATGCAGGATGGGCCATTTGACACATTGAGCCTGCACTGACAACAATCCCACCCAGGTCCTGTCCTATCCGCATAACCTCACATTTATCCTCCTAATCCCCTTGACATTAAGGGACAGAGGGGTTTTTTGGACTGTGGGAAGAAACTCCAGAGCACCTGGAGGAAACCCACACAGGCACAGGGAGAATGTGCAAACTCCACACTGACAATCATCTGAAGCCAAAAGTTTGAACCGGGGTCCCTGGTGCTGAGAGGCTAACCATCATACCACCTTGCCGCCCCAAAGGTTGACATTTCTGCTGTGTTGGGTTGAAGTTAAATCCACGTATTAGCCTGGGTCTCTGGATTACTAGGTCAGTATCACCATTTCCCTCCAATAGATAATTATATATCACAAATCTAGACTCGACAATCACCAATAATCTGTTCCTTGATGTTGAAATTAACAGAAGCACTATAAAATCTACAGCTATTATATCCAAGCCAGGTGAGAGTGGAACAGCAGCAGCTTGGCTGAGAAAATGAAACTGCTAGTCTACCAAGTCCTTGTCCTCAGCGCACTCCTCGAAAGTGGTGTTACCTGGACAAAATGTGGATGCAGGAGAAAAGGTTGAACAGGTTCCACCTTCAATGCTTCTGATGAACCCTCAGCATCTCTTGATAGGGTATGGTCACCAACTCAAAGGCCAACATGTTAAATCTATCAGCATACACTCATTACACGAGTATATCTACCCTGATTTGACCATATTCATTGGATGGATGATGGCCATATACCCAAAGACCTTCTGCATGAATTAGCCACAAGGTCACACCCTCCTGGGAGTCCCACATTTCCATTTCCTAGCATCTACAAGCCTGATATGAAGATAGTGGACACTGATGCAAACAACTGGGAGAAGTTGCTGATGGCCATGACTGGAGGCTGACCATTTGAAAGGGTTTTGGAAGAGGCAAGAATCAACAAAAAGCTCAGCTTGCAAAGAAGGGGACCCAAAGAAAACAGAAGCCAGTGAATTGTGCATTCTTGCAGCCTACTGTCTTCCTCTGCAGCAAATGCAGCTGAGACTGCACAGGCATACCTGGCAATGCTTAACATATAGTTGCCATTATTGCAAAAACCATCACCTGCTGCGATTGAAGGCTGGCACCAACAATTTGAAGTGATAAAATTTCTGCATAGGAATATTAGAGTAGATATACACGTTAACTTTTAGAAGACACTTAATAAGATATCTCACAATAGAGTGATAGAGATTTACAGTATGGAAACAGGCCGTTTGGCTCAACTTGTCCATGCCTCCCTTTTTTTAAACCCCTGAGTTCCAGTTGCCCGCATCTGGCCCATATCCCTCTCTACCCATCTTACCCATGTAACTGTCTAAATGATTTTTAAAAGACAAAATTGTACCTGCCTCTGCAGCTGCCTCTAAACTCGCATTAAATGAAATCTCTGAAGATAAGAGTTGTTAATAAATCAGATAGTTAGATAATAGGGAATAAATAGGAATGTTAAATAAATGGAAGATATCTTATTTCATAGCAAGAACCTCTGGAAAAGCCTTTGGTACTTTTCTAGGATCTACATTTATAAAACTATATAAAATTGACATCTGGGTAGATCCCAAAAATTTGCAAATTATGACAAGCCACAGACTAAATTGCAATATTCACAAGCAAATGGGATAATTATGGGACTCTTGAAGGCAGCAATTGTACACCAGAATCACAAATGGAATTTGTTATCAAATGTAAGGTCAGCTTTCTTGATGACTCAGTGGAAAACAGATCTTGGTTGAGATGATGTAAAGCTATGTGGTTCCATCAGAGTATACAGTATTCAGGAAAACATGGCATCAGACACTATAACTGGCCTTGCTATCCAAGGCCTATCAGTTTTTGAGGGAGATAGTGCAGGGAGACGGAGGGAGGCTGTGTGTAAAACCAGCAAGTTCCCATACTTCATTTTTGAAGTATGGGAAGTATTTTTGAATACCATTTATATACATGATCTGGAGGAGGGAACCGAGTGTACGGTGTCGAAATTTGCTGACGACACCAAGATTGGTGGAACGGCAAATTGTGCGGAGGGTGTGGAGAGTCTGCAGAAGGATCTAGATAGGCTGGGCGAATGGGCCAGGAACTGGCAAATGGAATTTAATGTTGGCAAATGTGAAGTTGTCCACTTTGGTAGGAATAATGGTAGGAAGGAATATTACTTACATGGTGAAAAACTGCAGCATGCGACGGTGCAGAGGGACCTTGGGGTCCTTGTGCATGAGTCGCAAAAACCCAGTCTACAGGTGCAGCAGGTGGTCAGGAAGGCTAATGAGATGCTGGCCTTCATAGCGAGGGGGATTGAATATAAAAGTAGGGAGGTCTTGCTGCAGCTGTATAGGGCACTGGTGAGGCCGCAGCTGGAATACTGTGTGCAGTTTTGGTCGCCGTACTTACGCAAGGATATTTTGGCCTTGGAGGGAGCGCAGAGGAGGTTTACTAGGCTGATACCGGAGTTGAGGGGGTTGAACTATGAGGAGAGGCTGAATAAACTGGGCTTGTACTCAGAGTTTAGAAGAATGAGGGGAGATCTCATTGAGACATATAAGATGATGAATGGGATGGATAGGATAGAGGTGGAGAGGCTCTTCCCGCTCAGAAAGGACAGTAGGACTAGAGGGCACAGCCTCAAGATAAAAGGGGGGGGCGGTTTAGAATGGAGTTGAGGAGGAACTTCTTCACTCAAAGGGTGGTGAATCTCTGGAATTCTCTGCCTGTTGAAGTGGTGGAGGCTGCCTTGCTAAATATATTTAAGACGTGGGTTGATAGGTTTTTGATAGGCAAGGGGATTAAGGGTTATGGGGAGAGGGTGGGAATGTGGAACTGAGACACGACAGATCAGCCATGATCTTATTGAATGGCAGGGCAGGCTCGAGGGGCTAGATGGCCTACTCCTGTTCCTATTTCTTACGTTCTTATGTTGATCAATACTTCAATGATGACTCAATGCAACAACATGACAAAACTGTGGTCTAGCCTTGTCCGTGAAAAATTACTACTTAGATAAGTTATTGGACATGTTCATAGCTTCTGAAATCATGCCACGGCACTACACACTTTAAAAAAATGGATGACCAGGAATAAGGGAAACATTTCTAAGGTAATAACATTGTCTTTTAGTTTATTCACAACTTTCAGCCCTTAACTACAAAAATCAAATGACTGAAGATGAAATCTAATCCTTGCTTTTAAATTTACATCATATCCCATTATCAATAGCTCACACGCTGGTGAAGCAGAATGTGCGTGCTGCACTGTTTGAGGTGTCATATTTTGGATCAGCCATTAAACTGAAGCCTTCGGTCCTCTCTGGTGGATATAAAAGATCCCATTGCGCAATTCAAAGAGTGGGGGAATTCTCCTGTGTCCCACCTAATAATTATGCACAAATTTACATTAAAATAGATTATCTGGTCATGTATTGCACACCTGGTATTTGTAGAATTTTGTTGGCTGCTATATTTCTCTACCTCGCAACAGTGACTGCACTTCAAATGCATTTAACTAGCTGTACATTCATTCGGAATGCTGAAATTGTGAAAAACACTAAATAAGTGACCGTGCCTTCCTTTAGCCATTGGTCTACTTGCTCAGGTGGTTGCATCAGATTCCACGGCACTTTGAAGAAATACAGTTCTATTGGTATCTAGTCAATCTTCTTACATCAATCTACCACAGGAAACAAATTATTTGGTTCTTCGTGGATTTGCTGGGATATTGATGCATGCCAATGTGTGACTGGATTTATCTATATATCAGAGAAACGTTAAACATACATCCAAGGACTCAGTCACCCATGTACAAATTCATCAGTTAGGAGTGTAGCTTTAGGCATATTTCTCATTTTGATAAATCCAGTCGTTGATTAATCTGACATCTGTCTGAAGAAAATATTTCCACACTGACTTTACTTATAACCATTTAGAAAGGATTCCGACTTCTGGATTGAATTTACAAGTTATTGATCTAGGTTCACAAAGTACAAATGTCAGTGCTCCATCAGAGCTGAGAGGAATAAAGCTGACTAAAAGAAAATGCAAAATATGAGTTAAACTAGATAATTCTCCTCCTGAGATTCACATCATAATAGAAACCAATCTCCAGACAATTTGATTCACTCCAAAGATGTGGGATAAAGCAAAGCATGAGCCCCAACATTCCAATCAAAGTACTGAAGGCTTGTGCTCCAGAACTAGTCATGTTCCGAGCCAAGTTGTTCCAGTACGGCAACAACACTGCCATCTATCTGACAACATACGTCCTTCCCACACAAAACAGGAAAAAATTAGTCCAACTAATTACTCCCCTGGCTTACAGTAAAACAGGAGCAAAATAATGGAAGGTATCATTCCCAATGCTATTAAGTGGCACTTACACAGCAACAATCCGCACATTGATGCTCAATTTAAGTTCTGCCAGGACTACTCAGCTCATCCTCAATTACAACCTTGGTCCAAACATGGAAAAAAAATGGAGTTAATTCCAACGTTGAGGCGAGAACATCTGCCCTGACATCTAAACAACATCTTAAGTTGATCTTTCTCTACACCCTAGTTATGACTGTAACACTACACCTGCATCCTCTCCTTCTCCCGTATGTACTCTATGAACAGTATGCTGTGTCTGCATAGCACACAAGAAACAATACTTTTTACAGTATTGTGATGTTAGTGTGCCTTTAAGAGTTTTTTTTAATTCATGCTCGGAGCCGTATGTGATGTCATTGTTGGGAGGAGACAAAAGCTGGACAGGTCAGGTGACAGGGATTCCATTTTCAGTTTCAGTCTGAGTTTTAGAAGGGACAGCAAGTTAAGAAGTGTTCTCCCTCTCTCCTTGTTGTTTTGAAAATTCTGTTGGTTACAAGATCTTGTTTTCCAGAAGGTTCAAAATCTGCTGTTGTCCAGGGCTGGACCAGGATTTCTCTGGTGTTTTGGAAGCTGTCTTGTCTTCAGACTGTTCTGAGTCTCACAAGTATTTGACTGCAGAATTCAACTAATGCCTCAATCCCAATATCATGTGAGCATTAATCTGTGTTGTGTTAAACCTGTGAAAAGGGTCTTTTGTCTGTGGGGTTGGTTTTGATCGAAACAGCTTACATATGTTCATAAAGAGATATACATTATCATGACTGTTCGTAATTGATAAAAGTTCTTGCTAATTTTATTATACATCTTAACTAGATTCTTAAATGAACTTTGTTTGATAAAAGCTCCCTAGTGGGTCACTTAAATCATACCTGAAGCGAAATCTCTCATGCTTATCCTAGCCAAATTCAAAATGCAAAACTTATGATTCAGGCAAGCTTCAGAAAACACTTTGGAATTTCAGGTATGAAATTCAGGTATGATTTAAGTGACCCACTAGGGAGCTTTTATCAAACAAAGTTCATTTAAGAATCTAGTTAAGATGTATAATAAAATTAGCAAGAACTTTTATCAATTACGAACAGTCATGATAATGTATATCTCTTTATGAACATATGTAAGCTGTTTCGATCAAAACCAACCCCACAGACAAAAGACCCTTTTCACAGGTTTAACACAACACAGATTAATGCTCACATGATATTGGGATTGAGGCATTAGTTGAATTCTGCAGTCAAATACTTGTGAGACTCAGAACAGTCTGAAGACAAGACAGCTTCCAAAACACCAGAGAAATCCTGGTCCAGCCCTGGACAACAGCAGATTTTGAACCTTCTGGAAAACAAGATCTTGTAACCAACAGAATTTTCAAAACAACAAGGAGAGAGGGAGAACACTTCTTAACTTGCTGTCCCTTCTAAAACTCAGACTGAAACTGAAAATGGAATCCCTGTCACCTGACCTGTCCAGCTTTTGTCTCCTCCCAACAATGACATCACATACGGCTCCGAGCATGAATTAAAAAAAACTCTTAAAGGCACACTAACATCACAATACTGTAAAAAGTATTGTTTCTTGTGTGCTATGCAGACACAGCATACTGTTCATAGAGTACATACGGGAGAAGGAGAGGATGCAGGTGTAGTGTTACAGTCATAACTAGGGTGTAGAGAAAGATCAACTTAAGATGTTGTTTAGATGTCAGGGCAGATGTTCTCGCCTCAACGTTGGAATTAACTCCATTTTTTTTCCATGTTTGGACCAAGGTTGTAATTGAGGATGAGCTGAGTAGTCCTGGCAGAACTTAAATTGAGCATCAATGTGCGGATTGTTGCTGTGTAAGTGCCACTTAATAGCATTGGGAATGATACCTTCCATTATTTTGCTCCTGTTTTACTGTAAGCCAGGGGAGTAATTAGTTGGACTAATTTTTTCCTGTTTTGTGTGGGAAGGACGTATGTTGTCAGATAGATGGCAGTGTTGTTGCCGTACTGGAACAACTTGGCTCGGAACATGACTAGTTCTGGAGCACAAGCCTTCAGTACTTTGATTGGAATGTTGGGGCTCATGCTTTGCTTTATCCCACATCTTTGGAGTGAATCAAATTGTCTGGAGATTGGTTTCTATTATGATGTGAATCTCAGGAGGAGAATTATCTAGTTTAACTCATATTTTGCATTTTCTTTTAGTCAGCTTTATTCCTCTCAGCTCTGATGGAGCACTGACATTTGTACTTTGTGAACCTAGATCAATAACTTGTAAATTCAATCCAGAAGTCGGAATCCTTTCTAAATGGTTATAAGTAAAGTCAGTGTGGAAATATTTTCTTCAGACAGATGTCAGATTAATCAATGACTGGATTTATCAAAATGAGAAATATGCCTAAAGCTATACTCCTACCTGAAACAGATTCAGTGGTAATTGTGAAAAATACTTGAATACACTTATATTTGAAAAGGAAATATATGCAGGGCTATAAGTGGATAGCAAAAGCATACTCTCTTTTTTTGACACAAAGTCATGCATTGTCTCAATGCTCAAGGCACTTTATGTTAAAAAAGTGCTATACTAATGCAAATTGTTAGGTACCATCTTATGGTGAAAGGTGGATATTTCTCCAAGCTTCGTAAATTTCACCCTTAACACCTGAAATCAATTGTGTGGCACCTTGCACCACCACTATTGCTTGAATGTGTCTCTCCTAGCTAACCTAGTACTATTTAGACATTCATTTTTCATTCCTATTTACATTTGCCTGCATTGTCACCTTCTATTGTTCTGCCCAGATGTACTTTTTGCAAATCATTTTTTAACTTCTGAACCATATTTTTAAAAATTTTGTTTAGCATATTATTTGCAAATCTAACATTGATTCTGATTCCAAGTCATTGGTGTAAATTGAAAATAGTGTTAAAACACAAAACCAGGAAGCATCTGAGTGTGTTCCCCAGCCAAATTAACTCCTGTAAATATATACATGGATTGTTTTTTCCAGCCTTCAATGAGCTCCTTATCAGTTACCAGAATTTTCCTGGATCTCCACAGGTCAGATATAAACTAATAGTCTTTTAGTAAATTGTAGAGGTGTCCCCACCCCCCACCCCAATTCTCTCAGCTAGTACAACTACCCTATAGCCTGGCTCCTCATACATGAAAATGAAATTCCAGCTAATACCCAAGCCCTTAATCATCCAGCCTAACTCCCTGGTCCTAGCGTTTTTCAAATCGTCAGCATGCCTTAAAATACTGCATTAATTTTACTGTAGTTCCAACAACCAGAGTGCAGACATGGAGCTCCCACGAATCTATTCTGACTGTGTTACTTGAGACATGAATGTCAACCAGAACACCAGGAAAACTCCCAACTTTGTGATTAGTACTTCGCAATCTTTTGTTTGGCAGACAAACTGGGGCAATATTTAATGTCTTTCCCAACTATGCAGTAATTCCCCAGTCAGAGTAAGGTTTGAACAGCCAACCTTCAAACTGACAAATTGGTTTTTAAAAAAGTACATTTCCCAGAACTACATGTAAAGCCACAGGATATGAACAGAATAACTGATTTACATTACAAGGGATTCTGACACTTTCAGCCGTATTTTGAGATCGCAGCTCACCGATGAGCATGATGAGGATTGGAGTATGTTTGTGCCTGTGTGTCAAGAACAATAAAGATTTAAGATCTGAACTAAACCATTGCTGGGTTATGCAAGTATCATTTTGGTAATTAAATTACAATGCTATACAAACCACAGCCATATTTTCATAGCTACTGAGGAGCCTTGTTAACCTTACATAGTGGAATCCTCTGAATAATAAAACAGGCCAATTGCTTTGTCTTAACCACCTTTCAATCTCTTCAATCAAACCCTAATGGTTCAGGTCATCTAAATGGGTATGCCTAGGAACTAAGTAGGCTTGTTATTCACACATTAACCAAGCCAATGGCCACTTGCTGTTTAAAATCAGAGTTCGGTGAAATTGTGCTAAAAAGAGGAAAGATGCAGTCCAGTGAATGAAGGTGAGCAATGTAAAAACAGCCCTGGGGATCGCTGAAGATGAATAAGATGATGTTTTGGCGGAGGAAGTGGTTCATTTAAAAACCAATTGAACAATTTACACTCGTACATTTATAAATTCTGAACCTATGCAGCTGTTTGAATTTTGTTTGAAATAATTGTTCAAATTGAGTCCAACAAGTGCACCCCATGTTTTCCAAACATGTTTTGTGCCAGTGTGTTTTCCTGCCAGCATTGCAGAAAATCTGACATGGGATGGTCAAGCCTTCATGTGTAACTCATTAACAGGATGCAAATGAGGTTCACGCCTGCACCAACAGAAGATTCCACTGTAAATTTATGTTGACATAAAACCGATTTCTGGGCTTCCCACCATATTCTCCCCCATTCCCATCAAGTTTGCTGATGGGGGCCTGGCACAATTCTATTCTGCGATTTGATCCAAACTAGATACAGGAATATTTCCTACTCTAAAAATTAGGTCATTTGTTGTTTGAAAATGCACACCTTTTACAAGCTGTACATTTACTGCAGCTTGCTCAATCAAAGACTTAATTCTAGCTTAGCTTCAATGCAGTGATTAGTTTGCTGGAAAGGAGATACCAGTGTTTAATATGCTGAATGCACTAATCTGAGCATAATATTACAGAAAACAGCTTCCACTCAAGATTAGAAATGTAATCAAATACATTTAATTTATTTTATGGGGTGTTATATTTCCATGTAGCTTAGTGATGATTCACTGGCAATACTGAACTTTTAAACAGTTCATATAACTATTAGGTATACAGAAACAAATCAGTGAAAGTAACAATGCAGATAATTTTACTTTAAAAGAAGCAAAGTATAAGGATTCATTTCTAGAAGACAGGTTTGAAAAGCAGATAGTTACATTTGTATGGAACCTTGATTAGACTACACTTGGGTTACTGTGCAGAGTTTCAGTCTCCACACTATGAAGGAGGAATGGAGAACGTGGAAACAAGATTTACTTAAACACGAGAACTGAGGTTGTACCAGTCCGGAAAAAATGAACTGGCCTTTAAGATTATGAAAAAACTTGATAGAGTAGATTTACTTGCACTTTACTTCCACTTGCAGAGGAGAAGAAGAACAAAGAAAATTACAGCACAGGAACAGGCCCTTCAGTCCTCCAAGCCTGCACCAATCATGCTGTCTGACTTAACTAATACCCTCTATCCTTCCAGGGACCATATCCCTCTATTCCCATCGTATTCATGTACTTGTCAAAATGCGCCTTAAAAGTCACGACATATCCGCTTCCACTATCTACCCCAGTATCGAGCTCTTGGCACCCACTACTCGCTGTGTAAAAAATCTGCCTCGTACATTTCCTTTAAACCTTGGCCCTCGCACCTTAAACCTATGCCCCTTAGTAATTGACTCTTGCACCCTGGGAAAAAGCTTCTGACTATCCACTCTGACCATGCCTCTCATAATCTTGCAGACTTCTATCAGGTCTCCTCTGAATCTCCGTCGCTTCAGTGAGAACAAACCAAGTTTCTCCAACCTCTCTTCACAGATAATGTCCTCCATACCAAGCAACATTCTGGTAAATCTTTTCTGTAACCTCTCCAAAGCCTCCACATCCTTTCGGTAGCATGGCGACCAGAACTGAACAATATATTTCTAAGTGTGGCCTAACTAAGGTTCTATAAAGCTGCAACATGACTTGCCAATTTTTAAACTCAATAGCCTGGCCGATGAAGGCAAGCATGCCTTCTCCACCAATGCTGGTTTTTTGAATGGTTCAATGACATCTGCATTGACTGTAATGATTGGCAATCAACTGCAAATGTTACCATCTCTTTGCAGAATAGTTGCTCCAAGTCATATTTCTCCCTCAATTCTCAACCCTAAGCTGATTTAACGTATTCATTTAAAATCCAGATATTCCTATCCTGTTATTCCTCTGAACTGCTTCAAAACCCATGTTGTCAGCTTAAATACTCTGCAATACTCCAGAAGTTTGTTAGCTCTCTTGACCTATTTACTCACCATAACATTCTATTTTCCTTATAAAGCTTTCACAGTCAATGCTTTCAACATTTAATTAATTGCACCAAACATTTCCCTGCTGCAGTTTGATGATAAACCTTCAGTGTGCAGACCATTGATATTTTTCATATCTGCATTATCCAAAAATTTACATGGTTGAACAAAGATTATAAATTATGTTTTCCCCTACTATTTAATGTTAAACACATATGGATTTCATTTTTCACACTAATCTTCCCACTGGCTAATTCTTCTACTTGGTCTAAAGAAAGAAGCTTCCAATCTCCTTGGAAGATGTAATTTTCCTATACAATGCTTTTCCATGAGAATGCACAACCAAAGCATTATACCCATAATGTAGATTAGACCATTTTACATCCATTACCAACTACTACAATCCCATTTCCAATAATTGCGACTTGATTTTGCACTGAACATTTAAGACTATGACATGATGTGACAAGTTAAATCACAATGGTTGTATTCAATACCTATTGACAAAATAATTCTTTGATTTGATTGTCACATGTATTAACAGTGAAAAGTATTGTTTCTTGCACACTATACACAGACAAAATATACCATTCATAGAGGAGGAAACGAGAGAATGGAGAATGTAGTGTTATAGTCATAGCTAGAGTGTAGAAAAAGATCTCTACAAGATCAAGTCAGCTTGTCTGACTCGCCTCACACTTTTTTCCTAGACCCTGTCAATGATTTCTCTCCAGATTATTATCCAATACTGTTTTGAAAGCCATGAATGAATCTACTTCCACCACATTCTCTGACAGTATATCCCAGTTCTGGACTGGATAGAATGGATTTGTGTTAACATTAAGTCCATTCAAAAGTCTGATGGCAGCAGAGAAGAAGCTGTTCTTGAGTCGGTTGGTATGTAACCATAGACTTTTGTATCTTTTACTCCCAAAGAAAGAAGGCATAAGAAAGAATGCCTGAGGTGTGTGGGGTCCTTAATTAAGCTGGCTGCTTTGCTGAGGCAGCAGGAAGTACAGACAGAGTCAATGGATGGGAGGCTGGTCTTCCTTGTTATCACCAAATGTAACTTATTAATTTAGCTTGGTTCCAACAAGCGTTCACTTTAGCCACAGCTATCCTGTAAATGATTTTGGGAGATCCTGAAACACTTTACAGCCAATGAAAGTATTCTTTTCCAAGTGTAATTATTGTTGTAGCATTGAGAACTGTCAAACTTATGCGCAGCAGGATCCCATGAGAGCAGTGTGATAAATGATCAGATATGGGGAACTTAGACAATCGGAGGGAAAAAGGAAGAGAACGCTTGCTGATAGGGTGAAATCAAGTAAGGTGAGGGGAAGGCTAGTATGCAACATAAACCCTGGCATAGACACTTGGGACTGATGACCCATTTCATTGTGTTTAATTGAATTTTACAGCAATGAAACCATGTTGAATATGTTTTGAAAATCGTTGCTCTATTAAAGAATCTGAGTATCTTGAGTTTTGTGCACACTGACTCACACCACATTATAACTTGTACAACAGCATAATCTGTAATAGAAACAATAGTAACACTATGACCTGAATTGCATGCCACTGTTTACTACAAGCGTACTTTTTCAACCTGCACAAGGTAGGCTGAGCAAACACTTGGTGGGACAGATTGTTAGGCTGCTACTTTCCACAGTAAGATGAATATACAGTCAAATTAGTTCACGAGTTGGATTTGTACAATACACACTTCATGAACTTTACCAGTGCCTGCAATTCTAGTGCATTTGCACTTAGGTGCAGAAGTTAAAATTTCAAATGCTAAAATGAAGGGGTACTCATACTTCTATTTCAACCATAAAAATTGGAAATCAATGATTGAAATTTTCTAGTAGCAGGGACAATTTCTGATGCAGGATCCAATAGCTAACTTGGTTCACCAAGCTGCGTTTTGCACTTTACGGATGCTGGTTTGATACGGGTGGTTCAGTCAAGTGTATTATTATATAAAAACCACAATTTCTCAAGAAACCTATATACATCTTGCTTAAGCATAGAAAGCACCAGAAAAACTTTGCCACCCTAACCTAAACTTAAAATCTCAACTAAATGAATTGGTTCTGTGCATGCGGCCATTTTAGTAAGTATCCCTCAGTTGTTTAAAATTACGTAAAAGCTCAAATTCTGCACAGATTAGTTAGAACTGACACATCTTGTCTTGAAGCTAATACAAAGGCTCCCCAGATAGTACAAAATATTTTTGTGGAAACAATTTTGTTATTTCCAAGGTGACCAAACAGGTGTCATAAAGATTGCTCGCTGGAGCGGGCGGAGTGAAGGAGCACTGAGTAAGGTAAGCGATTACCTTTTAAAATCATTTTTGCGGGCTTTTTCGCGTTTACTGCTTTAAAACTACACAGGGATTGGCTCGCGGGGATTTGTGGGTAAGGAGTTTTTCAAACTGCGCTAGGTTTAAAAGGAGGCCTGGTGTATACAGTGGGCAGCGGAGTGAGAGAGAAGATGAGTGAGCAGTTAGGGCTTAGCATCAGAGGGCTTGGGAGAAAAGGGCCAGGTACGTTTGACTCAAAAACGGTGTTTAGTATTACTAAAGGGGAATAATGGAGGGGCATGTGATGTGCTGTTTCTGTTTGATGTGGGAGGTGGTGGACCCCAAGGTCCCTCCCAGCAGCCATGTCTGCAGTAAGTGCAGGTTGCTGGAGGAGCTACAGCTCAAGGTAGATGAGCTAGCCTCTGAGCTTCAGACACTGAGGCTCATCAGGGGGAGGGAGGGTGCCATTGATAATGGGGTGCAAGAGACATCCACCCCTGCTGGACTGGCTCACTCTAAGGGTCAGAAACAGGGGGGAGGGCGGAGGGGGCATTCCTGCAAATAGGGTCCAGGTGAAGGCTGGGATTAAGACACTTAATCTGAATGCACGGAGCATTCGAAATAAAGTGAATGAACTGGTGGCGCAGATCAGCACAAACGGATATGATCTGATGGCCATTACAGAGACGTGGTTGCAAGGTGACAGGGACTGGGAACTGAATGTCCAGGGGTATCAAGTGTTTAGGAAGGATAGATGGGAGGAAAAAGGGGGGCGGGTAGCTCTGCTGATTAAGGATAGCATCAGGGTGGTAGTAAGGAAAGATATTGAAGCCAAAGAGCAGAACGTGGAATCATTGTGGGTGGAGATTAGGAACAGCAAGGGGAGGAAGACGCTGGTGGGTGTCGTCTATAGGCCCCCCAATAATGATCTGGAGGTGGGGTGGACTATTAACGCGCAAATAAATGCGGCGTGCAAGAATGGAACGGCGATAATTATGGGGGATTTCAATCTACATATTGATTGGTCGACCACGTTGGACGTAGTGGGCTTGAGGAAGAGTTCTTGGAATGCTGCCGGGATCGTTTCCTTGAACAGTGTGTGCTGGAGCCGACGAGTTTAGAGTGCTAAGAGTAGTGGGCGAGAAGAGGATTGGGAGAGGTTTAAATATCAACAAAGAATGACGAAGAAGTTGATAAAGAAAGGAAGGATAAACTACGAAACTGGGCTAGTGCTAAATATAAAAAAGGATAGTAAAAGTTTTTATAAATATATAAAAAGGAGGAGGCTGGCTAGGGTGAATGTTGGACCCTTAGAGGATGAGAGGGGGGATTCAGTGGTGGGGGATGAGGAAATGGCTGAGGCCTTGAATAACCTTTTTTGCCTTCGGTCTTCACGGAGGAGGATGCGAATAGTTTGCCGGATGTTAACGATGGAAAGATGGTAGGAGTGGAGGGCCTGAATGATATTATTGTTACTAGAGAGGCAGTGCTCGACAGACTAGAGGGACTGATGGTGGACAAGTCCCCAGGACCGGATGGAATGCATCCAAGGGTTCTGAAAGAAATGGCGGAGGTGATAGTGGATGCCTTGGTGATTATTTTCCAAACCTCGCTGGATTCCAGGGAAAGTGCCGGAAGACTGGAAAACAGCTAATGTTATGCCGTTGTTTAAAAAGGGTAGTAGGCAAAAGGCAGGGAATTATAGGCCGGTTAGTTTAACGTCTGTTGTAGGTAAAATGCTTGAATCCGTAATTAAGGAGAAAATAGCGAGGCATCTTGAGGAGAATTGTTTGATAGAGCAGACGCAGCACGGTTTCGTTAAGGGGAGGTTGTGTCTGACGAGTTTACTGGAATTCTATGAGGATGTGTCTAGTGCGGTGGATAGAGGGGAACCGGTGGATGTGGTGTTTCTTGATTTTCAGAAGGCGTTTGATAAGGTGCTGCACAAGAGGTTGTTATAGAAGGTTAGGGAGCATGGAGTTGGAGGTAGGGTGTTAGTGTGGATAGGGGATTGGCTGTCAAATAGGAGGCAGAGAGTGGGTGTCAATGGGTGCTATTCGGATTGGCGGTTGGTGACTAGTGGAGTGCCCCAGGGATCGGTGCTGGGGCCTCAGCTATTTACCATTTATACAGATGATCTGGAGGAGGGAACTGAGTGCAAGGTGTCGAAGTTTGCTGATGACACAAAGATTGGTGGAACAGCAAATTGTGTGGAGGGTGTGGAAAGTCTGCAGAAGGATCTAGATAGGCTGAGTGAATGGGCGAGGAACTGGCAAATGGAATTTAATGTTGGCAAGTGTGAGGTTGTCCACTCCGGTAGGAATATTGGTAGGAAGGACTACTACTTACAGGGCGAAAAGCTGCAGCATGCTACGGTGCAGACGGACCTGGGGGTCCTTGTGCATGAGTCGCAAAAACCCAGCAAATGGGATGCTGGCCTTCAAAGCGAGGGGGATTGAATATAAAAGTAGGGAGGTCTTGCTGCAACTGTACAGGGCACTGGTGAGGCTGCAGCTGGATTACTGTGTGCAGTTTTGGTCGCCGCACTTGCGCAAGGATATTTTGGCCTTGGAGGGAGTGCAGAGGAAGTTCGCTAGGCTGATACCGGAGTTAAGGGGGTTGAGCTATGAGGAGAGGCTGAATAAACTGGGCTTGTACTCGTTAGAGTTTAGAAGGATGAGGGGAGATCTCATTGAGACGTACAAGATGATGAATGGGATGGACAGGGTAGAGGTGGAGAGGTTCTTCCCGCTCAGAAAGGACAGTAGGACTAGAGGGCACAGCCTCAAGATGGGTGGGGGTGGGGGTGGGGGTGGGGGTGGGGTACTGTTTTTAGAACGGAGTTGAGGAGGAACTTCTTCACTCAAAGGGTGGTGAATCTCTGGAATTCTCTGCCCGAAGTGGTGGAGGCTGCCTCGCTAAATATATTTAAGATGCGGGTAGATAGGTTTTTGGTAGGCAAGGGGATTAAGGGTTATGGGGAGAAGGCGGGAAAGTGGAACTGAGCCACTTCAGATCAGCCATGATCTTATTGAATGGCGGGGCAGGCTCGAAGGGCTAGATGGCCTACTCCTGCTCCTATTTCTTATGTTATGTTCAAACATTGTGTGTGCATTTAGGATTGATATGAAAAAAGCAAAACAATTCTTTTTTAAAGTTTAATACCTATGCAGAACAAAATGCACACTAAAATTTCCTTGGGTGTGAAGAATGAATGGAATTTCCTGTTATTGGCAACTGGTTCAAGTTGTAAGTTATTTATTGGTTAAGTTCCCAATTACTTTTCATCAGTATCAAATCTAACCTACAATTTGATCCATACTTCTGAGCTGGTTGCTGACAGCCTCAACATTTACGTACAGAAGGTTGCTGACAAAGAGAAAGTAACAACATTCTCCTCTAGGAATTAGATAAATAATTAGTAACTTCCTTGCTGTAGTTGCATGAGGTTTAGGCAAATTGGAAGACTTATAGTAATATTTAACACTGAAAGCTGTCACTTTTGCACAACAACTTTCACTGAAGAATAGGGCATCCACTTTACAGTAAAGGCCGATTTTAAAGCACGGTTTGCAGGAAAGTTACCTTGTACATTAACTTGAAAAGATATTTTGCACTAAGATGTACTAAAATTCTGGGTGATCTACTTTTTCACTGCAATACTGAAGGCCAACTACTAATTGGGTAACTTTAAAACATGGTGCAGTGATACTATTTCAGAACAAAGCATACAAGATATCAGCACAACTTTCCATATCCTTATGCTTCTCTTGGATTGAGCTTAACTTCAGAAATGTATACTACCTGGGGGATAAATCAACTACAAAGTGACTACAGTCAATGAAAATCGGTTTGATGGCTCCAATTTTCCATCGTACTACAGATGTTAGGCGCAACATAAAACTAAAAGCTAAGTCACTGTACTGTATATCAAGAACACAAAATTAGTTCTATTTCAGAGATATATTTTTTATACCTAGGTTTTGAAGTTTAAAGTTTATTTATTAGTGTCATCAGTAGACTTACATTAACATTGCAATGAAGTCAAAATCCTCTGGTCACCACATTCCAGCACCCATTCAAGTACACGGAGGGAGAATTTAGCATGACCAATGCACCTAAGCAGCACGTCTTTCGGAATGTGGGAGGAAACCCACAGAGACACAGGGAGAATGTGCAGGCTCCACAGATAATGACTGAAGCTGGGAATTGAACTCGGGTCCCAGGCGCTGTGAGGCAGCAGTATTAATCACCATGCCACCCTGTCTGGGAAATGCTTCACAGATCGCTCCCCTTCCATCACCTCAAACCTGATGAATCACAAATAAAGATAATTTCCTGTGGACAAAATGACAATGGTTCTTTGGAAGGAAAGAGTTACCACAAGCACAGATGATGCATACAAACAACAATATCTTTCTATTAAATTATAACGTACCACAAAAAACATTGGACTTCACTGTGCAGTCCTGATGACGCCAAAAGGGTCATGCTTCAATCAGAGACTAAGGGCTATTTGAGAGTTAAAGGGAGGCTAGTTTACCATGCTTAATTAAAAAGTAAAAAAACCACAGCAGAAACAGGGTTTAAGAACTTTGAACAGGTCAAAGTTTGAGATTTCAGGGCAATCATGTTAACAACTCAGCTTCTTATTCCAACCATTAGAAGATGGCAAAAAGAGTTCTAGAATGATAATGGGAACAGTCGTGAGAGAGAGAGTGCGAGAGAGTGATTTATATAGAGAGAGAGAGAGAGAGACAGGGAAGGGGCAGAGAGGTTGCATTAATGCAGTCAAAAAACAGCATTGCAGAAACTTGGCTAGGAAACAGAAGAACGCCTTATTTTAATAGAAATTTCTCTTCGTTCCCTCCCTACCTACATCCAAACTAATTGGCCTTGACAACTTGTATGTTTTAAGGGTTTGAAGTCATCCACTGTCACATGAATTTGTAGGAAACAAAACACTTCAATTCCATAAACATACCTTTCCTAAATCCAAAATATTGTTTCTTATCCAGTCAGCGTTCAATAAATTACCAAAGAAACAAGAAGTCCTAGCGTGTTCAGTACAATAAGCCTCGAGTCACGTGATGAAAATAATTTTTAGTAATTTTGGAAAGAAATGGCCAATCTCTTGGAGCAGAGATAGATGACAGCCAATCAGGATTCCAATCAAAGAAAGGACCAAGAGAATATGTCTTTAACTTGAGTGTAGCCAAAGATGCACAGATTTTTGCACTTCTAGGTATGCAAAGGTATTTAATAGAGTCTACCATGGCATTAATATTTCCTGTGTAGTACTTCTGACTCTAATCAGTGCAGTATCATCTGCGTATCTCAAGTTGCTAATGATCAAAATGTTGCAATCTGATAGATCTTCTATGTTTAAAGACAGCTTCATCACCAATGCAAAATGGCAGCAGTGTATATTATCAACAAGATACAATGCAGCAGATCACCAAGGTTCCTTTGATAGCACCTTCCAAACTTGTCCTTCTCGGTAGCAGAGGTCACAAGGGCAGCAGATGCATGGGAACACCACTACCTGCCAGTTTCCCTCCAAGCTACAAACCAACCTGAACTATATTGCCATTAATTCATTCTCCAAGTCAAATTCCTGAAATTTCCTTCCTCACGGGTCTATGAGTGCATCTAAACCACACTGAATTAGCAGTTCAAGGTGGCAGCTCACCATCATCTTTGTAAAAGGAATTAGAGATGGACAGTAAGTGCTGGCCTAGCCATCAAAACCCAAACCTTATAGATGAATACATTTTTATAATCATGAAAATTGGAGTAAACAGACAAGTCATGGAACAAGTGAAAAGGTTCACGTGCCTCGGGCAGATCATTACAGATGATGGGAAATGTGATTGTGAGATTTGAAGGAGAATTGAGATAGCCAAGACCAGTTTGTCAGAATGAAGGGCGTGTTAACTTCAAAGCAATTAAAATGTGAATCTAAGGAAAAGAATGCCATAGTGCTATATCTTGTCATCCATGTTATTTGCCTCAGAGACATGGTCAACAAACAAAGGCTATTGTAAACTGAATGCATTTGATATAGAAATGTAGGAAGATGCTCTGCATAACCACAGACTGAACGACTAATAAGTGCTGGATATGGCTGGAGGAGAGGGGGAATGATATCAAAAGAGACAAAGATAGAATATTTTGGTCACATCATTAGAACAGATGGTAGATGGAGACAATAATTAGAAGAAAAGATTAACAAAACATTTTGGGGGCAAGCAGAGAAGAAAATGGATGGTGTATATAATAGACTAGATGCAGTTGACATCTATGGAGCATGCAAGGGCAGCAGAGGGATTGTGACACAATCAGACATAATCAGAAATGTTAGAAGCCTCTCCTATATCCTCTGCATTGCTTTTGGGAGTCTTGAGCATACTGATGCATTTGTGATTAAAAGTCAAAAATTATTGAACATGTTATAATTAGCAGTTAGTGCTGCAATGTCAGCCTCAGGGCACACCAAGAGCAAATGTTCTGACCAATCCACAGTCAGAGCAGAGGTTAATTCTATGGCACTTTAAAATAATTCAAATGACCCAAAAATTCATTAAAGAAAAAGCATACTGTTGGAGTAAAACCTGAAGTCAGATCAAATAACCTACATATTTTGCATTTTATTGTAGATGGCACTCTAAATTCCAGGTAATAGATTAAATTCCCAAACATATACACCTTAAATCAGAAAATAAATTGCAGTGCTAGCTACTTATCTGTACATGTCACATTGAGCAAAATTATTTTCACCAATTACTGTTATAGAAGTGAACATTTAAAACATTTAGGTAATGAACTGAGCAAAATATTTCAATGAAGTTTGCTACTTTGCTTATATAACTTATTGAAAACATAGACGCCTCCAAATTGTCACATTATTCAAAGTACTGCAAAGAGATCAGCAGCATTTTGAGAATATTAGTCTAGATATATTATGAAATTCATATCATGGTGAGTAACACCTCGTGTCGCACACCAGGAATTCCACATGAAAAGCAGCAACTAAACACTGCACAATATTTATGGCTTGCAAATATATCAAACTTGTTTCTGAATCACTTTGGTTCAATATGCATATGAATTAATAACTCTTCCAATCTCACAAAAGAGCAATATTTTAGTAAAAATAGTTATACTGCAATTAAACAAGAGAGACTTTTAACATTTAAATGTTAGGTAGATTTTCAAAATTTCCTGAAATGTGCCTGCTATTTGTCAAGATTTTCCATGTCACATATGAAATCACTGGCTTATCCATTATTTCGCAAACTAGCATAAAAACAGATAATGTTACCAAGATTTTTGCTCAAATACTGGAAATATTTTGAATGCGCAGGTACAAGTAGAACTATAAAATGGTTATCACAAAGGGAATGGAATTTAGGATGTATTTCAGTTGTTCAGAACGTTGATCAGACTTTATCGGGAGTGCTGCATTCAGTTTTTTGCACCTAACTACGGGAAAGATGTTGTTGGCCATTTTAGATACTTAGAAACTATTTCCGTTGGTTTTGGAATTCAGATCAAGAGGGCACAATCTTAAGATTACAGCTAAGTAGTGAATCCAGAAAGCGTTCTTCACAAAAAGTTAATAGAAATCTAATGCTGGCTCCTCAAAAGGTTGCGTTGCTGAGTTAGCTAAAAGTTTCAAGATTGACTGACACACTTCCGTTGAGTGAAGAAAATAAGGGATAGAGGACAAAGACAAGTTAGAGTATTAATCAGAAATTATGCAATGTTCGAGGGGCTCAATGGCTTGCTGCTGTTTTCATGTTCCGATTTAATTTCTCCACAAGACTCTTCGTTCATTTGTGTAGAGTGCTAACATTCACACGGTAAATGGGATTTGGCTTTTAAAATGTATCTGGTTAAACTAAATAAATATTTCCTCTCTGAGTCACACTACAATGTCCATAAGCAGACTATTAAGAAAAGAACTTAACTCTTTCAGATGTTAACAATTCATATCAAAATGTAAGGTTACAATGCTTTAGTTTAAAAGAAAATGAAAATGGTGAGTTTGTTTTCAAATTCTATTTCATTATTTAGCATGAAAGTAATATTGATGCCAATTGTACCAATGCAATACAGTCAGAATGCAAGGCTGCACCTAAACTCATTATGTAGCAAACTCTCTTTCAGATAAAATGTGAATCTGTAGAACTATGCAAAGCATCTTCACACTGGTAAAGAAGGTTTGTGGGTAGTCTTTTGGGACACACTTGTGCACCTTGTAGCAGCAGGTTAGAGAAACAATGAGAACACATTCCAAATCAATCTACGGTTTCTTTTTTAAAAGTAATGACCAAATCTGCTTAGTCTTCCAGAAGTGGTCAGAAATAATTAGAGAATTACAAGATAAAACATTCAGATCTGTAATTTGAATAAAACAAATGGAGGACAAAAAAAGACCATCTGACCCATAGAATTTCATCCCACTAGACATGAACATTCTCATTTTAGCAACTAGTTGTATTCAAATGCACCTACAGTCTTTGCTTCTTGATTAAAGGATGGTGTGTAGAGAAGGAGAACTAAGTGGACATAACTCAAACAGATAGGCTTGGGGGACAAAAACTAGGAACAAGTACCAAACAAAATAACTTGCCTCAAAACTATGGAGACCATTCATGACTGAAAACATTTCAACTTTACCTTCTCTTTCACTTTTAACAATGAGATCTAAAAGATCACTATAGACTTCCAAAAATACAATAAACTGAAAGAATCAAACTGAGAATTTTCTTTGGACAGGAAGCCGACACTCAAAGTTTCTTGCCAAACAGCTAAATAAAGCACAATAATAATTTTACATGATATGACATAAGAGTTGTAATTTATATATTTTTTAAATTGACTGGAGTCTGAGGTAAACATACCTTAGGCTGCGGCAGATTTTGACACTGGATCATTAGCTTGCCACATAAATGCTTATTTACTATCCCTTTTTAGCTGGCAGTATGAAATAGTACAGCGCAAAACACAAATCAATACCATGAAATATGAGAACATATTGCAATAGTTTTATAAAAAAGGTAATACCACTCATTCAAGAAAAAAAACAATTGATGCAATACAAGTAAACTACTGCTGAACACAATTGGTCTCTTTTTCCTAAAGAAAAAGTTAAAACAAACACTTTTTTCACTCAAGTTATCAACTCCTTGCTGGATTAAGATTCCACCTGCAACAAGCATTGCCTGCGTCTCACCCAATGGGTACAACTGAAGTCTGAAAGTATTCAATCACAAGGTGCGTCACAGATGAGTCTGATTTTATCCTCACTTGATCTCCACAGTTACATTTCTGGATAGAATCTCTGGAAAGTGATCAGAAGCACCTGACCATCATTATGCCCAGAGGTACTTGGCTAATTGTGTTCAACCACTTTTTCGGTACAAAATGGGATCAAACTGGAATTTTCTTGGCCTATATGTTTTGAATTTGAAGGTGTATGCTTAAATCCATTTGCCAAATTCAAAGTTTTCACTGACTTCCTTTAAAACCCTAAGTTGGAAAGCATATGTTATTGAGGATTGTCACTCCTACGTGCCATTGTTTGTTTAATTACTGTTATTTTGCTGTCATTCATTAATCATCACAAGTCCTGACCCTTACTCAATACTAGCTTCCTTGGGATACCCAGCTCATTGGCCTCTACCTCTTGTGTAATACACCTATAGCTCTTACCAAATGTTTTGTCGTTCCTTACTGTTCTTTGTATCTTTCTCATTCACCGGAATTCATGGTATTTTTTGCATTTTTGTAAGATTCGGAGACATTTGGGAGATTATGTAGACAAGTACCTCTAAGTTACTGCTTGCCGCACACTTAAGTTTTGAATGTGGGCAAGGCTTACTGTTGTCCCACAGTTCCTCAGCTCTCACTTACAACTCCCAAGTAGGTGGCAGTGTATGTCAGCAGGCCTTCCCAATATCTTTATTTTGTTTAGCTGAGGCAAGATGCCAGCAGTTTTGTTGGTGTAGATAAGGGCATCATCCCCCCAAGTGCATGATGTCTAGAATGATAAAAGAGGCAAATGACCCTAACAAGCAGATAATGGCTTTGAAGATAGAACTTCTCAAAATATGCATTCTCCTGACAAAGTGGACTTGTGGCCAGTGCCTTGGCTGGAATTCTCCAATGTTGTACACCCTATTACTGCTGGCAGTGAGAATGGAGAATTTGGCGCTCAGCCAAAACTCCATTCTCTGCAGTGGAACCAAAGAATCCCAGTTTTGGGCGAGGTTGGAAAATTCCAGCCCTTGGTAAAGCTTTGGGCCTTATCAAACATCTCCGCGTAGTTAGCAATCAAACCATGTCACAAAAATGCTGTTACATGCAGTAGAAGCATCTGGCACAACTTTTTATCCAACATTCAACAAGGAGGAATCTGAATAGTGAAGATTTTACTTTGGTTCTGTTGTCTCTTAACAATTCATCCTTGGCTTTTCTGGAAGGTGCAAGTGGTGCTCTTGCCTTTAGGGGCATAAATTATTTGTTTTCCTTGCAACTTTTTAAAATATCTCCAATTTGACTTCTATCTTTTTGCCCATTAACAGGGTTGTTTTCTTTAGAAAAGAGGCAGCTGAGGGATGATATAATTGAAGCTTAGATAGAGTGTAGACAGGAAAGATCGGTTTATCCTAGTGGAGAAGATGATTGTCGGGGGCATAAATCAAAGAAGGATTGGAGAGGGCATGGGGAGAAACTCCTTCACCTCCAGAGTGGTGGGTGACTGGAATTTGCTGCCTGATTTGGTGGTGCAGACAGAAACTCTCTACTCAATTAAAAGGTGCTGGATATGCATCTCCCACCTGCAAGATTATGGACCAGGTGCTAGAAGGCTGGATTAGAATAGGCAGCTAGTCTTTTCTCTTCATTTTGGTTGGTCTAGGCACATTGGGCTGAATGGCTACTTTTTGTGCTGTAATGTTTCTATGAATCTAACAGATTTGCCTGTTTTACTGCAGTTTCGATCTTACTTCAGTCAACACAGCCTTGCTAAATACAGAAGCTTAGTAATCCTTTTCTATTTCTCCTTTTCAAACACAATGCTAAACATGACCATATTAGGATTTCTTTTTAATAAGAATTTATTCACCATTGCGTTCTTGACTGATTACTAAATCTAAAAAGCTTGCCCCCTTGTTGATTCTTGGACATATTATTGTCGAAAGCTAACCCAAACACAAAATTCATTACCTTTCTGACATGTGCCATTTTGCCCATCCCGTTCTATATGACAGTCAACATCCGTCATTACATCCTTGTCAAATCTGTGCATTTATCCACTCCAATACTTCACAATTGCTGCCAAGAAACTTTTATATACAAACTCCTGCACTGCCTGAAATCCTTTTCTATTTCTTATTTATTTATTAAATGTTTCTCTACTTATTATATTCTCACATCTTATTTACTAAAGCTATTCCTCTCTCCTACCATTTTCTTTATATTTCCTATAGACCTAGAACCTGGTGTATTTAGGCCCCAGTCCAGACTGTCACGCGACCATGGGCTTCAGTATTGGTTTTCATGTCCTAACCACTGAGTATAATTACAATTATCCAATTTGCTCCCATGCTCGATGCATTTGTATAACTATTTTTTATTTGGGCCGTTCTCTCTAATCTATCTTTCTGTTCTAATTTTTTACTCAAATGCTCTTTATTTTCCACTCTCAATATAATGATTTTATGTATTTTAGTCTTCTCTATCTGTAATGCCTAAAGAACCATTTCTGATTAATTTTTCTTCTTTTCACTGGTTTTATAATTATTATTTAGAATGGCTTCTCCACCTGAGCCTTTGTTTCACCCTATGCTCATTTATTGGTTTAAAATGTCCTTGCTGACCTTTCTGTCCTCTTTACAAAAACCTAGCCCAGTGCAGATGGAGCTCATTCTGATGGTCCAGTTTCTTAGTGAATTGGGCAAGTGTCTCATGAAACAGGGCTATTACTTACTACCGAATTCCTCAGGCAGCCTTTTGCCTCAAACAAAGAATCCTTTATAGACACAATTAAGGATCCCAAAGGGTGTGCTGCCTACCCTGTGCCAGGTTGTGGGACATCTCAAAATGTTTGAAAAATAATCTGGAAAGGGAGAGAGAATGTTTCAGCCATTATGTTTCAGTAATTAGAAACTGAATTAAAAGAGCAGAGCATACAGGTTATAATCTTGGTAGATTGAGTCACATTCATAGGCATCAACGGATTAGCAAAGTAAACACTTGGTTAAAGGAGTGGAAGGAAGTGGTTCCACTTCATAGGACATTAGCATTAGTACTGGACTATACGTAAACTGGGTGGGGACCAAGGTCATATGAAAGGATAATTAAGACTACAAGACAGGTTTTAAATTCATAACACGGGGAACAGAGCTACTAGAAATGACAGAAACCCAATAATAAAAGAATCAGGAAAGAGAGTGAAAGACAAATTAAGGGAAGGCGCAACACTAACAAATGGACAGAGATTAGATAAATGTTATTGCACGTGCAAGCAAAATAATTACTAAAAATGAAGAATAGTAAATAAAAACAAGTTAAACTGTTGGCACAGCAAAGTACATAATATTCAAAACACAATGAGTGAATTAGAAACAATAATTTGTGGGAATATCCAGGAATATAGGAATGACAGAAACAAGGACTGGCAGCAGAAGAATGTAGGAAAGAATAGGGGGGGCGGGGGGGCAGCGGCGGAAATAACTGTGCTGGTTAAAAGTAACAAACTAGCCATAGAGAAAAGATTCACTCAGTAGTACGATACAGGAGCCAGATGGAGTGAGTTTAAAAAGGGAGCCATCACCCAAATATGGATAATAGTACCACATACCACAAACCACCAAATAGAGGGGAAGAAATTCAGAGGAAGAAACATACAGGCAACTCTACAAGGTGAGTCACAGATACAGAATTGTAGGAGATTTCACCTGCCCAAAATAAACCATCAGGGAGAAGGAGCAAAAGGAGAAAAGGAAATCAGGAAACTATACACAGGGCACCTTTCTCAATTAGTGCATAAATCATC
Source organism: Carcharhinus amblyrhynchos (assembly GCF_965287045.1). NCBI lineage: Eukaryota > Metazoa > Chordata > Chondrichthyes > Carcharhiniformes > Carcharhinidae > Carcharhinus > Carcharhinus amblyrhynchos. The sequence continues at coordinate 20,981,237 of NC_137347.1, forward strand.
CAACAGGAAAAGAAAATCTATTTCTGCATCTTGTAATGGGTAATGAACCGGAACAGTTAGAAGAAAGCTGGAGAGCACCCTAGTAGAAGTGATCACAATATGGTAAGGTAAGTACAAAGAACAAAAGAACAAAATCAGCCTGGGAAACAGGGCCTTCGGCCCAACGAGCCCACGCCGCCATCTCAACACCACCTCTCTACCCATGACCCCTAACTAATGTTTTATGGACAAAGGCAATTAACTGGGGGAAAATCTTGATAAAATGAGACATAAAAATGGTAGGAAATCTTCAAAAAGGTCATAAATATTGATCTTGGGGAATGCATTTCACTAAAAGCCAAAAACAAGCAAGTTGTGGATGCATAAAGAACAAAAGGATAATTGAATGAGGATGAAAGATACATTTCAAAACACTTTGGATACTAAAGAAAGATTTATTTTTCCAACTTTGCAGTTACAGTGCATCAACCAGGCAGGAAAAAGTTTCAAGGAAGAGTTGTGTAATTGTAATAATGGTAACATGACATACACCATATACATAGATGATCTGGAGGAGGGGACCAGGTATAGGGTAACAAATATGACACAAAGATGAATGGGAAAGCAAAGTGTACGGAGGACACAAAGTCTGCAGAGAGATTTGGATTGGGTAAGTGAGCGGCCGAAGATCTGGCAGATGGAGTGTAACATTGGTAAATGTGAGGTTATCCACTTTAGAAGGAATAATAGTAAAATGGACTATTATTTAAAAGGTGAAAAATTACAACATGCTACTGTGCAAAAGGAACTGGGGGTCCTTGTGCATGAATCACAAAAACTCAGTTTGCAGGTGATTAAGAAGGCAAATGGAATGTTGGCCTTTATTGTGAGAGGGGTGGAGTATAAAAGCAGGGAGGTCTTGCTGCAATTGTACTGGTGAAGCTGCACCTAGAGTACCGTGTGCAATTTTGGTCCCCTTATTTGAGAAAAGATGTATTAGCTTTGGAGGAAGTGCAGAGAAGGTTCACCATGTTGATTCCGGAGATGAGGGGGTTAGCTTATGAGGAGAGATTGAGTAGACTGGGTCTGTACTCATTGGAGTTTAGAAGGCTGAGGGGAGATTTATAGAGATGTATAAGATAATGAAGGGGCTAGAGAGAATAGAAGCAGAGATTATTTCCACTTAAAATGGATACAAGAACTAGAGGGCTCAGCCTCAAAATAAGGGGGAGTCAATTTGGAAAACAGTTGAGAAGGAACTTCTTCTCCCAGAGGGTAGTGAATCTGTGGAATTCTCCGCCCATTAAAGCAGTGGAGGCTGCCTTGTTAAATGTGTTTAAGTCACAGGTAGATAGATTTTTGATCAATAAGGGAATTAAGGGTTATGGGGAGCAGGCGGTTAAGTGGGATTGAACCACTATCAGATCAGCCATGATTTTACTGAATGGTGGGGCAGGCCTGAGGGGCTAGATGGCCTACTCCTGCTCCTACTTCTTATGTTCTTATGCTCTGCATGCCTTCTTCACTTCTTAAAAACGTGAGATTAAACCAGGATTGTTAGCAAATCACAAAATGCAGAAATACTCAGCAGATCAGGCAGCATTAGTGGAGACAGATAAACAGCTAATGTTTCAGATTGATAATCTTTCATCAGAACTGGAAAAAGTTAAAAATGTAATAAATTTTAAGCAAGTGAAAGGAGGGGATTGAAAAACAACAAATTTCTGCGTTAGGGTGGAAAACAGGAGAGATTAAATGACAAAGAGATGGTGGCGCAGGGCCAAAGTGAATGGTAATGGCGATTTACAGTTGCCTTCTGAAAGTAACAACAAGGTTAAATGACCTAAACAGGTTCAATGTCTCATCTGAGACACCTTCAACATGGCAGCGCTCCCTCAGTGCTGAACTGGTATGTCAGTCTAGACTTCTGTGCTCAAGTTTCTGATGTGAGACGTGAACCCACAACCTTCTGACTCAGGCGAGAATTCTAACAACTGAGTCACAGCTGACACACAAAGAAGTGTATTAAAATAACTGAAAGGAATCCAATAGAGGAGGACAAAACTTCCCAAAATTCTCCAGAAAATAAAGGTATAAAAAATAAGCATGGCTATCTGGCAAAAAAGCCTTAAAGCTCCCGGTTTAAGGATCATAGAATCCTATAGTGTAGAATCATACAGTCGGCCCATCAAGTCTGCACCAACAAGTGAGGAACATCTGAACTCTCCCCTAATCCCATTTACCAGCACTTGGCCCATAGCCTTGAATGTGCTGGCAAACCATCTAAAAAAATTACTACAAACTCATGAGAAGAATGTAAAGGGGAGGAAAGTGGTAAAAAAGACGCAAATAGATTTCAAAAATAAAGTTATTCTTTCAAAATGATTCCAGGGAACATGTGGTTTTATTGTCAACGTATTAGTGCACTGTAAAAACTTTGATTTTACGAGTCAGGTATCTATAATCCCTACTCTTAACATAAAAGGAGAGAGCATGAAAGGAATATACTGCGTTCAACCTCATTAGCTTCAATGGACTGCCAGTCACTCAAACCGAACAGCAGAATTAGAGTTTCATAGGTTCTCATCTGAGTTGTGTAGTGAAAAGCAGTGTTTGGTACTGAACGTTTATTCTGCCCGAGCATACTTTTGTTTGTTTCTAGGCAGGTTTATGCTATTAATATGCATGCACAAAGCATTAACAGCACTCAGTAGCACAAAGTACGTTTCACAGCAGAAGAGACAGCATGGCTGGTTGTGAATTACAAATCCAAAATGTAACAAAAGGGTTTGGATGGTGTTTCTTATTTACCAGTTAACTGATGCAATCACTGTAATTATGTTAGCAAACAAGGCAGTCAATCTGTGAACAGCAAGATCCCACATACAGGAAATTAGACAACATAAGAACATAAGAAATAGAAGCAGGAGTAGGCCATCTAGCCCTTCGAGCCTGCCCCGCCATTCAATAAGATCATGGCTGATCTGACGTGGCTCAGTTCCACTTTCCCGCCCTCTCCCCATAACCCTTAATCCCCTCTCTTATCAAAAACCCATCAACCCGCTTCTTAAAAATATTTAGCGAGGCAGCCTCCACCACTTCAATGGGCAGAGAATTCCAGAGATTCACCACCCTTTGAGTGAAGAAGTTCCTCCTCAACTCCGTTCTAAACCGCCTCCCCCTTATCTTGAGGCTGTGCCCCCAGTCCTACTGTCTTTTTTGAGCGGGAAGAGTCTCTCCACCTCTATCCTATCCATCCCATTCATCATCTTATACGTCTCAATGAGATCTCCCCTCATTCTTCTAAACTCTAATGAGTACAAGCCTAGTTTATTCAGCCTCTCCTCATAGCTCAATCCCCTCAACTCCGGTATCAGCCTAGTAAACCTCCTCTGCACTCCCTCCAGGGCCAAAATATCCTTGCGCAGGTGCGGCGCCCAAAACTGCACACAGTACTCCAGCTGCGGCCTCACCAATGCCCTATACAGCTGCAGCAAGACCTCCCTACTTTTATATTCAATCCCCCTCGCTATGAAGGCCAGCATCCCATTCGCCTTCCTGACCACCTGCTGCACCTGCAAGCTGGGTTTTTGCGACTCATGCACAAGGACCCCGAGGTCCCTCTGCACCGTTGCCTGCTGCAGTTTTTCGCCACGTAAGTAATAGTCCTTCCTACCATTCTTCCTACCAAAGTGGACCACCTCACCCTTGCCAACATTAAATTCCATTTGCCATTTCCTGGCCCATTCGCCTGTAACTAGCCTGTTAATCTGCTTTTGGCAGAATTAATTTCACTGGAAGAATTTTAGTCTGAAGAATTTTGGACACAGCACTGAGCATTGCCTCCTCCTCTCCAAATAATGCTTCGTATCTTTTACATCCAATTAAAACACCGAAACAAGCAAGATAGGCCTGCGTTCAATGTCTCAAGTGAAAGACAGCAACTGACACCCAAGTTTTGTTTCACCATTACAGTGAAGTGCCAGCTTAGATTTCATGATCAAGTCCAGGCTGGGACTTTCAGCCACATACTTCAGACACGTGTGCTATCAACTGAGCCAAAACAACAAAGTATTATCAAGGGGTGTGGAATTCACAAGCACAATTTTACTTTGGGTGGTGTGATAAACAAAAGAACAAAGAACAACACAGCACGGGAAACAGGCCCTTCGGCCCAACGGGCCCGCGCCGCCATTTCAACACAAGGAGTCCCCTCTCCACCCATGACCCTTGTCTATGCTTATGGCATTCCACATTGAGGGAAGACTAAGTTAGGGACAATTTGTTACACCAATCAGCCTAAGAGCACATCTTTGGGGTGTGGGAGGAAACCGGAGCACCCGGAGAAAACCCACACAAGCACGGGGAGAATGCGCAAACTCCCACAGACACTGGCTCAAATCCACGTATCTGCACAGCAAACAGTGATAGTCACTGAGCTGTCGTGTTGCCCAGCATCTGGTCCAGTTTAAGCGTACACTAATGACATGAAGCACCAGGCTACACTCAAAACATCCAAGAGCAGCCCTTGTATGACCCATCGCATGCATGCCCCTTGTTGGGCAACAAGGCAGACCGAAGCACCTGTGGATTAAGAGAAAAACATCAATAACATGCACATCCTTATACAAACGTTCAAGGGAATCCCCAGAAGCTCAAAAGTAAAACAAGTGAGCCAGAAAATATGTTGGAAAGTCCATAGGAATCAATTTATTCCCAGGGACGTCCCAAGGCTCCTGAACCTTATTTAAAACAGTCTCCAATATCCCTCCATCTCCATCCCGCTAATGTGCCTAAGTAACTCTTAAACAACTCCAGCGTGCCTGCGTCCACCACCTTGCTTGGCAGAGCATTCCATACCCCCACAACCCTCTATGTGAAAAACCTCCCTCTAACATCCGAATTATACCTCACCCTAAGCCCGTGGCCCCTTGTAATGTGTGTTTCCAATCTAGGAAAAAGCTTACCACTGTTAACTCTATCTATACCCTTCATAATCTTATATACCTCTATTAGATCTCCCCTCAGTCTCCGTCCTTCTAGGGAAAACAGCCCCAATTTGCCTAATCTTTCCTCATAACCCAGTCCTTCCATACCAGGCAGCATCCTGGTAAACCTCCTCTGCACTCTCTCCAGGGTCTCCACATCTTTCCGGTAATAAGGTGACCAGAACTGGACGCAGTACTCCAAATGCGGCCTAACCAACATTCTATACAACTGCAACATTAGACTCCAGCTCTTGTACTCTATACCCCTTCCTATAAAGTCTAACATACCATAAGCTTTTTCTTCACAACCCTCTCCACCTGTACTGCCACCTTCAAAGACTTGTGCACTTGCACCCCCAGGTCCCTCTGCATTTCTATACTCTTAATAGGTCTACCCTTTATCATATAACTCCACCCTACATTATTTCTCCCAAAACACATCACCTCACATTTATCAGGATTAAATTCCATCTGCCCAATATACCAGCCTATCTATATCCTGTTGTATTGCCTGACGCTGCTCCTCAGTGTCTGCCAGTCCAGCCATCTTAGTGTCATCTGCAAACTTGCTGATCACACCACGTACTCCCTCTTCCATGTTATGTTAGTGTACCTTTAAGAGTCCTTTTTTTACATTCATGCTCACAGCCTTACGTAATATCATTGTAGGGAAGAGGGAAAAAACTGTGGGCTGGTCATGTGACAGGAGTTCATTTTCAGTTTTAGAAGGGATAGCCAGCTAAAAAGAAGCGTTTTCCCTCTCTCCCTGTTGTTTTGAAAATCCCGTTGGTTAGCTGAAAACAAAATCTTGTCTTCCTGAAGGGTGAAAACTTGCTGTTGTTAGGGGCTAGACCAAAGTCTCTGGTATTTTGGGAAGTTGCCTTGTCTTCAAACTGTTCGGAGTGAATCCAGGGAACTGGAGGCTCCAACCAATGGACTCAATTTTCATGATCACATGAACAGTGGACTTTGCTGTATTGAAAGTGTTTAAAGGGCTTTGTCTATGGTAAGGCTTTTGATTTGATTGGAACACATTAACTATCTTTGCTAAGGGTTATATAATGGTTTTGTTTCTTATATGCAATTAATAAAAGTTCTTGCTAATTTTCTTACTGTACATGTTAACTATATTCTTAAATAAACTGTTTGATAAAAGATCCCTATCTCAAGTGAAACATCCGATGCTTATTCTAGCCAAATTCAAGATGCAAGACTTATGATCCAGACAGGCTCCATAAAAACACTGAAATTTCTAACCTGAATCACAACTGTGATGAAATGCAGAAGAATTCATTGTTAATATCATGCCACAATATGATCTTCAAATGCAAAACTGGAATGTTTCTCAACTAGCATCATTATTGAAAAATACTCTTTCCCCTCTTTGAAACAAAAATGAATTTCATAGGCCAACTAAGTTCAGACACATCATATTAAAGATTTCCATCTATGCTCATTGGAAATGTATTTTTTGCCATTCCATTGCCTATTACAGAGAAAAGAATATTGGGTTAACATAAGGCAGGAATATATTCAAAAGGTTCTGCAAAGCTAAGTCTAAATTCTACATTCTGAAATTTCTCTGAATAAAAAAATGTGGAAACACAGCGGACGAAATAGGCTTAGTGAATAATATCTGCATATCATACCTTACTTCCCTCCAGTAGTCCCATTGAATTTCACTGTTTCATATTATGATGTGAATAAACTGAATACTCATTCATAAATATGACACATTTCAAGTATTTATTTTTAAATCACATTTACAAAATTTACGAGTCATGGAGATGGGGAAAAAGGCCAGGGAATATAATCAATAAATACTTTGTTAGAGTGCCGATCACTCCAGTGCGTGAATCATACTGTGATCATGCTGCAGTGTGGAAAGTTAGTTTTTTAATTTCCTGGAATGGATTTATCGCCTGGTATTAGTAATACTGTTTCACTGTAGCCTTCAGATTGCACCAATATTGCATTATGCTCTTGCTCAGCACTACACAGTAGTATTAAGAGTGTTCACTTTGTATCTAAACATAGGTAATCCAATCCAATCCCATATGACTCAGTTATACTGGCACATAATTCTGCTTTTTGTTGGTACATTCTGGTCAAATTAGTTTGACTTAGCTTGAATTTTGTGGGCCCAATGAATTGAAAAGAATTATTCTTAGCACTGTTGTCTCATTGATAATCCTCAAAAATCTGTTAGAACTAAAATACGTGTAAATAAATAGAAACTTAGATTTGAACTAGATATATGGCCCCCACAATTTGAATGATAGTTCAATGTAGTCAACAAAAAATTTAAATCACCCCAAAATGCTCTTTTTGGTTGTGATGACACTGTGCCTTTAAGAAATGTGTTTAATGGCTAGGCATTAACCTGAACAGGCACTGGACTGTGGCAACTAGGGGAATTTCACCATAACTTCATTGCAATATTAATGTAAGCCTTGTGACTAGCAAGTAAACTTTAACTTTAATTTTATATTTTAATCATGTTTCTTCACAGGTTTCTCACACAGTTCCTTTGCAAGTTTTATTGACACAGTTTTGTCTGCAGCCGGTGTCCTCCAATTGTTACTGAAGCAATATAACGGGCATCATGCTTGTTTTTAATCTGCACTAATGTATGTCCTGGGATTTTGAGCCTTTTGGAATTGTTGGGTGGAGCATGATTGACAGATCAGGTGTTGTCTGGGGACAGTTTTTCCACAGAAAAGTCCATGGTTTTAGTTTTATTCTTTTCTAATGCTATTTGGATGCGAGACAGAAAACACTAGCTCTAGTTAGTTATAGTTAGAGGATGCTTGATGTAGGCACTGTCTGTTTCTCTCTCTCCAGAGGCATGCTGAAAGTTCAAGGACTGGGAAGCCTCACATGTTTATCCAAAGGACCAATTCACAGCAGGTATTAAAAAGCTGCAAAATCCAGCATCATATTACCATCACTTGCCTTTTTGTGCCAAGCTGTTTGGCTTGGAACATCACAGTTAACTGTTAAGGTTTATACTATATCATGGCTGTTTCTTATGAATGGCAAAAGTTATGCTGATTTTTCTTATTATATTTTAACTGTGTTCTTAAATAAAGGCTTTGTTTGATAGAAGTTTCCCAATGGGTCACTTAAATCATACCTGGAGTGAAACACCTTATACTCACTAAAGTAAAAACTTAGGGGCTAGGCTATCTTCATAAAACACCTCGCTGTTTCTGGCCTGGATCACGTGATGATTAGGGAGATACTCAGATACGATGTTCAGTATTTAGACATGCATGAGCCTTCGGTTAATTCTCAAAAACAGAGACTTCACCCCTTCAATCAATTATTGCCAGGTATTTTGAATGTTAAATCTGAAGAACATTAGGTATGTTTTTTGTCCTGGGAAAGCTTGAGTTTGAGCATGAGGAAGTATGTTGATGAGGATAGATGTCAATACTGTAGTTATGAAAAACATGCATATGGCATATGGTACTGCTTGAGAGGGTTCAGAAGAATAGCATATGCTATTCATGCTGTATACTAGAGTAGCATGGTGCCAATCTGTTACAAACGTAGTTTTTTATCACTTACACAATACTTCCTATGTGAGAGGGCAACACAATGGTTAGAACTGCCGCTTCACAGTGACAGGGACCCAGGTTCGATTTCAGTCTTGGGTGACTGCGTGGAGTTTGCTCATTCTTCCAGTTTCTGCATGGATTTCCTGCAGGTGCTCGTTTCATCCCACAATCCAAAGATGTGCAGGTTAGGTCAATTAGCCATGGTAAACATGTAGGATTACGGGAATAGGACAGAAGAGATGGTTTGGGTGGGAAGCTTTTTTGGAAAGTCAATGCAATCTTGCTGGGCCAAATGGCAACACTGTAGGGATTCTATGGTTCCCTTCTTCCACTAACTAAACAGTACTTCATGCCTTTATCACTTCTAGGTTTGACTCTTCCAGCATTTCCTTTGAAATGTGTGATCAATATGTTCAGTTGTTCAGCTGCAGACAATTAATTTTGTTAACCTGCTAAATTTTGAGTCTCTTGTGCATTCCCAATTTATCACTATACCATAGACAGCTGACAGCCTAGCTGCCAATGTCCCAAGCTCTAGAATTCTGCCCCTAAGATCTTTGAACTTCTGTGCTTTTCCCCTCCTTTGAGATGTTCTTTAAAACCTGCCTGTTGGACCAAGCTATAGGTCACTTGCCCTAATATCTGCTTATGTGCCTCAAAGTCACGTTTTGTTTCCTGGGATGTTTAAAGCCACTGTAAAATCAAGTATTTGTTGTAAATGGAACCAACTGCTGTTTTGAGTACGTAATCTTGATATTGCACACCTAGCTATTCACTAGTTTTGGTACCAGTATTACGTTATTGGTATGGCAGCACAAAGTATTGAAGCGTTTTTAGGTTAATGATTCTGCTCCTCCACATGAATGGGACGGATAGGATAGAGGTGGAGAGACTCTTCCCGCTCAGAAAGGACAGTAGGACTAGGGGGCACAGCCTCAAGATGAGGGGGGGGGGGGGGTTTTAGAACGGAGTTGAGGAAGAACTTCTTCATTCAAAGGGTGGTGAATCTCTGGAATTCTCTGCCCATTGAAGTGGTGGAGGCTACCTCGCTAAATATTTTTAAGACGCGGGTTGATGGGTTTTTGATAAGAGAGGGGATTAAGGGTTATGGGGAGAGGACAGGAATGTGGAACTGAGCCACGACAGATCAGCCATGATCTTATTGAATGGTGGGGCAGGCTCGAAGAGCTAGATGGCCTACTCCTGCTCCTATTTCTTATGTTCTTATGACTAATTGGATAAGCTGAACTTTGTAAATATACACCACAGTCAAAGCAAGCCAATGTTGCCAAAGCAAAGACTTTTCCTCCCCCCGTTGCTCTCTTCACATGAACATAAAGTTGGAAGATTCATGAAGGAAAAAACTAAAATAAAATTGATCTTTTGGCAGCTAGTGGATTTGAACCTCCTGATGTGTTGAATGTTTTTGTCAAGGAAATCCCCAAATTTATCAGTGTAATAAAATGGAAATCCACAACTCTATTCATCTGGATCTCCAGCACTTATCGTATCTGATGATGTATTGAGCTTACAGAACTGGCAGCAACTGCAAACAGAGTTAACATTTCAACTGAAAATGTTGACTTTTTTTCTCTCCACAGATGCTGAATCTTTCCAGCACTTTGTTTTTATTACACTTTTGCAGCATGCACATATTTTGTTTTTACTCAATAATACAAATCTCAATGATCCAATAACAAATATCACCTGAAATAAAGGGCTGCTGATGCCCACAGCAACAATGAATTTTGGAATCAAGATGGAAGCAAGCAGCAAAAGGAAAAAAATCAATTTTATTTCCTAATGTTTTGAAAAAAACTACATAAAATCTTGCTCCAAGTTCATTTTCAGTAGGGGATGCCTGTATAAACGTAACTCAAGATTATTTGCTAAATATTTGGAATTTTGTAGTTTTATTGATATCTAAATCAATAAGAGGGTTTTCTCTTGCCACCTGGGCAGCACTGCACGTTTTAAAAGAATTAAAACGTTATAAACGTTTTAATTGATTTGTTCATGGGATGCAGACTAGGCAAACATTTATTGTTCATCCATAATTGACCTGATGCGGTGTTGGTGAGCTACCTTCTTGACTGCTGCAGTCCAAGTGACGTAGGTACACCAACAGTGCTGTTAGGAAGGGAGTTCCAGTAATTTGACTCAGCGACAGTGAAGGAATGATGACATTGTTCCAAGTCAGGATTGGACTTGGCTTGGAGAGGTATTTGCAGGCAATGTTACTCTGAAACATTAGATGCCTATGTCCTTCATGATGGCACAGGTCACAGGTATGGAAGGTTGTTCTTGTGAAGGGTATGTTTAAGATTTTGCTGTTTAAACAGTCCCCGTCTTCTTGCAAGCTGAGAATGCAAAACATAATTGATCCTACATATTGGGGCATTTGTTTTAATCTGACCTAATGCAGTTTTTTTTTAGGTTGCCCCCTGGGGTTTCAGAGTAGGGTTTAATTACGTTAACAGACAAGGGAAAGAATCATGTGCTAATGGAAGGGGTTAGCCTTACAGAGATAAGCAGGCAGATTCTGCATGGGTCCGTAAGAAACAAGAGGTGTTTCTCTCTCTGGAGGTGCAATGCGATGGTCCAAAGACAGATGTCTCTCTTTCCATACGTCTCTCTCTAGAGTGTTCTAAGGCTCTAGGAACAATAACAAGTACAACCATGTCAGCCTGTTGACTGATTTTGAAGAGGAATTCGCGTGTACAAGGAATATTACTTAAGTTGGAACTGATAGAGATAAGTTTACAGTTAAGAATTGTATCTAGTCATGTTTAAGTATTTCAACTGTTAAAAGTTAAGCTAATTAATTTGCTATATTTAAATTGTATTGTTAAAATACAATTCGTTCTGATAAAAGCTCCCTAGTGTATCAATAGGGTCACAGCTGGCGTGAAACACCTTATCTGCACATTAATGCCAAAATAAAAAAAAATAGTTGGAGTCTAGTCTAACTTTATGATATATCTTGGGATTTCTGATTTGTCCCCAACATTAGCGGAACACAAAATGAACGTCAGAGAGCAGGTTAGGTACCGCTTGATAGTACTGTTGATGACCCCTTCCATCACTTTGCTGATGATCAAGAGTAAACTGATGGGGCAGTAATTGGTTAGGTTGGATTTATCCTGGACAGGGCATGCTGAACAATTGTCCATGTTTCTGGGGAGGTATCAATGTTGGAACTATGCTGGAACAGCATGGCTAGGGGGGGGATTTAGTTCTAGAGGCAGAATCTTTATTACAATTGCTAGAATTTTGTCACAGCTCTTAGCCTTTACAATATCCAGTGCCAGCCATCATTTCTTAATCACACTGAGCAAATCAAATTGGCTGGGGAAATGGCAAAGATGAATCATCCACCTGGCACTTCTGGCCCAAGATGGTTGCAAATGCTTCACCATATCTACTGCACTGATGCACTGGGCACTCCCATCATTAAGGATGCAGTACTTCTGGAGCCTCATCCAACAGCGTCAAGTCCACAGTTATCCAACAGCGTCAAGTCCACAGTTATCCAACAGCGTCAAGTCCACAGTTATCCAACAGCGTCAAGTCCACAGTTATCCAACAGCGTCAAGTCCACAGTTATCCAACAGCGTCAAGTCCATTCATGACTGGATGTTGCAGGACTGCAGAACTTAGATCTGAACCACTGGTTGTGGGAATCTTAGCTCCATCGAATGTCTTCTGTTGTGTGGCATGCAAATAGTCCTAATACAATTTTGCTGTTGCTGATGGTGTCCAGCACCTCACGGATGCCTAGTTATTAAATTGCTAGATTGGTCCGAAATCTACCTCATTTAGCATAGTGGTAATGCCACATAACGCAATGGAGAGTATCCTCAATGTGAAAATGGGACTTCATCTCCATAAGGACTATGCTGTGGCCATTCCTACCCGTAGTCACAGACAAAGGCATCTGTGACAAGTAGACTGGTAAGGATGAGGTCATGTAGATGTTTTCCTCTTGTTCCCTCGTCACCTATCAAAGACGTTGTCTCGCAAATATGTCCTTTAGGACTCTGAGTAGTGGTGCTACATATTCATTCTTGGTTAAAAAAAGTATTGGCACAATCTATCCAATGCAAAATCAATGAAACATATCACATGGTTTAAGAATTTAATAGATATTTCAGCACGTGCTGATAAAACTTAAAAAGCACATTTTGCCAAATATATACATAATGTAATATTACTACAAAGAGAATTCGAAATACACTATACTATAAGACAAATTTTGGGCATTAGCCAAAAATCCATGGAACTAACTGGTGCAAGTATATCTTAGAATAAAACGTTTGAGTTGTAAACAACTGATGCACCAGCTGCCAATCTTCACCTAAATGAATGAGTCTAATCATGGCTGACTGCACCATTCTTAATATCAAAGCAATTTGCTGCATGTGTTCCACAAGAAATGATTAATACAGAGGCCTGTACCCCATCTCTTTATGTCACTCCATTAAGGGAGGCACACCAAGTAAACTCCCCCATCACAACACAGTCACTGCAGTGTGCCTTACAATCTTCTTGAGCGTCGAGAGATCATCTGGCTAACTTTTGCATCAGGAGAACAATCAGTCATATGAAAAAGTTAAAGACAATTGTATTTAAAAAGGAGGATGGGGAAGGGAATAGCAAAAGATCAAAGTATTTTGCCGCACTTTTGGTTTCAAATCCATAATGCCCTCAAAATTATGAGCTAAGTAAAGAGCTTCTAAGCTGCGTTAACTCAGAAGCAAGATTGCAGTTGTGATTGTTTGATTTGGTGGGGAAAACAAGACACATTCTGAACAAGTTGCTCTTCTTTAGCTTTCCTCAATGTCAGCTCCATCCCCTTTCTTGTCATAGTCTCAGACTGCACCAGAGTACCCCATTTGGCCACGAGTTGAAGTTCTGACCCTACCCTCTAAAGCATAAATACTTTCATCCCTGTTTCAACTAATCATTCGTACTTCAGTCATCATAGGCCATGACTACTTAGCAGCTCTTCTAGCCAACTTTCCACCTTCTAGCCTCAGTGAAATATCTTGCACTGTCCAACTCTCCCATCAGCCCTATCATTGCCAACTTAAACTTTCTCTTAGTCCTCTTGACAACTCAAGTGTAACTCTCCAATAAGTTTATTGAAGTGCCTTTTTGGTTTTACAAAATTCCCACAACCAGAAGTTCCACCCCTTTGTCTAAAGCCACTTTTGCATTCCTTCCACTAATCCACTACTGCTGATTGTCCCTTTGGCTGCCAAGACTGTGTTCTGGAATTCTTTTCCTAAGCTCCTCCATCTCTCGCTCATCCAAGATGATCCATGAAACCCATCTCTTTGACTAACTGTTCTCTTTTGCCGAGATGACTGCAGCTCCAACAACACTCAAGGCCTTGACACAATCCAGCCTGCTTGATTGGCATTCCATCCATAAACATTCACTCCCTTCAACACTGACGCACAGCGGCAGCAGTGTGTACCATCTACGAGATGCACTGCAAGAACCTACCAAGCCTCCTAGATAACACCTACGAAATCCATGACCTCTACCACCTAGAAGGACATGGGCAGAAGATACATGGAAACACCACCATCTGGAAATATCCCTCCAATCACCAATCATCCTGATTTTGAACTATATCATTCTTCCTGGGTCCACATCCTGGAATTTGCATGTATCGACACCACATGGAGTGCAACAGTTCATGAAGACAGCTTACAAACACCTTTAATAGCAACTAGGGATGGACAATAAATACTGACCTAGGCACTAATGACCACATTGTAAAAATAATTTTTAAAAAAGTTATTCAGTCACTCTTCTCCTCCAGATCAGTGTCCAATTTTCCTTTTACACCTCTTAAAAAAAATCAGTGGGTAGTTTTCAATGTTAAAGATGCGCAAATACAAATTGTTACTGGATGACCAGGACCAACCAGCTTTATACCTTATATTTCTAAAATACTAAATTTTGGCCCCTTGTGCATCCCCGATTTCTTTTGTCCCTCCACTGGCAGCCAACCTATAGATATCATGGGTCTTAAATTCTGCAATTCCCTCTCTAAACATTGCCACCTCTCTATCTCACTGTCCTCCTAGAAAACCCTCCTTCAATGTCAGATTTTCTATCAGCACTCCTGCGAAGCACCTGAGATGTTTTGCTCTATCAAAGCTGTGTAAATGCAGACTGTCGCTCTCAGAGTATATTTGCTTATTGTTATGCCACAAGTACCAAGATTAAATTCATATCTGAACAAATGTGACTGGCTAAAACAGGCCAAGAACAATCTGCATATAAAACAAATTATACATAAACATACATTTCAATCTTATGGTACCTGTTCAGGGACAGAGTCTATTTTTCTGTTTCCATGTTTGCCAGGACATGCAAAATACACAAAACCAAATTAGGACTTCCATTTCTTTTCTTGAAGCAACTCATTTTTGCTTCTTTCTTCCTTTCTCTCCCTTAAAAATATACTGCTGCTTTATATATATTTCAAAGGAATTCATACCATAATATTAGTCATTTAATGATTATATATTTGTCCCTATTTGTAGCCACTGAAAATATTCTTAATGGTTACAAGGCTACTATGCATTTCAAAGCGTAAACTGCGACATTCAGCATTTATTCAACACACAGGAAACTACACAAATGGTGTTCTGATCTTTAACTCGTAAAGTTAACTTTTGAGAGTTAAGGCCATTAGGACACTGCCAATCACCCATCCAGTAACAATCACTGATTTAGTACTTTTCACTTCCTCAAAACATCCTCAGAGCTTCACAAGCAGTCACTTTTGAAATGTACTCACTGTAATGTAGATAAACTTGCCAGACTATTTTGCATGCAGCATGACCCCATGAAATATAATTAACACTTTAGTGGTGTGGAAGAAACATTGGTAACGACTAGGAGAATTTCTTTCCTTACAATAGTAAAAACAGAATGTTTTATATCTACCTGAATGAACAAGGCCTCAGTTCAAATTCTCGTCCAAAATACAACTCTCCTGTATTTTTGGCAATTGCTGTAATGGGGATTGAGCCCAGAGCCTGATGGTTCAGAGGTGAGGATGCTTCTACAAAGCCAAGTTGACACTCAAAAGAAAAAAAAATTAAGGTCACTGTAGTCAGACCTTTTCAGTTATATTTGGTCCAATCAGTCTGCATTGGCATTCATACTTCACAGCAGCAAGAATTCTCATATAACTGAAATCAAGAGCCATAATTATCTGTTTAAAAAGACTTCCGTTTCAGTCACAACTCTCTTGCGCTTAAATTTATATCTCTACCGTTTCTCTCGCCACTTCAACCTTTGCACACAGTCCACTCTGCCCCATTCCTTCACAATTTTAAATATGTCTATGAAATCATTTAGCAAAAACAACTCCAATTGTTTAAAGTCATTCTTAGTACTTCTATGCAAGAAAAGCACTTCATTTGCTAGAAAATGGCCCAGTTCAATGAGTGGAATTTGTGTTCAGCATGTTTACTTTAAAACTGACACCCATTACACTGTAGCCAATAAGATTTGGATGAGCCCAACTAGTCTAAAATACAACTATAACAATCTAACCCCAGTGATCTGTTAGGGCTGAACTCTCAACAGTACAATAGTTAGAATCTTATGAAGATTAGTGGCTATGGCATTACGACTAGCCTGCTCTACAACATATTTCTGTCGCACTTAATCTCTTAATTGTTCATACATTATGACAACTAACTTGGATTCTCAATACCTTTGATTTGTTTTTCACTTTCCAAATCTGTCTTGTGTTATAAAAAAGCAGAATGAATTCTCTTTTCAAACAATTCTTCTCAGCAACTGCCAATAAATATCTCAAGCCCTGTGGTAGGATGTTCCTCTATCATTATCCTGAAAGTATTACTACAGGCATTATTTTCATACTTTCTTTTAATACTTTAAAAACTAAAGAAATTTATCTCCAAGATAGCTGCCAAATTTTCTCCTCTGTAATGCCATCCTGGAAGCTGCCTTGGCAAGAGATATGCAAGGGAAAATGTGAATGGTACACAGTGCCAGAAGACCATATGTTGCTCTCCCCTTTGAGAGAACTGACTGATGGTGATTTAACCCCAGGGTCACGAGGGGCATGGTTGAGAAGGCAGGGCATTCATGAATAACCTTAGCCATTATAGGAATTGTACTTGTGCTGTTGGCTTCACATCACGAACCAGCTGTCCAGCCAATTGAGCTAACAGATCCTTGCATACATCTGTACCATCAAGCCTGAAGTTACCCAAGTCCTGCAATAATTGGTATTGTGCTTCCAAAATGTATTCCATAGGGGAAGAGAATAATTTCATTTCTATAGTGCTTTTCATGATCACCAGACATCCCAAAGCAATAGTACTCATGCTGTAATTTAGGAAATGCAGAAGCCAACTGGTGTGCAAACTCTCTCAAACAGCAATGAGATAATCTTTTTGTGATGGTGTTGAGAGATAAATATTGGCCATGACATAATTCTCCTGTTCTTCAAAATAGTGTCAGATCTTCTATGGCAACACCTCTGCTTGACATTTCATCTGAACAATGGCACCACTGATAACACAGCATTCCCCCAGTCTTGCACCTGAATATCAGCCTTAAATTTTAGTCCTCAGGTCCTGGAGTGGGACTTGAACTTATAACTTTCTGGGTCACAAGTGTGCTATGGCTAACACTGATTTATTAGAATTACAGTCAAAATTTTGATTTAAGAGATCCATGTAACTACCAATAGTTTCAAATTAATTTCAAGCAGAATAGCACTCTTGCTACTTTGCAAAGCTTCCAATTTCAATTGAGAGAGGCACTTCAAAGGAGCAGATAGCTCAAACTGTCTTACTTTCATTATCTGGAACAAGCTAGGACCAAAGGAGTTAGATCTTTTTGTTGCAGTTTGCTCTAAAGAGAGAAAGTTATTGAAATAAATTTAGGCCAGTGCTAACATGCTTCCAAAAAGCCAGAGGATTTGCCAATTTTATCAAGTTAGTACTGCAGTCACCAGCAATGCCAAATAAACAAGTCCATTTACTGACATTTCTTCATCTCTGAATTCAGCTAATCCTTGGGATTGCATGGAATATAACTTAAAATTAAATTTAATTTACAAAATTAATCAAAGTTAACTATTGCTAAACAATTGCTGAATGCAACTAATTCTGAAGGCCAATTGCATTCAGTTTTTTTTCATAGATCAGTCACACAGCAACATAGCTAATGACATGCATAGCCAAAATCTCCTCAATCCATAAGGACGTGGATCAGTACAATACAAGTCAGCAAATTTCAGAAACCTTGCCACACAAGAAATAAACTTCACCCAGACCCACTGTTGTGGGCACTCTCATGGCTAACTCAAGAGTACTCCAACAGAGCTGGGGACAATTCATAGCTCATCCACATTACTGGGCAGACAATGGTACATGGCAAGCCTAAAGGAGAAAGATTGTTAATAGAAACTGGACTTGAAGTAAATTGTCAATAGATTTTTTTGTCAGATTAATCATAAGAAAATACATAATCTTTTCCACCAACAGCTAGAATGCAATGTAATGCCTAACTTTGTTTCCACAGGCTGCTCTTCTTAATTGTTGCAATTATTTGGGTCTACTGTTCCATGACAAAAATAATCCCATCAATTCTTTAAACAATCAAATACGACTTTTCAGCTAGGACTCAAGTACGATGTCAGCATGATATTGTTGCAAGATACCACACTGTCGTATAGAAGTGACACAAGCAACTTTCATCTTATTTAGACAAAGTGCTCGAGATAGTATCTGAACTAAAAACAACACAGATTTGTGTTCTCAATTTGGAAAAGCAATACCATATAACTTCAGTAAAATACATTAAAAATACAGCGATCGACTGTGCCCATGCTGCCAACATGACCATTAGACAATTACTGTAAATACCTCCAAACATTTCAGAGAATTAATCATCCATGATTAGTCATTGTATCACAACGCTACTGCACCACCTTTAAGAACCCTTAATTTTTATTATAAGGAGTGTTTTTTCATTTACCAGAAGTTATTAAATGACTACTACCAATATAAATGGAAATTAGGTATATTAAAAGTGGGGATTTTTAAAAAAGGATACATGTTAGCAAAACTGCTTCCTTCAGCAGCAGGCAGTATCAAACATTTCATTTCATACAGGGCATTCATCTGCACTAAAACTCTCCAATCTTACATCACAGGGCAGTAAATAGTTCATCTTAAAAGTAATTTTCCTGATAAGCTTTGGCATCTTTCAGAGTACATTCAAACTGTCAACATAAAAACTAAAGCTTGCACATCAGAAATTATGCAATTAAAACATTAAAAATTGAGTGAATGCCTCAATTCATACATTTTGTCAAGTTGTCATCTTACTCAATCTTCCAAAGTAAATAATTTAACTGTATCACATTGTACAGTTTGGATAGTTCCTGTCACAATTCCCCATTTATTAATATACGCAACCTGTAAACCTGCGTCCAAATCTCATCATGGCCTCATCCACCTCTATAACCTCCTCCGGCCAGACAAACCTTCTACCTGAACTCTCTGTTCCTCTGACTCTGGCACATGCAGATTTCCCTCTACTGCTCCATTGCCACAGTCCTCAAAATCTCTCTCTTCGACCAAGCTTTTGGTCACCCCCCACTCTCTTCCCCACGCTAATAACTCCTTTGTCAGAGCGTCCATTCTGGATTGGTTACGTTTCTCAAGTAGTTAGGATATTATTGTACATCAAAGTCACTATATAAAGGTGCGCTCTTGTACAAACAGAAAATGCCAGAAACACAGGTTAATCAGCATCTATGGAGAGAACGAATAAGTTGTGCTTCAGGTGTAGACTTGAAACATTAACTTGATTGTTCTCTTGGCGTGCTGGATACTTCCAGTTTTTGTTTCGGAGTTCTCGGATCTCAGATTTTGATTTCTTTTTGTGTATATTACTGCCGTCGGTGAATTAGTCCTATTGTCTATAGTCGTTTGAGCTATTTTTTCCACACTTGGGCAATAACCGCGGGCTTAATGAAGTGTTCTGTTCCAGTTGTCAGCGTGACAGGTGGGACCAGTACATTCCAACAGCCAGCCTCTGTCTCCAGGTACTGCTACCCACAGGAAATTTATGGCCAGGCTGATTAAATTTCTTCACCCCCACCCCGAGAGCTCGACAAAGCCAGACCGTGTAGATAAGGTACAGAAAGTCCCATTTCCAGTAAGGTTAGCAGACTAGAGACCTGTGATTCTATTTAATGTCTGACTTTACCTTTTCAGTAACCTGTTCATAAATATCTCCTCCCATCCCCCTGGTCTGATAGGTTTTGTGTGTCTGCCTCTGGCCGATACTTCACGAGATCACCCCCACCCACCCCCACGCTGTTTCGGGAAAGATCTTTATGGGTTCCAGTTGCAGATAGTCCCCTCATACCTGGAGTTCCGATTTCCATTCATGGAGCCCCTTCCTCCACACGCTTGGTTTTCAGCGGCCTCTGACGGACGGGACGGGACGGGACGGGAGGGGACTGGCGGGTCGGAGGCAAGTGAGCCGCGCTTCACTCGGTTCGATCCTCCGGGCTGCTTTGGGCGGGATGGTCTCACTCTCTCTCTTCCCCCCACACCGGGGGTTGGTGCAGATCTTTGGCTAGCTGGCTGGCGGGGCCGCTCCTCTCCTCCCGGGCTCTGAAACACCGGCTGGGGCCTTTTCCGTTGACTGATCAGAGACGATTCCACCCCTCTCCGGGGAAATCGGCAGGCTGGCTCCCCCGGTTGAGTAGGAATGTGCGGCTACGGCTGCCAGTAGTCACTCACTCCGGGCCCCGCGCGCTCTCCACTTTATCTTCCGCCGCTTTCGTCTTTTTCTCTCTCCGCTACGGCGTCTCCCCAACCGGAAAAACCGTCACCTAACCGCCGGAAATGACGACTGACGGCATTCCTTGGGACTACGTCCTCGCGTCATCGTACGCTTGACACCATCACGTTTGCCGTCCCCGCCCCCCAGGCCCGGCAAACTGGTTTCCATGGAAACAGTCATCTGTTTTCTTATTATTTTGAAAGTTGCAATCATAAGAATCCCTACGGTGCAGAAGGAGCCCATTTGGCCATCAAGTCTGCACCAACTCTCTGACAGAGCATCTTACCCAGGTACTTACCCCTCGCTAATCTCCCCTTTACACATCTTGGGACACTCAGGGACGGTTTTTAACATGGCCACTCCACCTAACCCTGCACATCTTTGGAGTGTAGGGAGAAACTGGACCACCCTAAGGAAACCCACATAGGGGGAACATACAAACTGCACACAGTGACCCGAGGCCAGAATTGAACTGGGGTCTCTGGTGCTGTAAGGCAGCAGTGTTAACCATTGTGCCACCGTGCTGCCCGAAATCTTTGATGGTCTTTATTCTGAGAGGATTGTTTTCCCATCCATTCTCTCTGTTTTTAACTGAAGAACCACATTTATTTGATTCACATGGATCTCATTATTAAATTCTAGGTTCCAAATAGGACCCTGAAATCCAATTTTCAATCTGACCCCTTTTTTGGGTATGGGGGTAAATTTTCTTCCTTCTTCACTTTGGGGCTTCTTCAAGTTCAAAATGTTTCTAAAGATTAGTTTGTAGGCGTCACGTAGGCTTACATTAACACTGCAGTGATGTTACTGTGAAAATCCCCTGGTTGCCACTGTCTAGCACCTGTTCTTGTACACTGAGGGAAAATTTTAGCATGACCAAGGCATCTAACTAGCACATCTTTTGGACTGTGGGAGGAAACCGGAGCACCCAGAGGGAACCCACACAGATGTAGGGAAGAACGTACAGACTCCAAATAGACAGTGATCCGATCTGGGAATCAAACCTGGGTCCCTGGCACTGTGAGGTTGTAGTGCTAACCATTGTGCTGCCCCTCTGTGTTTAAAGGGCTGCTGTCAGCTGCTTTGCCTTTCTTGTAAAATGTTAGTGAGTGCAGGATTACAAAGCCAGGTACCAGACTCTCCATGTGCGGAGGGAATGTCTGATTCAGTTCAAATGTTCCCCTGAGGGTCAGCAATCAGTGGGTGAGCTACACACATCCAGTCCCAGTTGTGCAGCAAATCTCCCCAAAATATCCCAAAATGAGGAGATCCAATTCTGAATAAGGGCAAAATCTCCACTCCTATAAAACAGAAACACCAGATGTAGTTTAATCCTGTGAATAATTAATGACCACTACTACTCCTATTTATTTCCGCAAAAATCGAGGTTGAGTAGGATTAATCAAATTGCAAACAGGAAAGTAGGGGTGGGGGTGGGGGGAGGGGGAGGATTCTCTGGACCAGCTGGTGCTTTTTTTTGGAAGCATCTGCACATGAGGACGATAATCTGGGTACTGTATTTTTCTTGTATTTTTCGGTATTTTTGTCATGTGCATTGTAATCCTTCTGAATTTCCAAATGCAATGGTGAGAGCTTCTGTATATGATTTCTATATTTCATGACAAAAACATCTCTGGGTGTACTAAACATATTTGTTCTCTGCACAACCCATATGGTGAAAACACAGACTTTTTGCAGGGGCCCCTCTGAAAATGGCCACTAGGTGGAATAAATGCTCCTGCTTTGACTCCAGCCTTGGCTTCTGCTTGGTAACTTGCCACAGGTAAACTGGGAAACATTAAAATGTCAGGATCGTGTGTGAGAGCCTTCAAACTAATCGTGGACCTCAGTTTGGTGCTATTGATACTTTGCTGATGGCTTATATAGTTTTTTATCAGGTGTTGTTGTGGTGCAACTTTTCTGTTGCTGTTTTGAAGTTATTGGCTTCTTTAGGAGTCTCAAACCACAGACACTGATTGCCTATCAGTATTGCACCGAAGTAGGCACTCTTCTTTGTAAGTGAAAAAGATGACAGTTAGACTATTCAGCTGTTGGAAAACAACACGCTGAGCCCAATACTGTCCTCACCCAATATCCAATAGCATGCACTATGCAATATTTTAGCAGGCAGCAGATAGTGAGGCTGATCGTCCAAAAGCCAGTATGATGTAGCAAGACTTCGTTATTCCTGTACTTCAGTACTCTTTCAATAAAGGCCAACATGCCATTTGCTTTCCTGATTGCTTGCTGTACCTGCATGCCACCTTTCTGCACATCCACCAAGCACTATCTCTGCATTTGTCTCTTTTAGATACAGAGAGTGTGTAGGCCATCAGGCGAGGGGATTTGTCTGATTGCATCTAGATTGTAGTCCCTTAAGTTTCTCCAACACTTTTTCTCTCATATTCATCTTACTTTCCGCACTCTTTTTTAATACATAGGCTCACTACCCTCTATTTCTGGTATGCAACTTGTGATTTCTACTGTGAAGACAAGATATAAAATATTTGTTCAATTCCTGCTATTTCCTAATTCCCCATTATAATTACTCTTGTCTGTGCTTCTGAGGGACCAATATTCTCTTTCGCTACTCTCCTTTTTGTAAACTCGCAAAAACTCTTACAGTCTGTTTTTATATTTCTAGCTGGCTTACTCTCATGTTCTGTTTTTTTCCATTTAAATCAACTTCTTGATGGCCTTCTGCTGGTTCCTAAAACAATCTCAATCCTCAGACTTGCAACATTGTAAACCTTTTTGTTTAGTCTAATACTACCCTTAACTTTGAGCAAGATGGATCTTTCTTGTTTTTCAAAGGAATGCATTTTTGTTGGACAGTTTGAGTTGTTTCTTTAAATGTTTCCCATTGTTCATTTATCATCATACCTTCCAGTCCATTTACTGAATCACCATTGGCCAGTTCTCCCCTCATGCTTAATTTTAAGATTAATGTTTGTGATTGGAGAATGTCACTTTCAAACCTAACATGGAATTCAATGGTATGATGATCACTATTTCCCAGTCGATCTTTTACAATGACAATAATTAACCCTGCCTCATTGCATAATATATCTAGATAGCTTTAGATCTACCTAGTTCTGCAATGTATTACTTCAGGAAACTGTTTGGAAAACATTCTACAAACTCATCTTCTTGATCGCCTTTGTCAATTAAATTGGTCAAGTCTATAGAAGGATTAAAATTCCCCATAATTATTCCATTCCCTTTGTTACAACCTCCAATAATTTACTCTTTAGTGCGCTATCTAACAGTATAATTACTGTTAGGAGGCCTATTTAAACTATTCCCACCAGCATTTTCTGACTCTTGCTCTTTCTAATTTCCACCCATATTTATTCTCCTTCATGATCATCTTACGGCAGATCCTTTCTCACTAATGTCCTTACATCATCTTTACTATCAGGTCTCCTTTGCCATTCTGTCTCTCTTTCCTAAATCTTGTGTATCTTGGAATATTTATGACCTTTAGTTACAACAGCAAATTTATGAATTTCTTATGGAGGTTCATGAGTGAATGTCCAGATCTTTTTCAAATGCTTTCTGCGTCTTATAATTTGACACATGACAAAAACTGAAGACTTAAATTTTTTAAAACTATTTAGTCAAAAACTATGCATCATTTTTCATGGAGTGAGAGCTCTGGTCTATGATAGTATCAATACAAAAGAGAAGTTTGTACTGTTTTCAATGATTGAGTTTCATTCTATTTGATTTGGATGAGACATTTTACTTGAGTGGAAGGTTCAAAATTATGCCTGATGAAAAGACATCAGTTTGCTAAAGTTTTCAGGGATTTCTGTCAAAGAAAATCAGAACATAAGCCATGATCACATTTCCTAATCTGTGTCACTTTACCCAGATTAGCAACATTAGTTCTCTCCATTTATTTGCTGAGTTGATCCTCTCAAATAAATGTATTTCTTCATGTTTTTTCTGGTTTTTGCCTTGTTTTTAAATATCAGTTTCAAACACTTTCACAGCAACCCTTTGAGTGCTGCTGCTTTCTTTTGATAATCTTACTTAGGAAAAACATGTAGCGAATATGTTGGAGTTCTCTTCAGTAACTACAATCTAAAGGCACTGGACACCATGCATCCAATGCAAAGTCTTTAATTACTTGTGCACAAGGAGAACTCTCTACAGCCAATAAAGGATGCCGAAGCAGTTCTGGGGTTACAGAGAAAAAGCTCAGCAGTTATGGTCAATTACAGCAAATCAGGAAGAAGAGATTTTTCACATCTTTTATTGACGTACATATTTGCCAATTAAATCCGGCCTTTCACCCTTTCTCATTTGATTAAAATTGACTTCTGCTAATCCTTCATTTGCATGGCATATCCTCATAGCTTGCCTTTGGTATTTGTTATGGAAAAATCTGTTCTTGTTTACCCTCTGATGAAGACCGAAAAAGGAAAATGTTATTGGGCCTGTGAAAAAATAGCAAAGACTGACAGTTTTTGAAGGCCAGTAAGCTGATAAACATTTTCCACTACTTTACAGAAAAAGCATGAAATTTTTAATTTGAACACTTTAACTTCCACATGATGTAATTTCCAAACAATGAAACTTCAATGTAAACATTTTAACTTACACATTTTCCTTCTTTTTGTCCTCTAAGAACAACCTTATGGATCCTCCATGATTTCTACATCAACGTGCATTAGTTTTCTAATTTCTTCCTCGGTTGGTTCATAGACTGGGAGGACAGAGATGGGGTGCTGGGCTGTGGACAAAAGAATGAGGGCAACAGATAGAATAGATACAGCAAGAGACAAGCTGAATAACCACATACAAGACAATGAGCAAGGCCAGGCCTATAATATTTATTTATAATAGCATTTGAGAAGGGCATTAAAAAAGTCCCCAACCCACCTGCCAAGGTTAGGGAGCCAGTCAAAGGGTTTTTCCTGAGCAGCTGAGAGCAAAAGACACATCTGCTCCTGAATGGTATGAACATCTGTCTCAATCCTACGATCCTCATTAATGTAAAAACAGCATTCTCATTGACTGCCGCGCATACCCCCACCTGCGTTGCTAGCAGAAGATCAATTCTGTAGCACCATTTTAGAAAGGGACTGAAACTCTGACTTCAGGGCCTGAATGGCATCCACAGTGCTATTTTCAATTATTTCCATAGTAGTGGAAATATTAATAATGGCTTTTTCTAATTCTGAGACCCCAAGATCCGGGAGGAGAGCTCAGACAAACTGGTGGAAGCTGGTGTAATGCGTCTGAATGGACTTTTGGGCTTTCCCCCAAAAAGGAAACCTGGGGCTTTAGTTGGCTCTCCATTCAGCTGGTGAGACCCCAGTCACCTGAATTAAAAAATCACCCACTGTGTCAACAGGAGCAAAATAGAGAGGTAGGATTTCAGGATTTAATCTGGAAGATGGCAGGATCTTCATGATACCCTGTGACCAACAGCTGATCTTCTGACCACTCAGAAGTTTTATCCAGCGTTGATAAGACTCAAGTCACTCATCTGGATGGGTACTATACTCAAAGCTGAATTCTGATTAGGGCAGAGCAGCTTGCTGCATTGAATCCATTGCCAGGAGTACCAATGAAGCACAATGACTGCAGTACATATGGTACATAGGATGCAATGCAGTAACCCTTCAAGCACCTCCCTCCTCACGACCTTGATTTGCAATAAAGACAAAAAAAATTCTGGGAATAGCAACAGCTCTACGATCCCCTCCAAATCATACATCACCCTGACTTGGACCTATATTGCTGTTTCATCACAGTTATTGAGTAAGAACACTGAATTCCCTACTTAATGCCATTACATAGAAATTCAGAGAGAATTCCGATCACTACTTAAGCAAATTAGGAATGAGCAATGAGTTAGCTTTGCCAAAGTTAAGAACGTAAGAACATAAGAAATAGGAGCAGGAGCAGGCCATCTAGCCCCTCGAGCCTGCCCCGCCATTCAATAAGATCATGGCTGATCTGTCGTGGCTCAGTTCCACATTCCCGTCCTCTCCCCATAACCCTTAATCCCCTTGCCTATCAAAAACCTATCAACCCACGTCTTAAAAATATTTAGCGAGGCAGCCTCCACCATTTCGACAGGCAGAGAATTCCAGAGATTCACCACCCTTTGAGTGAGGAAGTTCCTTCTCAACTCTGTTCTAAACCGCCCTCCCTTTATCTTGAGGCTGTGCCCTCTAGTCCTACTGTCCTTTCTGAGCGGGAAGAACCTCTCCACCTCTATCCTATCCATCCCATTCAACATCTTATATGTCTCAATGAGATCTGCCCTCATTCTTCTAAACTCTAACGAGTACAAGCCTAGTTTATTCAGCCTCTCCTCATAGTTCAACCCCCTCAACTCCGGAATCAGCCTCGTAAACCTCCTCTGCACTCCCTCCAAGACCAAAATATCCTTGCGTAAGTGCGGCGACCAAAACTGCACACAATACTCCAGCTGCGACCTCACCAGTGCCCTATACAGCTGCAGCAAGACCTCCCTACTTTTATATTCAATCCCCCTCGATATGAAGGCCAGCATCCCATTTGCCTTCCTGACCACCTGCTGCACCTGTAGGCTGGGTTTTTGCGACTCATGCACAAGGACCCCGAGGTCCCTCTGCACCGTAGCATGCTGCAGTTTTTCGCCATGTAAGTAATAGTCCTTCCTACCATTATTCCTACCAAAGTGGACAACCTCACATTTGCCAACATTAAATTCCATTTGCCAGTTCCTGGCCCATTCGCCCAGCCTATCTAGATCCTTCTGCAGACTCTCCACACCCTCCGCACAATTTGCCGTTCCACCAATCTTGGTGTCAGCAAATTTTGACCCCATACACTCGGTTCCCTCCTCCAGATCATCTATATAAATGGTAAATAGCTGAGGCCCCAGCACCGACCCCTGGGGCACTCTACTAGTCACCAACCGCCAATCCGAATAGCACCCATTGACCCCCACTCTCTGTCTCCTATTTGACAGCCAATCCTCTATCCACGCTAACACCCTACCCCCAACTCCATGCCCCCTGACCTTCTGTAATAACCTCTTGTGAGGCACCTTGTCAAACGCTTTCTGAAAATCAAGAAACACCACATCCACCGGCTCTCCTCTATCCACCGCCCTAGACACATCCTCATAGAACTCCAATAAATTCGTCAGACACGACTTCCCCTTAACGAAACTGTGCTGCATCTGCTCTACCAAACAATTCTCCTCAAGATGCCTCGTTATTTTCTCCTTGATCACGGATTCTGACATTTTTCCTACAACAGACGTTAAACTAACCGGCCTATAATTCCCCGCCTTTTGCCTGCCACCCTTCTTAAACAATGGCATAACATTAGCCGTTTTCCAATCTTCCGGCACTTCCCCGGAATCCAGCGACGTTTGGAAAATAATCACCAAGGCATCCACTATCACCTCCGCCATTTCTTTCAGAACCCTTGGATGCATTCCGTCCAGTCGTGGGGACTTGTCCACAATCAGTCCCTCCAGTCTGTCGAGCACCGCCACTCTAGTAACAATAATGTCATTCAGGCCCTCCACTCCTACCATCTTTCCATTGCTAACACCTGGCAAATTATTCACGTCCTCCTCCGTGAAGACCGAAACAAAAAAGTTATTCAAGGCCTCAGCCATTTCCCCATCCCCTACCACTAAGTCCCCCCTCTCATCCTCTAAGGGTCCAATGTTCACCCTAGCCAGCCTCTTCCTTTTTATGTATTTATAAAAACTCTTGCTATCCTTTTTTATATTAAGCACTAGCCCAGCTTCATAGCTTATCCTACCCTTCTTTATCAACTTCTTTGTCATTCTTTGTTGACATTTAATCCTCTCCCAATCCTCTTCTCGCCCACTACTCTTAGCTACTCTAAACGCATCCGCTTTTAATTTAACACTTTCCTTTACCTCCTTCGTTATCCACGGCTGATTATCTCTCCTCCTACGATCCTTTTTAACCATCGGAATAAATTTCTGCTGAGCACTAAGAAAGATGTCCTTAAAGATCCTCCACTGTTCCTCAGCAGACCTACCTTCCAACGCGCTCCCCCAATCAACATTCGCCAATTCCTCTCTCATCTTACCATACTCCCCTCTGTTCAAACAAAGGACACATGTCCGGGAACCCACTTTCTCCTCCTCCATCTGCATCAGAAACTCCACCATACAATGATCACTCTTCCGAAGAGGATCCTTCACCACAAGGTCCCTAATTCTACCCGCCTCATTACATAACACCAGATCCAAGATAGCTCACTCCCTCATCAGCTCCAACACACAGTTCGAGGAAACTATCCCGGCAGCATTCCAAGAACTCCTCCTCGAGCCCACCGCGTCCAACATGGGTCGACCAATCAATATGTAGATTGAAATCCCCCATAATTATTGCCGTTCCATTCCTGCACGCCGCATTTATTTGCGCGTTAACAGCCTGCCCCACCTCCAGATCATTATTTGGGGGCCTATAAACGACACCCACCAGCGTCTTCCTCCCTTTGCTGTTCCTAATCTCCACCCACAACGATTCCATTTTCTGCTCTTTGGTTCCTATATCATCCCTTACTAGCACCCTGATGCTATCCTTAATCAGCAGAGCTACGCCCCCCCTCTTTTTCCTCCTGCCTATCCTTCCTAAACACTTGATACCCCTGGACATTCAGCTCCTAGTCCCTGTCACCTTGCAGCCACATCTCTGTAATGGCCACCAGATCATATCCATTTGTGCTGATTTGCGCCACCAGCTCATCCACTTTATTCCGAATGCTTCGTGCATTCAGATAAAGTGCCTTCATACCAGCCTTCACCTGGACCCTATTTGCCAGAACGCCACCAACCATACTCACGCCCCCTACTCCCTTTATTATTGGGACATCCTTGGCCTCCTCCCTTACCTGCACTCTCTCCTTTACTTTAGACCCCGTAATGTCACCTACCCTCGCACCCTCCCCCCCCTAATTAGTTTAAAGCCCTAACTACAGTCCTATTTACACGATTTGCCAGGACTCTGGTCCTAGCACGGTTCAGACCAACCCCATCCCACCTGAACAGGTCCCACCTACCCCAATACTGATGCCAATGCCCCATAAATTCAAACCCATTCCTCCCACACCAATCCCTGAGCCACCCATTCACTTCCTTAATATTATCAACCCTACGCCCGTCTGCACTCAGTTCAGGCAGTAGTCCGGAGATAACCACCTTGTCGGTTCTACTTCTTAATTCCATTCCCAGCTTCTCATACTCCCTCCCCAGATCCTCAGTTCGCATTTTGCCTACGTCGTTGGCACCCACATGTACTACAAGGACCGGATTCTCACCCTCCCACTCCAGGTTCCTCTGCAGCCCAGATGCGACATCCTGGACCCGAGCACCAGGCAGACAACACACCCTTCTGTGCACTGTCATTGTGACAAAGGACAGTGTCAATACATTTAACCACACTATCCCCAATTACTACTACGTTCCTTTTCACCTTCTCTTTGCCCATGACCTGTGTCTGCATCACTGTACCGTGTGCAGTTTGCTCACCAAGCTCACAGCCCTCGTTCTTGTCCACACTGGAAGCAAGAACCTGTTATGCAGATTGAGAGGCTGAGGCATTTGGTCCCCACCCTCCTTCCTCCTCTCAGCAGCCCCCTCCTGTTCCTGACCCTTAGAGTTAGCCAGTCTAAGGGGGGGGGGGTGGATGTCTCTTGCACCCCATTGTCAATGACACCCTCTCTCCCCCTGATGAGCCTCAGTGTCTGTAGCTCAAAGGCCAGCTCATCTACCTTGAGCTGGAGCTCCTCCAGCAACCTGCACTTACTGCAGACATGGTCACATGGAAGGACCCTGGGGTCCACCAGCTCCCACATCATACAGAAACAGCACATCACATGCCCCTCCATTATTACCTGTAGTAATATTGCACAGTTTCAACGCAAACTTACCTGGCCCTTTTCTCCCCAGCCCTTTGATCCTAAACTCTAGTAGCTCACTCAGCTTCCCTCTCACTCCACTGCCCGCTCCGACGCTGCCCGCTGTCTACACCAGGCCTCCTTTTAAACCTGGCGCTGTTTAAAAGCCTGCTTACCCACAAATCCCTGCTATCCACTCCCTTTGAATTCTTAAAGCGGTAAACACAAAAAGCCCGCGAAAATGCTTTTAAATAATTTAAACTGTTCTACAAGGTAAGTTCTTACTACACACTAAAAAGCCCGTGAAAATGCTTTAAACTTATTTAAACAGGTTTTAAACAGGTAATTTCTTACCTGACTCTCTGCTCCTTCACTCGCCTGCTCCAGCAAACAAACACATGTGAATAACAAAGTTATTCACATTCTGAGAACAAATTCCAAAAAAGAGTATTTAATAATCAGCCTTTGATAACCACATCAGAACTCATTGCACTTCTGGGCATTTCTTCTAGAAATACCTTGGTGACATTGTGTAGTATCTCAATTAGCACTACTGCTGATCAATCACATCATCCCCATCAGGGTAAATGCACCATCAAAATGGCCCCTTGATTAAGAACAATAATGCATATCTACAGCTATGCCATGTGATAATAGGTTTTGGTTGAGACATAATGGAATGCTAATGTCTAATGTACAAAAATAATACATTAACCTTTACTGGAACGGTCAGCTGCTGAGAAGAAACAGAACGTCTGACCACTGTGGACCGATGATCTAATTTTACAACATATGGTGCAATGCTTTAAACCTTGAATCAAAAATCAGATACTGTACCCGCTGAATAGAGCTCCTCTACATTCATGTGATAAGAGTTTGTCCTTAGCATTCAGAGCAGCTAGTGTTCAACTCTGCAAGATCATTACTTCTTTGGTAGAAATGATTGTTGGATTTGATGGAAATTGAGCTCAAGGTAGCTTGGAAACTGCCAGCGTTGTATACAAATAAAAAAACTTTGAAAAAATAATTAATTAGGTTAAACTAGAGATAAAGTTTGGGCAGAAGTTATAGGCATGATTTATTTCTCCTTATTTCCAGCATTCTCTTGCTGGCAGAAAGCTGAGCTTGGAGGTTCATGTGTACCTACTATAAATATGGTAAAGTGGTACTGTAAATAGCACTCCATTTGAATAGACAGCAACTGGTTCTTCTTAATGCTCGTAGTTCTGTGCAGGGATCAGTATGAGGGCTATTGCTCTTTTTTGTTGCATTACAACAGTGCTTATAGAGTGTATGTAATTGACTTTAAAGTATTTTGGGACATTCTCAGGTTCTAAAAGGCACAATATGAAGTGCATTGCTTTCTTTTGAATCTTCACCAATGATCAAAACCAGGTGTAAGGCTCAGTTTCAGTCTCTTGGGGTGCTATGAAAGATATGCACACAAAATTGAGGTGGTGGGATGGTTAGGCATTCCTTCTTATGCTTTATTATCATAACAGAACTGGGTCTGTTCCTATTTCAGGTAAATGCTTTACTCTGATCCAAGAATAAACCCAGGAAGCCTGTCAATGGAAATGAGACAAAGATCAGATGAGATGGATCTCCACCCTTTACCTGATCCTTGTGCCCAGGAAACACACACCTTGGATGCAAATACCACTGATATCAATTCCTGGATATTAAAAATCCAAATGTTCCTATCCACATTTATTAACTTTTCCATTATAAGTTCCTATGTCAATGTAAACTTATCAAGCTGTAGTTACATTCATGCCACACAAATGCCAGGCAATGATCATCATCAATAAGAGACACTCTAACCACTGCCCTTTGACATTCAATGGTGTAACCATCACTGAATCCTCCACTGTCAACATCCTTGAGGTTACCATTAACCAGAAACTCAGCTGGACTCATAAACACAATGACTACAAGAGCAGGTCAGAGGCTAGGAATAGTGCGGCGAGTAACTCACCTCCTGACTCCCCAAAGCCTATCCACCAACTACAAGGCACAAGTCAGGAGTGTGATGGAATATTCCCCACTTGCTTGGATGCCACTCCAATAACACTCGAAGCTTTGACACCATCCAGGACAAAGCAGCCCGCTTGAATAGCACATCTACAAACATTCAATCCCTCCACCACTGATGCTCAGTAGCAGTGTGTATGATCTACAAGATGCACTGCAGCAATTCAGCAAAGATCTTTAGACACCACTTCCAAATCCACGACCATTTCCATCTAGGAGGACAGCAGTTAAATGGGAACACCACTATCTGCAAGTTCCCCTCCAAACCACTCACCATCCTGACTTGGAAATATATCACCGTTCCTTTACAGTTGTTGGGTCAAAATCCTGGAATTCCCTTCCTAATTGCATTGTGGGTCTGCCCACAGCACATGGACTGCAGCGATTCAAGAAAGCAGCTCACCATCACCTTCTCAAGGGCAACTAGGGATGGCACTAAATCTTGGCTAGCCAACAATGCCCATGTCCCATGAATTAAAAAAAACACTCCCACCAATGGTGACAATCTGATACAATTCACATATCTCTTAGCTCTTCAGCTCATATAGCAGAGAAATCTGTATGTTGCAAACAACTCTATTTCCCAAACTGACCTAATTTTTGCTTGTTAGCTCTAGAAGTATTATTTGTGTTGGATGCATGATCTTAAATTAGGGATTGAATTATTGTGTACTCAAGTCAATGATACTCAATGGTTTAACCTCACTGCTCTTAAAAAGGAGACTTGGCCAAAACTTGGCATGTTTTTAAATTCAGCTTGTAAAACCAAGTTATGCCACTGGCTATGCAGCATGTATTCAGGAAAAAGCAGGGCTCTGCACATGAATGAACAGAGCTCCATGCAGCAGCTTCATACTGACACTATATATCCAAGAATAATGCCAGTTTCTCCAAGCTGACCTTAGAACCATTCTACTAAATCTCATCTGCACCCTCTAAAGGACTCATATCCTTCCTGAAGGAAGGATATGCCTCAGGGATCTGTTTTGGGGCCACTGCTGTTTGTAATTTTTATTAATGATCTGGATGAGGGTATAGTTGGGTGGATTAGTAAGTTTGCTGATGACACCAAAGTCGGAGGTGTGGTAGATAGTGATGAAGGGTGTCATAGTTTGCAGGAAGACTTAGACAGGTTGCAGAGCTGGGCCGAGAGGTGGCGGATGGAGTTTAATGTGGAGAAGTGTGAGGTAATTCACTTTGGTAGGAATAACAGATGTGTCGAGTATAGGGCTAACGGGAGGACTTTGAATAGTGTGGATGAGCAGAGGGATCTAGGTGTATGTGTACATAGATCCCTGAAAGTTGGGAGTCAAATAGATAAGGTTGTTAAGAAGGCATACGGTGTCTTGGCGTTTATTGGTAGGGGGATTGAATTTAGGAGTCGCAGCGTCACGTTGCAACTGTACACAACTCTGGTGCGGCCGCACTTGGAGTACTGTGTGCAGTTCTGGTCCCCACATTATAGGAAGGATGTGGAGGCTTTGGAGAGGGTGCAGAGGAGGTTTACCAGGATGTTGCCTGGTATGGAGGGGAGGTCCTATGAGGAGAGGCTGAGGGATTTGGGGTTGTTTTCGCTGGAAAGAAGGCGGCTAAGAGGGGATCTTATTGAAACATATAAGATGATTAGAGGTTTAGATAGGGTGGATAGTGATAGCCTTTTTCCTCTGATGGAGAAATCTAGCACGAGGGGGCATGGCTTTAAATTAAGGGGTGGTAGTTATAGGACGGATGTCAGGGGTAGGTTCTTTACCCAGAGGGTGATGAGGGATTGGAATGCCCTGCCTGCTGCAGTTGTAAATGCGCCTAGTTTGGGGGCGTTTAAGAGAACCGTGGATAGGTTTATGGACGAGAAGGGATTGGTTTAGGTTAGTGGGTCATTGTTT
This sequence comes from Carcharhinus amblyrhynchos, assembly GCF_965287045.1. Taxonomy (NCBI): domain Eukaryota; kingdom Metazoa; phylum Chordata; class Chondrichthyes; order Carcharhiniformes; family Carcharhinidae; genus Carcharhinus; species Carcharhinus amblyrhynchos. The sequence continues at coordinate 21,015,449 of NC_137347.1, forward strand.
TGTAACTGGTCGGCACAACATCGTGGGCCGAAGGGCCTGTTCTGCGCTGTAATGTTCTATGTTCTATGAAGTGTTGGGACTAGGACTAGGTGTACCACAGTTGTTGCTTAATCAGAACTTTATAAAGATTCATTACAACCTCTGTACTCAATACCTCAATTTATGAAGTCCAATATGCTTGTCAATAACTTTCAATATAGCTTGTCATTTTTAAAGATGTACATGGACCCCATTTTTCATTTTTAATGCTTTGAACTGATGAATGGTTTGTCTGTAATAAACACCAAAATATAAAAGCAGCGCACAGAATCAGAAAAGTACGAAGAGATACCTTAGCTTATTTAGGTTATACTGCAGTTAGTGTAAAACCCCAGGGGTTCAGCCTAGCATTTAGCAAAATCTTGAATGCCTTCAAAATTAAGTTTTACATTTTTCAGCATCCAATTTCAATATAGGAATGAAAATATGCCTACTATTCAAGGTAGATACAAGTACCATATCAATAAATTTAAGATACAACTTAAGTATTTAAGTTGGGTCATCAAATACCCAAGCAGCTAACTTCTTTTAAGTTTTTACAGATACAATCCCTTACTGTTATTTGCATAATTGTGATAAATGTGAATTTAATATGTAACTAAATAATTGCTGAGTTCTCTCAATGGTTTAATGAATAAAGCCATTGTGCATAAAAAATTGCAATTAAGATGTCCATCAAATTTACTTTGGTCATGTTGTGGCTGCTTTTTGCTTTCAAGAACATGTGTGAAGGAGGTTACCCTCTAATACCTTAACCTATCAGTCTTGTGGATAAGCTGACAGAGTAAGCAGACACTGTAATTCAATTGGTTGAGGTAATCCATTAAGATGAAAATATTACCAGTGTTACAGTTGTAAAAACTAGACAGTCAATTACAATTTTGGAATCATTAAGAAGCATTTTCATTGTATAAATTTAACTAGGGAACTTTACAGCATAGTTCTGATCAAGCAGTTCCATTTTGCTCTATATTGCAAGTCTGCATAAGGTGCAGGATTTTGGTTGGCGTTTTAGATTTATCAGTAAATTTATGCTAGTGCTATCCTGAATTATTTCACATTGAGTGACACCTTTGTTACATTCATTGCAGTATATTTTAGATCAAGTGAAATTGCATGCAAGTATTGATGCTACTGAGAAAATAGTTCTTCAATACAGTTTCTACAAACTGTCAGATTTCAAAACTTAAATGTTTCTTGAACATCTTACATAATTGGTTTTACAGATTGTTTTTAAGTTGCCCTTTTCCATTTGGGCAAACCTATGCATCTTATTTCAACTTCTTTTCTGTCCTTTTCAGTAAAATGAATGCCAATTCTAGGATGCTCTGAATAAAATTACTTTGAGAAGTTGCTTCAAATCAGTTTTTATTTCTTAAAAACACTTGTGCAGCAAGGAAAAGGAACATAGAAAATTATAAATAGAGTTAACTTCAGTATATTGGTTCAGTGTAAGAAAATAAACCACTCTGCCTCAGTAAATACTTGAGCATAACTCTCAGCGCCAAGACAATGGTCATAGCTGACTACTTTTTTTAAAAACAGGAAATAGCCAACGTAGCCTGGGGCTCAGCTTCTACTTTCCCAGGACAATCAGATGGTATGATTGACGAATTATCAGCTGACTGTATGGTGAGAACCTGATGTACTGATCACCTCATGCCCTCAGTTAATACTGCCAAATTGTAGATGTTTCCAATATCATTCAACTTGTTATAAAAACAAATTCCCATTATTCTTCCCTCTCTCCAATTTTGAACCACTCCAGTAAAGACACTTCCACAAGTCCACGTTGACCCTTCAGGTTATTTATTTGAGAAGGGTACCATAGCCAAACTTGATCTTGTTGCCCATACCCCATACATTTTGAGCAAGTATTGGTAGTGACCAGAAACAAGCATCTCAGTCAACATTCTCCTCCCTAATTCAATGCTACTATAGTACCCACTCAAGATTGGCCACTTCAACACAGACCAGAGATTGAATCTGGAATTCAGCTAGTCACTGGATAATTTATTTGTTATTTGGAAGGTGTAATGTCATTTTTAAATGACACACACAAAAAGAGGAAAGGTCTTCATTATCGGAACTGGCTGAAGAGCTGAGGTTTAAAGGAAAAGGTGTCCAGTCAATGACCTTTTGTAAATTGTTATTACATCTTGTTATTCCACAATTTATGACAACATAGAGAAATAATATTGTGCGCTTTTAACGCCAATTTGTTTCTTTTCCTTTTGTACATAATTCTGTAACAGAGGGAATATTAGTGAGGAGCTCCAGGCTTTGCAAGTGTCTATCTTCAATAGATAACTGGGGATAATGCAAAGTAGCCCAGTCTGATTTTCTTCAATTTTCCCCTTCCTATGTAGTCAAGCTAAAAATCAGGTAGGCACATAAAAACAACATCCTGTGACACCTAGGTCACCATTTCTAGTATGTTACATTTTTGTACATTTTACACAAAAGTGATTGTAAACAAAGTTTACAGTATTATTAAGCACATTAGACATCATGCTTCTACTGCAGAGGCGGTTGATGATCTTTATCTGCTGTCACATTCTGCTCAAGGTTAAAACTACTGTCAATCCCAAATCAGTCGTCTTCTATTGGTTCACACTATAGGAAATCAACTCTTAATGGTTTCCTATCTATTTATGTATTGGTTACCAACTAGTTCTTGCACTATCAGAATAGACTGAATTGGAGTTCATTGTCAAATTTTGCTGGGTGTAGGAGCTGCCAAACAAGGTGGAGAAAACAGACACACTAAGTAGCATGATGAATTTCATTCATAGCTCCATTATATCCCAGTGCAAGAGACAGAGTAGGTTGAGGTGGTGTGGCTTGTGATCTTCCAGTGGTTGCCAATTTTAAATGTGCACCTATTTGTAAGGCAAAGCAATTAATTTTGGTGCTGTTGTTTCTAATAGGCTTCTAAAAAGTAAATGTTACAAAATGCTCCCATGGCAGCCATTGGCCAAGGCAGGCTGTAACGCTACCAAACAGGCTGGATGATTGTATGTTAAATTTTTAGATTGTATGAGTTATTTATTTTCCGTAGGGATAGGGCAAATCAGCCAGGATCTTATTCTTAATTGCTGTGGAGTGATTTCAGCTACAAAGTGAATTTGAACAAAGAATAGATTTGTGCATGGTTCTAATGCCTTCAGTATTTGAACAGCTAGTCAATGCTCACTTTCTTCATTCAGATATGAATAAAATACAAATATATGCATGAAATACAAAAGGACAGCCTGCCCCTCTGGACCATGTCCCAATGAGTCATCACCTTAAGAGGAGGGATGAAGATTGAAGAGGGAATGAGGTAAGTAAAAAAAAAACAAGCCAAGTAAAAATCCTGGGCTGTCAAATGCTCCTTAATGCCTTGGTAGTGGTTTCCTCCCACTGATTACATTTGCATCATATTTTGATTGCAGATGTATTTTCTCTGTCCATTTGTAGTGCTTTATGTATCATTAACATGAAATTGTTGACAGATTTGTCAATTGGATTGTGCTTGTTTATTATTTTATTCCAGTGCAAAATGGTGAATATAAAATTATGCAGACTAACCATCCCATTTATATTAAAATCTACATGTAGGACTTGGTTGGTGCGGTAAGGTAGAACATTCCACTTTTACATCTGAGACTTGGGTTCAGCTGTAAGTTTTGGCCAGTTGCAACTTAGTGTCATATACAAGTCATAGCACAAACTGGCCACAATTCTATTTGGCAGTTCCACTGTCATGTTGATTTAAGAAATGCAAATGAAACCTGTAGAGGTGGGGAACATTCCCTGAGGCTGAGGTTCATTCACACAATCAGGGAACAACGTAGGAAACTTTTACAGTGCATCTTGCTCATGTGATATCTGCCCAGAGGGTGATATGGGTGGTTGCAAAATTATCCAGAAAATCTTCAATTTACTAGCACTGAAATTTCTCAGCTGGAGTACAAAATCACCTTTTCTTTAAAAAAGTACTGGGTATGGCAAGAGGAAGCAAGGAGGCTTTCAACTCCAACCAAGGGCCAAGACAAAGCATTAAAAAAAACTATAACAAGCACAGCTTTTGTTCAGTTTACAGGAAAATCAGAAAAAATGCTCAATCTTTAATGCCCTTTAAAAAGATACAAAACTAACCTTTTCATTCATCTACATCTATTTCCAAAGTAGCTTCAACGGGGAATTAGTGGGAGTTCCGCTAGTGTGCAATTCTTTTGCTGGATAGCTCAAGGTTGTTCAAAGAATAGCAACTCTTAAAAGACCCCAGTTTTGCTTTATTAATTCAGCTTTCTGCTAAAACTGATAATCTCTAATCTACTTGTTTATTTGCTGCCATTTTCAGCCCCTTTTGTAGGAAGAGGGCTGAGCAGGAGTGGCTTACAATATCAGTAAAAATGAAATGCAGCCATCACAATGTTTTAAGGTTCTTATCGCGACATTTTAAAAAAATAATTTACAAGCGATCCATTCTTTCCTGCCTCACATCCAGTATTTCTACTCCCCCCCATAAATGCATAATGACTTTCAAAATCCAGAGTTTGGGAAGCGGCCACATGATAACACAACGTTCTGCACTTGTCAAAATGAAACTCAAAAAGAACAATAAAGAGTGAGACATCGTAAAGAACATAAACAGGTTGAGAACTATTGATATGTTTTCTTGCCAATTTAGGCATATACACGAAAAGAAATTCTAGCAAGTCTAACAGACTTGCAGATTCAAATAATCGTAAGTCCAGGCACTAAATTGAAAAGTTCAGCTTTTGGACCTATGGGACTTTCAACCCTCAAAAGGTGTCCTTTGAAGTAATTGCTTATCAACCATTTTCTTTTAGCCATGTGTCTCGAAAAACTAACAGGAGTTGGCAGTGGTGAACGTTTGCATTTTACATTAAAAAGTTATCAATATATTGCATAAATACGTGTAAAAAATAAAACTTGAATGTGAATCCGGTTTTCTTCATGTAGAATAGCTTGACCTCTTCTATAATTTGTTTGATCAGACTTTCCCAGTCCATATGTAATTCATTGAAAGCTATTCATTGTAAAATATATGTTGACCCCTTCCAACCTCCAAGACATGTCAGTGGAAGATGCTTGAATGTTCTTGTATGGCTGCTTTTGGTCCAGAAGGCTGGCAGGTTGAGGTGGTTGAGCTATCACACAATTAAGCGAAGTACATTGTGCGTAAGGTGTCCTGGTGAACCTGCACAGCTTTAGCAAGTGCTTGGGGATCCCGCCCATTACTTTGTCCAGAGATGTGGCTGCCTTCTCCACTGTAAACAAAATAAGAAAAAAAAATCAAAATTCTCCATTACTTACCCACTCTATAAACCTATTGCACATTAGGATGTCAGCATTTTGTTTGAACATAAAGAATCAACAGCGGGAATGGTTAAATGAAATGGTTAAAAAGAGGCTAGTTAAGGCCAGGGCACTTAATCCTGTAAGAAACAGCTAGATAACTGATGTAACAGGAAGATGATATTTTGAAAGAATAAGATCAAACGGTCAAAGGATGCTTTTTGAGAAAATTTATCTCAAATACCCCTGGAAAACATTTCCCTAAGATGCTTAGCAATGCACTGTCAAACTTTCAACTGCTTCAGGCTCAATTTGCCAAAATAACAGAGTTGTTGATTGCTCAACTATTTCTTCATCATCTCTGAAGTGTTCATTCCCAGCAAAACTATCCTTACTATTCCTTGGAAACAGGTCCCTTCTTCTTTTCAATCAGTCTGAATGACACAAGGAAGAACTGGCACACAACTAGTTCAGTTATCTGTTGGTTACTGGCTTAAAACAGAATCATCTGTTGAAATCACCCATTCCTCTTGTGGGCAAAACTATCAGCCCAAACTGCAGTTAAGTAGCAAACATTCAGTACTACATAAGTGGCAGCAGTGAACATCTCCAATGAGAGAGAATTTAGCCATCTCCCCATGAAGTTCAAAGGCATTACCATTCCCGAAACTGCTGCCTTTAACATCCAGATGGTTACCATTGACAGAAATGTAACATGATCAGCCATATCAATACAACGCTATAACAGCAGATCAGATACAGGGAGATATGCAGCATGTAACACACCATCTGGTTCCCTAAAGTCTGTCTAACATCTACAAGGCTTAAGTTATGAGTATGTTGGAATACTTGCATGGAGTGTGGAGCTCCAACAACATTCAAGAAGATCCTCACCTTTCAAGTCAAAGCAACCAACTTCATGGGCAACTCATTCACCACTTAAATATTAATTCCTTCAGTGTCAGCAGTGTTCACCATCTACAAGATGCATTGCTGCTACTCACCAAGACTCCTTCAACCGCACCGTCCAAATCTGCGATCTCTAACAAGGACAACAACAAGGGTAGCAGGTGCATGGGAACACCATCACCTGCAAATTCCTCTCCAAGGTGCACATCATCCTGACTTGGAACTAAATCAGCGCTTCTTATTGTTACTGAGTCAAAATCCTGGAGCTCCCCAACAATACTGCGGGTAGTACCTACATAACATAAACCTGAAGCAATTTAAGAAGGCAATTTACCAGCTCTTCCTCAAGGTGAACTGGGAATTGGCCAGAAATGCTCACATACTATAAATTAATAAAAATACTTCCTTTCCTCTTGCTACTTCTTCTCCGGAGCAGTGTGCCTGGTGGCCTTGGTGAGTGTTGGATTTACTTTAAAACGCTATTTGTCTGCATTTCCGGTTCGCGGGGTTTCTGTAAGTGCTTTTTACTTCTGTACCGGAAGTTAGGCGAGGGGCGAGTTGGGAAGGGAGAGCGGGGGGTATAAAAAGAAGGCAATGATAGACAGCGGGCAGCGGAGTGAGAGGTATAAGGGCTTTGGCTCGCTGGGCTTAGGCGAGAGCAGGCTTAGACGAGGTGAGTTGCAGTTTCTATCTTTCCCGTGTTGCATTTCGGCACACACAAACCCAAGTGAGGTTGGGACGTGGCAGGGGCTATGAGGAGGAGCGTTAGCTGTGTTAGGTGCCACATGTGGGAGTTCTTGGAGGCATCACGTCTCCCGAAGGCCCACATCTGCGTCAAGTGTTTACAGCTGCAGCGCTTGAGGGCCTGGGCCAGGCAACTAGAGGTGCGTTTAGAGGATGCGTTTCTGGTCAGGGAGAATGAGGAGTTAGTGGCTAGGGACCATGAACAAGTGGAGGTCCCAGGGGCTGAGGAACAGGATGGGTGGACAACTGTAAAGAGGAAGAAGAGGAAGAGTCCTGGTCCAAAGACCACCCCAGTGGCCCCCCAAAAGGCATCGACAGGGGTACAAAAGGAAAGACAGGAGGGTCAGAATGACTCAGAGAATGAAGGGGGCTGGCAATGTGATAGTGGTGGGGGATGGGAGGGTCAAAGGAACTGACAGGAGGTTCTGTGGGCAGAAGCGTGACTCCAGGATGGTAGTTTGCCTCCCTGGAGCAGGGGTACAGGACATATCGGAGAGGATAGAGGGAATTTTGAAAGGGGAGGGGACCCAGGCAGAAGTAATAATACACGTAGGGGAGAGGGACATAGGAAGGCAGAGTAGGGCAGATGTACGCAGGCAATTTAGGGAGTTGGGGTCCAAACTGAAGAGCAGGACCTCCAGGGTGGCATTCTCTGGGCTGCTGCCTAGTACAAGCAGGGCTAGGAATAACAAGATCATGCAGCTGAATGCATGGCTGAGGGATTGGTGCAAGGTAGAGGGCTTTACTTTTGTAGACCACTGGGAAGTATTTGTGAGAGAAGGGCAACTGTACAGGAGGGATGGGGAAAATTTGAATGGGAGAGGGACAAATGTCTTAGCAGGGAGATTAGCTGGAGTGTTTAGGCAGGGTTTAAATAGGGAGGGGGGTGGGGATGAGACTGATAGCTCATTAGACACTGGGGTCGGGAGTGAGTTGGGTGATAGGGTAGGTTTGGGTGAAAGGAAAATTATCAGGGGGAAGGAGGTTCTGAGTGGCCCTGGTGGGTTGGACTGCGTCTGTTTCAATGTGAGGAGTGTGATGGGTAAAACAGATGAGCTTAGGGCCTTGATGTTTGTGAGGAAGTTAGATGTGGTGGCAGTAATGGAGACGTGGTTAAAAGAAGGGCAGGACTGGCAGCTGAATGTTCCTGGGTATAAGTGTTTTAGGTGTGACAGAGGAGGGTTGAAGAGAGGTGGTGGGGTGGCGCTGTTAGTAAAGGAGCACATCACAGCAGTGCAGAGGGAGGATAATACGGAGGAGTTAGGGATCAAGTCGCTGTGGGCGGAGTTGAGGAATAAAAAGGGAGAGATTACGATGCTAGGGGTATACTATAGGCCACCCAACAGCCCGAGATCAGTGGAGGAAGGTATTTGCAGAGGCATTTTAGATAGGTGCAGAAAGAATAAGGTGGTTGTAGTGGGTGACTTTAATCTTCCTGGAGTGGATTGGAAGGTTCCTAGAGCTGGGGGTATGGATGGGGAGGAGTTTGTAAAATGTGTGTTGGAAGGGTCCTTGGAGCAGTACGTAACTAGCCCGACTAGGGAGGGGGCTATACTGGATTTAGTGTTGGGAAATGAGCTGGGGCAGGTGGTTGAGGTTGAGGTAGGCGAACAGTGACCACAAGTCTGCCTACTTTAGGATAAAAATGGAAAGGGATGAGTGCCGTCCGAAGGGTAGGGTGCTGAACTGGGGGAAGGCGAGCTATAGCCGGATTAGGAGGGAGCTGAAGGACACTGATTGGGAGGGGTTGTTAGCTGGCAAGTCCACAGTTGGTAAGTGGGAGGCTTTCAAGGGCAAACTGATAATGTTGCAGGAAAGGCATGTGCCGGCAAAGAGGAAGGATGGGAAAGGCAGGATTAGAGAGCCGTGGATTACAGGGGGTATCGAAGACTTGGTCAGGAAGAAGAGGGAGGCATATGTTAGGTCGAAACAACTGGGAATGGAGAGTGCGCTGGAGGAATATAGAGAGAGTAGGAGGGAGCTTAAAAGGGGAGTTAGAAGGGCGAAAAGAGGGCATGAAATGGCTTTGGCTGATAGGATTAAGGAAAATCCAAAGGCATTTTTACTCTTATATTAGGAGCAAGAGAGTAGTTAGAGGGAAAATTGGTCCTCTTAGGGACAAAGGAGGGGAGCTATGCATCGAGCCTGAGGGAATGGGGGAGATCCTGAATGAATACTTTGCGTCAGTATTCACAAAGGAGGGGGGTTTGGTGTCGTGTAATGTCTTGGAGGGAGCTGTAGATCAGTGGAAGGAAATATCCATTATGAGGGAGGAAGTGCTAGGGTTTTTAGGTAGCATAGAAACGGATAAAGCTCCGGGGCCTGATGATATCTATCCCAGGCTGCTTAGGGAGGTGAGAGATGAAATTGCTGGGCCTCTGACGCAAATCTTTGTCTCTTCTTTGGACACAGATGAGGTCCCAGAGGACTGGAGGGTAGCCAATGTGGTACCGCTGTTTAAAAAGGGTAGTAGGGATAACCCTGGTAATTATAGACCAGTGAGTTTGACATCGGTGGTTGGAAAATTATTGGAAAAAATTCTTAGGGATAGAATGTATGAGCATTTGGAGTGCTGCGATCTGATTAGGAACATGGCTTTGTTCAGGGGAGGTCTTGCCTTATGAATCTGGTAGAATTTTTTGAGGAGGTGACAAAAGCGGTTGACGATGGGCGAGCCGTTGATGTCATCTATATGGATTTCAGTAAGGCGTTTGACAAAGTCCCTCACGGTAGGCTGGTAGAAAAGGTTAAGACACATGGGATACAAGGACAGGTAGCTAGATGGATTGAAGACTGGCTGGGCAATAGGAGACAGAGAGTAGTAGTGGAAGGGTCCTTTTCTGGCTGGAGGTCAGTCACCAGTGGTGTGCCGCAGGGCTCAGTACTGGGACCTCTCCTCTTTGTAGTATATATAAACGACTTGGAAGCGGGCGTACGTGGTGTGATCAGCAAATTTGCAGATGACACCAAGATGGCAGGATTGGCAGATACTGAGGAAGACTGTCAGGTGACACAGCAGGATATGGATAGGTTGGTATATTGGGCAGATAGATGGCAGATGGAATTTAATCCTGACAAATGCGAGGTAATGCATTTTGGAAGGAATAATGCAGGGAGGAGTTACATGATAAAAGGTAGACCGATTAAGAGTACAGAAATACAGAGGGACCTGGGAGTGCAGGTGCACAAGTCCCTGAAGGTGTCAACACAGGTAGAGAAGGTTGTGAAGAAAGCTTACGGAATGCTAGCCTTTATAGGAAGGGGTATAGAGTATAAGAGCTGTCGTCTAATGCTTCAGTTGTACAGAATGTTGGTTAGGCCGCATTTGGAGTACTGCGTCCAGTTTTGGTCACCTTACTACCGGAAGGATGTGGAGACCCTGGAGAGGGTGCAGAGGAGGTTTACCAGGATGTTGCCTGGCATGGAAGGACTGAGTTACGAGGAAAGGTTGGAAAAACTGGGGCTCTTCTCCTTAGAAAGACGGAGATGAAGGGGGGATCTGATAGAGGTGTATAAAATAATGAAGGGAATAGATAGAGTCAACAGTGGTAGGCTTTTCCCTAGATCGGGGACAACTATTACGAGAGGTCATGATCTAAGGGTGAGGGGGGGGAGAAGTACAATTTGGATACTAGAGGAAGGTTTTTCACGCAGAGGGTCGTGGGGGTATGGAACGCGCTACCAAGTAAGGTGGTGGAGGCAGACACATTGGACTTGTTTAAGGTTTACTTAGATAGACACATAAGCGAAACAGGGATGGAGGGTTATAGTAGACAGTATTAAAAAGGGTCAGAGCCTCGGGACGACACTGGAAATGTAGTATTACATGTTAATGTTTTTGTCTCTTTTAATCCACAGGTGTCGGTCCACCTTGTCGTCAAACGAGGGGCATGCACATGGTGGGTCGTGCGTGGGCTGCTCTTGGAGGTTTTGAGAGTGGCCTAGTACTTCGTGTCGCTGTGTGTGCTTAATCCTAGACCAGCAGACGGGCACCACAACAGCTCAGTGACTATCACTGCTAGCTGTGCAGATACATGGATTTGGGCCTGTGTCTGTGGGAGTTTGCGCATTCTCCCTGTGGTTGCGTGGGTTTCCTCCGGGTGCTCCGGTTTCCTCCCACACCCCAAAGATGTGCTCTTAGGCTGATTGGTGTACCAAATTGACCCTACACTATTCTCCCCTGAATCTGGCTACATTAGGGGTACCATTCACATACACATGGGGCAGGGTAGGTGTAGGAAAATGCTTTGTTGAAATGGCGGCGTGGGCTCGTTGGGCCGAAGGGCCTGTTTCCCATGCTGGGTTGTTCTTTGTACTTTAATCATTCTGTCCCATTTTCTCCAACTCTAACAAGAAATTTGCCAAACTTCTGAAACGTCTTCAACAGTATCCACCTCTGTGACTTCCTCCCCTCCTCACTATGCCACATATTCCCCAAGAGTTCCATGCTCTGATCCAGAAGGTCAAAGTTTCTCTTTGGTTTTGCTGCTACCTAGTCCATGTCCATTCCAATTTCATCTTATTCTGGAGATCCATCTCCTATTCTTCAAATCCCATTTACACTAAACTGTTAACTATCCAGATTCCCTTCTGGACTCCATGTTAGATAATGTTGTAATGCTTCTATCATCTCGGCCCATCTGTCCTTATAAACTACCATCTCTTCTCCAATCTTGCTGTTCTTTAAATCCTTGAACGTCCTGTCGGTGTTGTCACATTTCTTGCGTTATGACGTGTGACTTCCGCTATTTCCTGCGGCACTGAACCAGGTTTATCCCAAGTAATGAATAATGTCCTTTGTAACTATCATAGTAATATTTGGCCCATCTGAACAGGAGAGATATTTCTTTCTCCTTTTAAATGTTGTATTGAATATACTACTTTTGCATTTTGATTTAAAACCTCAGCACTTCAGGGCTTTATAATTAATCATAAATTCATTAAAAATCTACGAATCGGTGGTGCACAAGAAAATAAATCTCCAGAACCTCATGAATTTAAATATTGTGTCAATAGGCAATGAAAATATGTTGAGAAAAAAATGAACTGCATGATAAGAAATATTTATATATTCAACTGACATTTTTGTACAAAGCTACAGATGACCATATGGATGTTGGAAGAAGGCAGCTGTGTTTGTGTGTGGGGAAAGCTGAGTCATCGCCTACTGACTGGAGGGGAGTACAAATTCCCTAGACAGACAGAGACTGACATAAACAACCTCTGTGGAAATGGTTGCAGAGCAACAGTTCAAAATGATAACAACAGCAACATCCACAAATTCTCTCTGTTGAGATTTCATATAATTTACATTCATTACTTTGATGACTATTACAAGGATGACTATTACTACTTGTTCCTTTCAATAGGAGAGGCAAAACTAAACCCAAAATGCTCTGTGATACACTTGATCAATGCTCTCAGCCATGAACTTGTAGGACATGCACTCACGACTCCACACAGACTAAGCTGTTATCTCAGTGATGAGCAGGCTCTGCACCACTCCCAAAAAAAAAGAGAAAGTTATCCATGGCTCATTTTCTTGAGAGACTGGCCAATACAGAAGCTTAAGATGATGATAAATAAATCAAGGCACTATCACTACCAACCAGTTTCATGCTGGCAATCATAGAATCATAGAAACCCCACAGTGCAAAAGAAAGCCATTTCGGCCCATCGAGTCTACCCCAACAACAATCCCACCCAGGCCCTATCCCCATAATCCCACATATTTAACCCACTAATCTCCCAAACCTATGCTTCCCAGACACTAAGGGGCAATTTAGCATGGCCAATGCATGTAACCAGCACATCTTTGGACTGTGGGAGGAAACCGCAGCACCCGGATGAAACCCACACATACTGTGCAAACTCCACATAGACAGTGATCCAAGCTGGGAATCGAACCTAGGTCCGGAGTTGAGGCAGCAGTGCTAACACATGTGTCACCATGTTGCCCCAGGAAACGAGGCAACACTATAGTAGGAGGCAGTATTGTACGTTTTTATATTATGTAATAAATATATGCAAATCGGTGAAGTAAATTTACGTAATTATTCAGACAATTATCAATACCTGTCGTGTTCTTTGTCCACCAGGTGGTACCTTGCCCTGAATGCCACCAATCTGGCATAATAGGCTGGTGCTGGAATGGAGACAGAGCGCGTGCATCGCACGTAAGTGTGACATAACTGATAGGTCAGGATCTGAAGCTCATCCGCAGTGAATCGATTGTCATCCCACAAGACATAATAATGTGAAGGTCTGCTGGTGCCCTGCAATGATAGGGGATGAAATTATGAATTTCAGTTATGAAAATAGCACTGAGAAAACATACTGAGATCTCTCTCTTCATCATTGGACATTATTTAATATAAATATTTTTTAAGGATCAATAAGTTTAACTCCAGAAGTCAGCTGACTTTGTTTCATACTTAAACTAACCAAAACTTTTTCAGACTTTCACATTTTAGGAAAACGCTTGCCACAAATTGGCAAGGTTTTTAATATTCCCACCCTTCTCTTTCCTACTACAAGACAAATTTAAAAATTGGAAATGACCTTCATTCTAACACCAGACAACATTGGAGACTAGTAGCATTAAAAGCAAGATACTTTCTGAAGGACAAAGAACATGTCATCCAAAGAGAATGATCCAAATAACTAGAATGAATCTATCTCATTAATACTTCCCAGTAAGCTAACACAAAGAATGATTGCTTAGCTAAGTACTGGAGCCATGTTGGTGGGATGATCTGTTAACATGGCTTACCAGTTTCAGAAGTGGAGGGAAAGGAAAGAAAATATTTTCTGTTCCCAGGATCAGCAGATCATCATCTTGGTGACAAGTTAAAACAGTATGCTTACCTAATGGGCATTCAGTACAGCAATGGGAAAGGTGGCTTAACAGTTGTTTATGAAGCTAAATGCTGAGGTTGAAAAAGTACATTCACTGAAGAAATAATTAGATTGCCGAGATTACCTGTATTATATCAGTCAATAGATTTTAATGTTCTATATGTAATCTGAGATATTAAATTTACACTATAATCTCAGAGATCACTTACTAAAACACCAAAAATCATGCAGGGAGAAAGATAATATCTTCAAAATGTAATTACTTAGGAAACATCCTAGTTTCCTTAGCAATATCCTGAAGCTAGGCTCACTGTGCAATTGGCATTCTTCTCTCCCTCTACCATTTTTTTGTTATGAAATACTGAATGTGTTGTTTTTCAAACTGAGCAAAGTATCAATGTGAAAACAGCATTAGCAGTCTTTTCATGCATCATTCAACCCCAAAAAGGGGTCTTTAAAGTAAGTAAGTAAAGCCAAAAAGGAAAAGTGAGAACAAGTGAAATTGGTCTGGCTTTAATCATATCGGTTACTAGGGGTGGCATGGAAGAGGAAAGAGAAAGGGGTTGATAAAAAAGGGTTGGATTTTCTGAAACTTAACATGAGGAAGTGGTGAAAAATTAATTACAAAGCGGTGCAAATCTCCCCTCAACCATTTAACTTTCTCTAAAGCCATATTCTACTGAGGATAAATGTTCACACATCTCTGAAGAGGCCCTTCCAACACTGAGGGACAGATATAAAACAAGCTTGTCATTTAATTGGTAATTCCCCCTCAGATGTTGTATTCTTTCAAGTCGACATTTCCATCTCCTTATTTTGTTAACAATGTTAGTGTAGTTAATACCCCTCCACTTTTACTTGTTAGCCCTTCTAAACTGCAAAGGCACCTAACATTGCTGCCCCCTAAATTCTCACTTTGTTCACACCAAGTCTTGTTGTATAACCTGTGACTTCAATTCCCTTTTCAACAAGCTCAAAACTAGAATTTCTTTACCCTTCCCTGCTCCCAGCTTCAATTTCCTCTGACAAGTGTCAGGTTTTTATAGTCACATCTTGTCCACATATATTCATTATTTATATTTTCAGGCGTGGCCTGGTTCTGTAAGGCCTCCACCCTTCATAAATTTCTCCACAAAGGGACTGCACATTATGTTTTTGAGTTATATCTAATTTATCAAAAGTTCCATCCTTAGTAATTCATACCTGCTCCTGCATATATCCTACTTTTGCAGTAGTAACTAGCACCATGACAGGTACCAAATGGGGAAGAACAGTATAGGAAATAAACAAAAATCCTAGCTAGGCGAAGAATTGTGTGTCAGAGATAAATCTGAGTCCTAATTGCCCAGTGGTGGGTTGATACATATGTATTTATATTTGGAAAGTGATTTGGAAAGTAATTTAGACAGTACTACTCATATCTCAAAGTCTCCTATTCAATTTACATGTTACTTCTTTACATACATCCATGTGAAAAAGCCATCCATTTCATGCTGAGGCTATTTATGATTGTTTCGTTTTTTTTGTTTTTAACCCCAATTCAATTCAACCAAGTCCAATTCAGAGTCTCAACAAGTTGAGACATTCCCAATCCAAGCTGACAAGGGCTCTCACCTCCTGTCTTGTGTTTGATCTACATGATCCAAGCTGATTGGAGTAGGCATAGCTCCTCCTCCAAGGCTTGATCTCATATGCATCTTAGCCAAAAGGCCAAGACGCTGCTTTTAAAGATTGCTTCAAATAATGCTAAAATGTAACCTAGTGACTTCAACCAAGCACAGCATGTCGATACTACACGATCTTAGCCAGAGATGATGGAAGTTTGTAAATTAACCTGGATCTGGCAATCTAAACAAATTTTCCATCAACAACAATTAACTTGTAACTGACCTTAAAACCTAATTAGACCAGTTCCCCAGAGGATGTATCTGAGCAGGTGCCTTAATGGGAAAAAAAAAATCAGGCCAAGGATAATCATGCTCCATACTCTGGATTACATAAGAAAGAACATAAGAAATAGGAGCAGGAGTAGGCCATCTAGCCTGCCCCACCATTCAATAAGATCATGGCTGATCTGAAGTGGATCAGTTCCACTTTCCCACTTTCTCCCCATAATCCTTAATTCCCCTGTCTGTCTATCTACCCATGACTTAAATATATTCAGCAAGGTAGCCTCCACCACTTCAACAGGCAGAGAATTCCAGAGATTCACCACCCTTTGAGTGAAGAAGTTCCTCCTCAACTCCGATCTAAACTGCACCCCCCCTCACCTTATCTTGAGGCTGTGCCCTCTAGTCCTGCTATCCTTTTTAAGTGGGAAAAATCTCTCTACCTCTACCCTATCTATCCCCTTCATTATCTTATACGTCTCTATAAGATTCCCCCCTCAGCCTTCTAAACTCCAACGAGTACAGACCCAGTCTATTTAGTCTCTCTTCATAGACTCCGGTATCACCCTAGTGAACCTTCCTTGCGCAAGTGTGGCGACCAAAACTGCACACAGTACTCCAGCTGCGGCCTCACCAGTACCCTGTACAGTTGCAGCAAGACCTCCCTACTTTCATATTCTATCCCCCTCGCTATAAAGGCCAATGTTCCATTCGCCTTCTTGATCACCTGCTGCACCTGCAGACTGGGTTTTTGTGACTCGTGCACAAGGACCCCTAGGTCCCTCTGCACCGTAGCATACTAGCATTACTACTGAACAGTGCCGCAGGAAATGAGTTAAGAGTGTAGAAATTGCCCTCAGCTCTTTTACTCTGTAATGGTCACAAGGACAAGTACCCAACAAACCTGAATTCCAGCATGACTGCACAGGTAGAAATCAAACTCAAATGGGTGGGTGATGTTGGTATCAACTGTCGTTCCTGCTGGTATGTTTCCACTTTTACCAATCTGGCAAAAGAAGAAGAAAAATCAGTATTTAAACATTTTGAACAGGAAATAACAAATGACAATTTTATTTTGTGTAAAGATTTAATTCATGTTAGCTCATATTGTTTATTAATTTGAAAAAAATGTGCATCTTGAGGTTTTGCACATTTTGAAACCAGATTATAAATTTAAGTAATACTGGTACGCTTTGAAGCTAGCGCACCATACTATTGCAACACAGGCACCTCAGCCCTAGCATAATTCTGATCTGTATTTATGCCGGTGGACCTCGTAAGCTATTAGATGAAAATAAGTCAATAGGATTATCTCTGTTCAAGTGTGCATAAGCAGACTAGACTATCAAATTGTGTTGTACTTTGCAGTAAAATATACTTTTTACCCAAAGTTGACCCTAATTTGATTATTCAATGGAAGCCAATCTGTTTGTACTGCTGAAGTCTGCTATCCCTGATATTTCTTGTAATGACTTCCACCACTATAGGCATTTCCTATTAATGTGGGTAACATTACTTATACTTGAATTTGGTTTGTTATGAATTTTAAGGGTTTTTCCTCAATAAAAGCGTCTCTTTAGTCAGCCATTCAGATCAAGAGATCTGTACCTACTGTGAACTTAGCTGATCCTAGTCAGAGGGAACAAAGAATCTCCATGTCACTCAAGGTCAGTTAGGGGTAAAATTCAGCTAGCTTACTAATTCTGAAAAATATCCAGAAAATTCTGCTGCATGGTTGATGTCCAGAAATGGAATCATTCTTCTCACGGCAGCTTCAGGTCAAACAACATGCTGGCACTTGTTGCCTGTGCTTACATATAAAGTATAGCTATTTTTGTGAGGCACTGAAAGGCTGACCCTTTCAGTGCCTCATGTATTGAGAAATGACCAATGCTTTCCAAGAGGGCAGAAAAGGTGAAAACGAAAAAAAAACACCCAACCTAAACAATAAACTCAAATTTCACCAATAGCTGCATTGAAGTTATTTCTCACCCTTTCACTCTTATCTGCACAGAAAAGCCGTGTGTGATGCCGTTTCTGGACAACTATATAGGTAATTCCAGGCTGATAATCTTTTTCCAGTTTGATACATGCATCACGGATAGCCAGGAGCTCATAGTGTAATATCTGAAAGATAAAGTTTCAAATGATTTGTTATTTTAACAAAGCATTTAAAACACTTTAGTGAGGAGTAGGAAGAAGATTGCTGCAACAGAAACATTTGGCAGGACAAAGTTATATAGTTTATGCAATGCCATCATCAGAAGATCTTTGGTTTTCAAGCCAAAGAAGTTCTAAACATTCTGATGTCAGATATAAGAACAAACATGCCTTTAGAGGAGTGATATTACATTTAAAATAGTCAGAGCAACTTTAGGAAGGACATGAAAGTGCTATTAAAATATTATCTCCAAAGTGTGTAAGGAAAGTGTAGGGAGCAGCTACTTGTCATTATCCAATTCATACAAGTACAACCTGCAATGTCCAAGTTACCACATTTGAATTACAGCTCCTTGGCAACTGAATGCAATATAGCCATCTGCTCATGGCAGGCAGAACGTGCTAAGGAAGAACATTTGATACAAAAATGAAAATCTGGTTTAAATTTTTTTGTTCACTTCTGCCTATATTGAAATCTATCAAGAAAACCTCTGCAGGTCTCTACTGTAAATGATTTACATCACTTCAGACCTTTCAAGTGTTCACTTCAGTGAGTGAATGCAACTTCAAGCTACCTGTGGCAACTGTCCTTCAGGAACGCCATCTCTATAGAAGATAATCCTTGTTGGTTTGAAGCGGGTAGATTTGTAAAACTGGATCAGAAGCTCTCGAACCATGTAGGAAAGGTCTTCAATTATTTCCTGGCGGGGTCGCTGCACACGGACTGTGGCACAGTAACGGCTGGGATGAGCATCCATGCTGCCAACCACCTAGTATGAAGAAACAGAATTCTCAGGCAAACTGATCATGCATAGGCAAAAGAATGTGAAAACAGAAAATTCAATCTGAATCCAGATTCCACGAATAACTAATTGCCTTAAGGGCTTAGTAGTTGTAGTCACTTCAAAATATGTAGAACATGAAAATGGTTGCTCCTCAGTCAACATACCCACTACCCAACCCCCACCCAAAGTCATACAGCAGACAGTGGTTTCAGGTTCAATCACTTGAAATATGTTGAATTAATTTAAAATGTCCTCAACCAGCCTGGCGTTAAAAAAAAATGGAAAAAATCTACCAATGCTCTTGCTTATTCATTTCATTTAAACTCCAGCTAGAGAATCTGAGTTCTTCCTTGAGAAGGTACAGTATGTTGTGATATTCCCTCTCCCAGTACAATTGTACAGCTTTCTAATTCATTTATCTGTAATCTCACCACCTAACCCCAAGACAGCACACAAGACATATACAGGAGTCATATATTGGCACTTTTTCTCTGCCCTACAATTCATTGTTTCCTTTTTTAGATGCCTCTGTCAGATACTCCACTTAAAAACATGCATTAATAGTGACATGAAGTAATCCAGGAGCCCTCTCTGACATATATCCAAGTAATGAGCTGGACAAAGAACTTACCTCCTGCTGCTGTAATCTTTGGCCATTCTTGGCTTTTTTTTAAAATGACAGGTCTGCCTATTCCAAACTTTCCACAGTGCAATACCCTAATGTTACAGAGGATTTAGTAAAATGAACAGCTAAAAGCCACATAACTGAGTTGACCCTGTAAATTGTATGGGGTCAGCATAAGGCTACATCAAAATCAACATGTAGATTATGTTGGGTAAGCATGAGAGAGAGTAAAGGCAAGTCTCTTGTGGGAGTGGTTTATGGTGCCCTTTAAGAGAGAGTATACTGGGGCAAAAAAACAGGGCTTGTGAAAAAAGTACAATGAAAATGATGGGAATTTTAATCTACATATAGTTGGAGAAATTGGATTGGCAAAGGTAACCTGCAGTTTCTTAGTGCAGCAAGTTTCAGAGCCAACCAGAGAGGCCATCCCAGAGTAGGTAATGTGCAATGAGGCAGGAATAATTAATGATCTCGTATTAAAGGCATCCTGAGGTAACAATGATAACATGATCGAATTTCACATTTGGTCTGAGCAAGGAAAGAGGGGATATAAAACTAGCTTGCTTAATTAAGCTGGGAAATTAGGTTAAGGGGTAGGTGAGTAGCGATGCAATGACAATCAATTAAAAAGGGCAGAATATTACACTGCCCGACCCCCAAGATGGATTCTGAGAATGGGGATTGAATGGAGCCCCACCTCCCCACCCTCCTCCTCGCGGAACTCAGCTGCCCAAGCCCGGACACAATTTCACGCTTGGGTGGGAGCAGGTGAGATGGGAAACTAAAAAAAAAACCATTTCCCCAACTCAAAGAAAGGCCCGTCAGAGTTGAGGCACCATCTTCTCTGACCTTGGAGCTCTAGGACTCCACCAGGAACCACCCAAGTTACTTTTCCAATGGTTCCAGCACCTCCCCACCCCCCATTACTTTTCCAATGGCTCCAGGACGTAGTTCCAGACAGAACACTGCACTGCAGCACCGTGCCTGACCATGTTGGAAAGCTGTCAACCAATCAGCATTAAATAGCAATGGAATTGAGTGTTATGTACAAACTCTCAGCTTAAAATCCCACACAAGCTATTTCAGAATACTTGGAAAATGTACATTCCAGTTAGAGAGAAAGACACGCAGGGAAGAACACACTATCCGTGACTTAACTAAGTGTCAAACTGACAGAAAAAATGTAAGATGCCACAAAGATACATGGCAAGTCAGATGATTGGACAGTAATATAAAGAACAACAAAGAATGACTAAAAGATTAATATGAAAGGAGAAAACTGGCATGAAATAAGAGGTAACAAGAGTTTCTACAGGCATCTGAAAAAGAATAAATTGTTTGGAGAATTAATAGTGGAAAATAAGGAACTGATGGATGAACTGAACAGATATTTTGCACCTGTCTTCAATGTAGAGGAAACAAATAACTTCACGAGAATAAATGATTCAGGAGGTGAAAGGGACAAAGAAACTTAAGATAATTACAATCAATGGTAAAACAGCACTGAGAAAACTATTAGAAGTAAAATCTGACAAGTTCCAGGTCCTGATGGACTTCATCCTAGGGTCTTAAAAGAAGTGGTTGCTGAAATAGTAGATGCATTTAATTTTCCACAATTCCCTAGATTCTGAAATGGTCCCATTAGCTTGGAAAATAGCTAATGTGACCCCTCAATTCAAGAAACAAGGGAAACTAGGAAACTACAAGCCAGTTAACCTAACGTATCATGGGGAAATGCTGGGATCTATTATTAAGAAAGTTATAGCAGGGCACTTAAAAAATCTCAATGCAATCAGACAGAGTCATAAAGATTTGTGAAAAGAAAATCAGGTTTGATTAATTTATTGGAGTTCTTTGAGGAAGTAACAAAATTGTGGATAAAGGCAAACCTGTCAATGTGCTGTACTTGGATTTCCAGAAGACATTTGACAAAGTACCACGTCAAAGTTTACTATACAAAGTGCATGCTCATAGTATAGGGGGTAACATACTAGCATTGTTAGAGGATTGGTTAGCTAAAAGAAAACAGATAGTAGGCACAAATGAATCATTTTTGGGGTTGACGAGATGTGACGAGTGCACAGGGATCAGTGCTGGGACCTCAGCTATTTACAGTTTGTATCAATGACTTGAATTAAGGGACCAAATATACATAGTTGCTAAATTTGCTGACGACACAAAGAAAGATAGGATAGTAAACTGCATAGAGGATGTAAGAAGCTTGCAAAGAGATATAAACAGGTTAAGCGAGTGGTTGGAGTGACAGATTGGGACAAAGCCATGAATACTGAAGATCAGGGAATATACTACGGGATTTGGGAGCAAGGAAAGAGAGAAGTTATGGATAAGCATTGACCAACGAGTTTGTGTTGTTAGATTGGGAAGACTTGGAGATGAGCAAGGAGGATGTTAGAAAAATTAAGCTTGTGTGTTACAAGTGGTGGCCAGTGTAAAGCAAATTTTCAAGACATCTTGGTGAGGATAGTATGTGAGGGTTTGTAACAGAACTAAAGTGAACAGGATCCTTATGATTTATTTGTGACCTAATATAATCTGAATGAGTGGCTTGACAGAAAATGGCATTTGGGGCAAGGAAATGGAGCTTTTGTCGGCAGCTGGAAATAATAGTTTTGTCTTCCAATGCTCAGTTGGAGGAAATTTTCGTTCACCCATGATTCAATCAATATCAGTTGACCAGTTTTGAAAACTACCTTTTGGATTTGTCGTTTTTCAGGGCTCTTTCCAAATCAATCACTATTAGCAGATTCCACTATACTTCAGTTTAGCAAACTAACCGATTTATAATATTGCAAAAATAGTATGCATTAAAAGAAAGTCAGTTTATAATGTTATTTTGAGTTAAACACTATGGGCTAGATATCCCCTCCTTGCACGTTTATCACTAAAGATGTGGCAGATCTGAAACCCTGTCCGGTGATTTGACTGTCACAATTCTTTCATGTTAGTTTAATTTAACAGTGGCTAAAATTCCAGGATTATTTGGATTCTCTACTGGGAGCTCCGCCCTGGGATGGTGGCGAGGGCGACATATATTACTATTGCAGCATTTGTGTGGTTGTAAGCAGCTTCAAAGAAGTGGATGCCACCAGCTACAAGAAACTTCCAGAATATGAAAAAAAGGATGTTAAAAGGCTGATAATGTAAGAGAAGAGAGGCCTCAAATTTTCTGACACTGTTGCTGAAGATTATTGGTTGAAACAAAGAAGGCAGTTTCTTTAGCACCAAAGAAGCTAATTCAAATAAAGGAATAGTGTAGCCTAGTGAAAGCAGTTAACCCTTATTGCCACACACATGCATTTTAAAAAAAAATGCTTTGTTCTAAATATTTCCACACACTTCATCTTCTTAGTTGGAACATTACTTACTTGAAAATTTAACAGATAGCAAAAGATTATTTATATTATCTTTCTCTGTAAATGTTCTTTCACTCACATTTCAACATAATACAAAGATATAATAATATTGCATTTATTTTGTGAAGGTCCTAATGCTCTTCACAGGAACACTGTCAAACGCAACTTGACAAAAAGCCACATAAGAAAATACAAGGAGAGAGAATAATCAAAGAGGCAGGTAATAAAGAGTATCTTAAAAAGAATGAACAATAGTTACAGGAATTTAGAGGGAATTCTAGAACATAAGGTCAAGGCATCTGAAGGTGCGACCACCAATGGTGGAGCAATGAAAATAGAATCCAGAAGAGGAATGCAGAAAACATGATAGGCTGTAAGGCTGGAAAATATTAGCGATAGGGAAGGACAAAGTCATGGAGCAGATGTGCCGAGACAGGTGGGGGCGAATTTTACCATACCGTTCGCCATGAGAATTGGAGCAGGTGAGGGGCGGACCATGGAAAGGTCCATTGACCTCAGGAGGGATTTGCCAGTTTTGGGGCGAGCACAGCCGATAAATCCCACCCGTGATGTAATGGAGGGAGACAATCATGGTGATAGAGAAGATATGAGTTTGGAAGCTCTGTGCAGGGTCAAATATGATGCCAAGCTTACAAACACCTTTGTTCAGCCCCATACAGTGGTCAGAGAAAGAGGTGGGGTTGTAACAATGTCCAAAGGTAATGGCATCAGTCCCAAAATTTAAATGGAAGAAATTTTTGTTCATACAATACTATGTTGGGCAAGCAGTGTGACAAGTCAGGCAGTGAAGGAGATGACCTGAATGGTCAAAAGTACACGTGGAAACTGCTGCGTTTTTGGATGATATCGCTGAAGTAGGAGGAAGCCAGTGACAGATGATGCAGACTCCAGAAGCAATAACAGAAGCCACTGTTGATGATTCTCTGGTTGTGGCTATATACGTAGGAATGAATCATATTACATGATATGGATGTGTTTGTTTTGGCATCCATTTTAAATTTCCATTGAGAAATACCTCATACTGAGGAAAACCTCTGGGTTGCAATATTTCATTTTCTTCTTGAAGAATTTAGTTGGCCAAAACAGTTGGTGAATCCATAAGACCATAGTTTCAAAAGTGTAACATCTTCTGTGCAACTCACCTTTCCAATTCTTCCTGCATCCTAGGTAAGTCACAGCAGTCAAGAACTATCTTCTAGAGGTTCCTTGCTCCTTGTGGGCCATCTAGCCACTCAATACCCATTCCACTGATCACTGATAATTATTCAAGTGAGTGGATATGCACAGATATCCAAGAGGAGTTATAGGTGAAAGATGAGGAGATATTCTTTGCTGGGCAAAAGTCAAGAAATATCATCCCTTTTCTGATTCCAGATTGCTGGGGGTGGTTGGGGGGGGGGGGAAAAGGGGGGTCCACCATTTGAATAGACTCTTAAGAGGTCATTATGCATGTTCAAGCACTGGGTACAGTGGCCCAGAATATGCTGCAGATGACAGCTTAATTGATGGGGTTCTTTAGCCACATATGCCTAGATTGTGCAGTGAGATAAGGCAAGAATAATTTGCAATTCCCCAAAGGGAGCGCTAAGGACAGTGAAGGCTTCTAGCATAGCAGCTCCAGATTTTACCATAGCTCTTTGGGAACCATAGTGGCGTGGAAAGTGCTGTATATTCTAGCCTGCAAACGTGTAGGACAGGAATACGAACAGGTGTCTATGGGCATCTGTAACCTGTTGGGGACCATTTAGTTTGCTCTCTTACAAATCAGTGCTCAAGCAGAGCCATAGTTCTGTTGTCCTAGTAGATGTTGTTATGATAGCTAAATTTACTTTAACATTGAGAAGAGGTCAGGGTTTTCAACTCCCAGTGGGCTCCACATGCATAGACTGGGGGGAAACTGCACATTGACATTTTAATGTTCTTTGGGCCCAGCTCATGTGAAGGAAAATCAATGCAAAAACCTGGGTCAGCTGATTGGGATGGAATGCCATTAAGGTAGGGGACACAAAGATGTTCAAAGAGTCCCAGATATGAGTCACGGGCAGGAAGAAATCCAAGTTCAGTTAAAAAGAGAGGAACAGAGAAAAAAAAGGCTCCATGTCAGGAAGGGCTGCAGGTAGCAGACTTTAATTGAAGAGGGATTCGCAGAAGCCCTGTATATCCAAGAAGTCAGTGGGAGGTTGGTGACTCCATGAAGTTTTGGGGCAAAGGCTTGGCGAGGCCAAAAATCTGAAATTGTCCTTGTGAGCTGGTACGAATGTATACTCAGGAGCCCAGGGAAACGGAATCTTCTGAAAAGAGACTGAAATCCTGCAGGATGGGCTGCTATTGTAAGTTGGAGTGGCCTTTGGAAAGATTCCAACATGAGATTGGAATGGTGTGGTTTGTGAATTGTGTACAAGAATTGAAGAAAGAAAAATTAAAATCCAGAGAGTGAGAAAGAGGTTGACGTTGCTCAAAAATAATTAAATAGAACCAATATTGAATAGGATTACGCAAAACTACAAATTCAAACCAAGAATACCAAGCCCTTTGGTGTGAACAATTAAAAAAACTCAATAATATCCTTGAAACAGCTAAAAGAGATTTCAACCAGAGGGGAAATAAATTGTTGACACACAAAGAAGCCATTTTGAACTTACTGTCTCAAAATGAGACTTTACCATGAATGAGAGAATGGACAAGAAAAAATACAAGCTTGGATTGTGACTATTCAATGATATTAAATACTGTCAAACCTATTTGTTACACATACTGGCTTTTGTTTTGGTAAAACCTTAATATCGTTATAAGATGTGCAACAAAACAAAAAAGGTATCTGTACAATATGCAATAAGCTATCTGTTAGATGTTTACAATGTCAGATATTTCTTGGGACGAAATTGTAAAGAAACCTTCAGTGTAGTGAAGCCTTTTTTCTTCCAAAGGGAAGGTGTGATAAGAGTCAAAGTTACCTTAATGTTGAGAGTGGAGGTTGAGAACTTCAATTCCCCAACAATTCTGGGAGTAGACTAAGAGTAGGCTGTATACAGACAATCGGCATTTTTACGTTCTTTGGGCTCAGCCTCCCTGTGCAAGGGGCCAGGTGATCAGGAGCACAGCACCATTGAGAAGAATCCCAGCCAGGGGGACAGGGTGAGTTATTGATAGAATTATAAAATGTTCTCTTTACGAATTTGTAAAGTTTATTTTTGTTTGTTCAAATCCTGTGAATCTTGTGGCTTTATTTACTGAGCAACTGTCTAAAATCTCAACTAAGGTCTATTTTTAAACAAAACATTATTGGTTCCTAACCAGATCTTACCAACAACTTGGGGGTCTGAACCAAGGATCATAAGTGTGCACATGCATAATGCTCTCGTGTGTCCTTCTACCAGCTCATGACACCCAAGACCTGATGACTCCTCAGTTATAGTCAAGGTGCAGTTTGATGCAGGTTGTTCTGGAGCCCCAACAGGTTCCACTGGTTTCTGCTACTGAGCAGTTATATTTCCCATGTACAGCTGAGTACTGAGGTTTAGATAGTGCACACTATGGTCTGTATGCAGAGGCATGGCTACCTTGAAAGTCAATGCCAGACCTCCCTTTTCCTTCACAGCAGAGGAAAAGAAGAATCCATAATGTAACCATCACCATCTACTGTGGTAAGACAGTAATAGTGAAGAGGATATAGCATTCAGAACAATGTGGACCTATGAATAAAGGCAAGGTGGCAAAAAACAGAAAAATGAGTTCAACATAAAGCAAACTGAAGATGGCTACTGGATGTTATGTCTGTCTGTCAGCAGATGCGTGGTGATCAACAAACTTCCTTTATCCAAGCATTTGTCTCAACAAGCGAACCACGAGTGCCATGGATTAAAATGAGTGTTCTATTTACTGCAATGGACGAACAATCTAGCAATCATACGTTCAAACCTGCAGCTGCAAGCTATGAAAATAAGTTCAATAAATCTATCTGGCACCAGGAAAACTTGACGGTTATCGGAAAAATATCTGCATAGTTACTATCAGCCCTATACTATGTGGTTGATTTGTAATGGTTTTTGAAATGGCCTTTCAAGCGTATTGCTACAGAAGAACAGTAAGCAGCTCAAGAAGACACCGCCACCTTGCCAGGACCACTAGCAATAGGCAATGTGACCTTGTTTGTGTTGCTGCATTGGGGAACCAACAATCAAAAGCCATATGCAAATTACATTTGTAAGTGATAGCCAGTATTTGGCTGCAGGATTCTCTCAGTCTTGGAGAATGGCAGTATAATACATCTTCAAACAGATCTTTCATTCAGCCACCCCACCTTCAACCAGAAATGGAAGATAAACCTGAGGAAACTCTTGCCTATTCATTACTTCTCACTTGAGGCTGTGCAAAGTTTCATTCTATTGCCATATGTACTTTGTGCAATTAATACTGATATAAAATGTTTTATATATTATACATACATATGAAGTCTTGACAAACAGAACCAACAAATAAAATTTTATCATTTGCCATAAAAAGGTCTTTGTTTAAGTTCCACTGATGGAAAGAGTGACATCACTTTGTACTGGTTTATGAGTCAGCTGGCAGTTGCTGTCACCAGGCAACAACCCTGTTAGCATAAGTTAACTGGTGACTCACAGAGGTACTGTTTTCAAAGCAAATGCGTGTAATGAGAAAGCATGGTATAATTTATTGGACTTTAACATATCAGGCATGGATCCCAGCACCTAATACAATAAAATTCTGAAGCACAATGTGTGTTCTTCTGGCTCCTCAAGATATTCCTTATGGAAAAGCTTCAATTATCAGATGTCCCATCATGTCGTGCGCTCAGCTCTTCATTTTTAAAGTCCATTTTATATTGAACCATAAGATAAATTTGACTTTTAAAATAAAGGCAAGGTGGCAAATTATATTCCCGCATCAGGGCATCCATGGTGTCCAGAGGTTTAGATCAGCAAGTGCACATTCTGGCAAGAACACAATTCTCCACATTCAGAATTTAGACATATCGCGAGAAAGGGTTGCTCACTCATGTTGAAATTGGGTCGCAGTTCAATACTGAGGGGGACTGGATTAACTCGTTTATTCAATTAGCTCCTAACAATGGGCCATATTATGTCTTCAGATGGAACATGGAACAAATTGGTTCCAAACCAGTGCAGACTGGAAATGGACTTTCATTTTCATCTAAATATAACTTTTATAAAATTGAATCATATGTCTGTAGATCAGAAAAGTTTGCCACGGATCTGGCATAGTGATTTAATATTTTGTGCCACTGAGTGGAAGATTAAGGATTTGTGTGTGGATGGCAAGGATTGAAAGTCACCCAATCCACAGGGTAGACAAAAAAAAATACAAAATAGAGACACAAAAAAAAGAAATCCAGCTGCTCTAGACTACTGTTTGCTAACGACCTGGGAACAGATGGGCTGTCTGCTTGTTTGGGGAGAAGGGGACAGTAGACCCAAATTTAAATCCCAGCAAAACAGAAGCTTATATCATCTGCAATTGTTGGACACACTGGGCAGAATTTTCCTGTCCCACCCACCACCGGAATTGTCGCAGGCAGCTCACGGGCCACGCAAAGATCCATTGACTTCGGATGGGATTTTCTGGCCTTGGGAGGAGCGTGGCCGGAGAAATCAGCCCATTGATTTTTTATTTGCACAGAAAAAGTTGAATCCGCATAGCTGTCAATCTCAGCAAGTAGAGAAACAAAATCAAATTGTTCTACAAAATCGTGCACTTTTGTCATGCAGGAAAAAATTCTCCATTTATAATCAGGTAAGAACCAGATTGCAACCATTGGCGAACCTCCCAGATTTCTCTAGAGGAATGAAATTACCAGATTAAATAAATTTAAAACATATACTGACATGCAAATGCTACTGTACTTCAATATAATTGAAGGCTAGCACCAAGCGAGTTTGATATGCATGAAACTAACTTTGTCTTTACTAATGGTTTTGCCATTCTATTCTGTGTGACGTTCATGTACCGTCTTCTGAACTGGAATCCCATAAATTAATCAGCAGCTCCTGCATTAATAATTATCTCCACTCTTCTATACTTGCATCAATTGTAAGGCAACTAGCTGAACTATAAGTTTACTTTGCACATGACCTACATTTGCTCATTAAAATATCTAGCACATTAACCAGTTTATTTGATTCATATGCAAAGCCTTGATTTAATTCTTGCATATGAAAACTTGGATTCTATTTGAGATTCATTCAAAGCAAGCAGCAGGATCATTTCTTTTTTCACAAGAATGTTGATAAAAAGTTCAAGGTTATTGTTCCCTGATTTCAGAAAAATGTGCTATTTGTAAGTACGTAGTCAAATTTCCTACTGGATCTCCAGCTATTTTGCCTCAAATCTACAACTTCAAAATTAAGACAATGTCAAGTTCCAAGCACATAATTGTTAGTGTTCTGATTTTGAACTTTAATTCATGAATCAGTGGGTTTATCCAGCAAATAGGTCTCAGGCTCTAGCTCTGGATTACACTGGATTTGTTGAATTAGTTGGATAAGCCATAACTGTCCTAACATTGGCCCCTGTGCCTATGATAATACAGCAAAGATCCATTCAACAATCAAAATGCTGAGCTACACAACCAAAAAAACAGCAGAATTAAAAGGAAGTTGTGATTAAGTGTGCATCTGGTCAGACATACCTGAACTAATTTGGCTAGTTCTAGTCTCAGAGTAACAGGAGGCTGTCAAGTGGAGATAATGCATAGGAAATCTGTAAAACTGACCCTTAGTGTCATCAGGTGATCTTGCAGAGTTATGATAATAAAAGCATGGAAAAAGTTCATTGAGAACATTATTTTAAACTAAATTGTGAAAGTAGGGCAAAATGATACTGGCATAAATTAATAAAAGTTGTGGAGATGCCGGCGTAGGCACATTAAGTAATCTCACATCATCGGATTAAAGTCCAACAGGTTTACATAAGAACATAAGAAATAGGAGCAGGAGAAGGCCATCTAGCCCTTCGAGCCTGCCCCGCCATTCAATAAGATCATGGCTGATCTGTCGTGGCTCAGTTCCACTTTCCCACCCTCTCCCCATAACCCTTAATCCCCTCTCTTATCAAAAACCCATCAACCCGCGTCTTAAAAATATTTAGCGAGGCAGCCTCCACCACCTCAACGGGCAGAGAATTCCAGAGATTCACCACCCTTTGAGTGAACAAGTTCCTCCTCAACTCTGTTCTAAACCGCCCCCCCTTTATCTTGAGGCTGTGCCCCCTAGTCCTACTGTCCTTTCTGAGCAGGAAGAGTCTCTCCACCTCTATCCTATCCATCCCATTCATCATCTTATACGTCTCAATGAGATCTCCCCTCATTCTTCTAAACTCTAACGAGTACAAGCCTAGTTTATTCAGCCTCTCCTCATAGCTCAACCCCCTCAACTCTGGTATCAGCCTAGTAAACCTCCGCTGCACTCCCTCCAAGGCCAAAATATCCTTGCATAAGTACGGTGACCAAAACTGCACACAGTAATCCAGCTGCGGCCTCACCAATGCCCTATACAGCCGCAGCAAGACCTCCCTACTTTTATATTCAATCCCCCTCGCTATGAAGGCCAGCATCCCATTTGCCTTCCTGACCACCTGCTGCACCTGCAGGCTGGGTTTTTGCGACTCATGCACAAGGACCCCCGAGGTCCCTCTGCACCGTCGCCTGCTGCAGTTTTTCACCACGTAAGAAATAGTCCTTCCTACCATTATACCTACCAAAGTGGACCACCTCGCACTTGCCACCATTAAATTCCATTTGCCAGTTCCTGGCCCATTCGCCCAGCCTATCTAGATCCTTCTGCAGACTCTCCACACCCTCCGCGCAATTTGCCTTTCCCCCAATCTTGGTGTCATCAGCAAATTTCGACACCATACACTCGGTTCCCTCCTCCAGATCATCTATATAAATGTTAAAGAGCTGGGGCCCCAGCACCGACCCCTGGGGCACTCCACTAGTCACCAACCGAATAGCACCCATTAACCCCCACACTCTGCCTCCTATTTGACAACCAATCCTCTATCCATGCTAACACCCTACCCCCAACTCCATGCCCCCTTACCTTCTGCAATAACCTCTTGTGAGGTACCTTGTCAAACACCTTCTGAAAATCAAGAAAGACCACATCCACTGGCTCTCCTCTATCCACCGCCCTCGACACATCCTCATAGAACTCCAATAAATTTGTCAGACACGACTTCCCCTTAACGAAACCGTGCTGTGTCTGCTCTATCAAGCAATTCCCCTCAAGATGCCTCGCTATTTCCTCCTTGATGATGGATTCTAACATTTTACCTACAACAGACGTTAAACTAACTGGCCTATAATTCCCTGCCTTTTGCCTGGCACCCTTCTTAAACAACGGCGTAACATTAGCCGCTTTCCAATCTTCCGGCACTTCCCCGGAATCCAGCGACGTCTGGAAAATAACCACCAAGGCATCCACTATCACCTCCGCCATTTCTTTCAGAACCCTCGGATGCATTCCATCCGCTCCTGGGGACTTGTCCACAATCAGTCCCTCCAGTCTGTCGAGCACCACCTCTCTAGTAACAACGTCATTGAGACCCTCCAGTCCTACCACCTTTCCATCGCTAACACCCAGCAAATTATTCACGTCTTCCTCCGCGAAGACCGAAACAAAAAAGTTATTCAAGACCTCAGCCATTTCCCCATCCCCTACCACTAAGTCCCCCCTCTCATCCTCTAAGGGTCCAACGTTCACCCTAGCCAGCCTCTTCCTTTTTATATATTTATAAAAACTCTTGCTATCCTTTTTTATATATTAAGCGCTAGCCCAGCTTCATAGTTTCTCCTACCCTTCTTTATCAACTTCTTTGTCAATCTTTGTTGACATTTAAACCTCTCCTCGCCCACTACTCTTAGCTACTCTAAACGCCTCCGCTTTTAATTTAACACTTTCCTTCACCTCCTTCGTTATCCACGGCTTATTATCTCTCCTCCTACGGTCCTTTTTAACCATCGGAATAAATTTCTTCTGAGCACCAAGAAAGATCTCCTTAAAGATCCTCCACTGCTCCTCAGCAGACCTACCTTCCAACGCGCTCCCCCAGTCAACATTCGCCAATTCTTCTCTCATCCTACCGTACTCCCCTCTGTTCAAACAAAGGACGCGTGTCCGGGAACCCACTTTCTCTTCCTCCATCTGCACCAGAAACTCCACCATACAATGATCACTCTCCCCAAGAGGATCCTTCACCACAAGGTCCCTAATTCTACCCGCCTCATTACATAACACCAGATCCAAGATAGCTCACTCCCTCGTTGGCTCCAACACACACTGTTCAAGGAAACTATCCCGGCAGCATTCCAAGAACTCCTCCTCGAGCCCACCGCGTCCAACATGGGTCGACCAATCAATATGTAGATTGAAATCTCCCATAATTACGGCTGTCCCATTCCTGCACGCCGCACTTATTTGCGCGTTAACAGCCCGCCCCCACCTCCAGATCATTATTCGGGGGCCTATAGACGACACCCACCAGCGTCTTCCTCCCTTTGCTGTTCCTAATCTCCACCCACAACGATTCCACGTTCTGCTCTTTGGTTCCCATATCATCCCTTGCTACCACCGTGCTGCTATCCTTAATCAGCAGAGCTACGCACCCCCCCTTTTTCCTCCCGCCTATCCTTCCTAAACACTTGATACCCCTGGACATTCAGCTCCCAGTCCCCATCACCTCGCAGCCACGTCTCTGTAATGGCCACCAGATCATATCCATTTGTGCTGATCTGCGCCACCAGCTCATCCACTTTATTCCGAATGCTTCGTGCATTCAGATAAAGTGCCTTCATCCCAGCCTTCACCTGGACCCTATTTGCCAGAACGCCACCAACCATACTCACGCCCCCTACTCCCTTTATTATTGGGACATCCTCGGCCTCCTCCCTTACCTGTACCCTCTCCTTAACTTTAGACCTCGTAATGTCACCTACCCTCGCACCCTCCCCCCCTCTAATTAGTTTAAAGCCCTGTCTACAGTCCTATTTACACGATTTGCCAGGACTCCGGTCCCAGCACGGTTCAGACCAACCCCATCCCACTCGAACAGGTCCCACCTACCCAATACTGATGCCAATGCCCCATAAATTCAAACCCATTCCTCCCACACCAATCCCTGAGCCACCCATTCACTTGCTTTATCTTATCAACCTTACGCCCGTCTGCACTCGGTTCAGGCAGTAGCCCAGAGATAACCACCCTGTCGGTTCTACTTTTTAATTCAATTCCCAGCTTTTCATACTCCCTCCCCAGATCCTCAGTCCGCACTTTGCCTACGTCGTTGGCACCCACATGTACCACAACGACCGGATTCTCACCCTCCCACTCCAGGTTCCTCTGCAGCCCAGATGCGACATCCTGGACCCGAGCACCAGGCAGACAACACACCCTTCTGTGCACTTTGTCATTGTGACAAAGGACAGTGTCAATACCCTTCACCCCACTATCCCCAATTACTACTACGTTCCTTTTCACCTTCTCTTTGCCTATGTCCTGCTGCATCACTGTACCGTGTGCAGTTTGCTCACCAACCTGACCTCCCTCGTTCTCGTCCAGACTGGAAGCAAGAACCTCAAACCTGTTATGCAGATTGAGAGGCTGAGGCATTTGCTCCGCACCCCCCTTCCTCCGCTCCCCACCCCCCTTCCTCCTCTCAGCAGCCCCCTCTTGTTCCTGACCCTTAGAGTTAGCCAGTCTAGAGGGGGTGGATGTCACTTGCACCCCATTGACAATGGCACCCTCTCTCCCCCTGATGAGCCTCAGTGTCTGTAGCTCAGAGGCCAGCTCATCTACCTTCAGCTGAGCTCCTCCAGCAACCTGCACTTACTGCAGACATGGTCACTGGGAAGGACCCTGGGGTCCACCATCTCCCACATAATACAGAAACAACACATCACATGCCCCTCCATTATTCACTGTAGTAGTTTTGAAAATTTCCACACGAACTTACCTAGCCCTTTTTCCCCCAAGCCCTTTTGATCCTAAGCCCTAATATCTCACTCTGCTTCCCACTCACTCCGCTGCCCGCTGTCTACACCAGGCCTCCTTTTAAAGCCTGCTCCCCCACAACTCCCTGCAATCCACTCCCTTAGAACTCTTAAAGCGGTAAATACAAAAAGCCTGCAAAAATGCTTTTAAATGATTTAAACAGTTCTACAGGTATGTTCTTACTACAAAAGTGCTTTAAACTTATTTAAACAGGTTTTTAACAGGTAATTTCTTATCCGTCTCTCTGCTCCTTCACTCGTCTGCTCCATGAGCTTTTGGAGCGTTGCCCCTTCATCAGGTAATCACAGTGCTACCAAATAAACCTGCTGTTGTGAGACGACTTACTGTGCTTAAGTTAATAAAACTTGACTTTTAGATTGCTAGCAGGATTCGAGTGTTTTTGTTGAGTTAATCTTTGTTCTATTTATCATAGACAGCGGAACCTTTGTAGAGTGATCTACACTTGGCATAGATCTTTTGGGTGGAGAGATGAAAGGAAAAACCCTGGAATCATTTGCTACATTCTATTGCATTTTTAAAAGTGGAATTAATGCATGTTATAGATAGATGAATATAGATGGGTCTATTGGTTTATCTCATCTTTGAGCTTGTGAGGGGTAAAAGAAAAAAAATCAACCAGGCTGCTTTGCTTAATTGCTATCTAGCAACTTCACTAGGAAATGAGTACAATATGGATGAATACAGGAAAACAGCTTTGGTTTTGACTACAATGCTTCCATGTCAAGTTGCCTGTCAGTACTCCCAATCTAAGATCATATACTGATGGGGCAGCAGAGCAATTATGACGCTCGCAAAACTGTACTCCAACAAGGAACCAGCACTTTTAGTAGAGGGAGGAGGATGAAAATGTTGGGAGAGAAAACTGGTCAGAAAAATCATTTGAATTCATAAAAATATTTAAACCCAAGGTTTGAAAATATGTCCTAGGTAGTAGTCTATCATTATTCTGGTGACAGCAGCACACAGATGCTCCCTGCTGGTAAAAACGTGCAGTAATACAAAACAAATACCTGGAAGTATTTTTCCTTTACTGTTTAAGATACAACTAAGTAGTTTTAATAAAGTTGACCTTGGAACTCATTGCATTTGGTGTAGCTCCCAAAAGGCTTTTTTTTTGCATTATATTATCACTGTTTCTGATGGAGGAATATTTGCCTTTGGCCTATAGTGGAACCAAGCATAATTTTTGTATCCTGATAACATGATAATGGGTCTATTATCATGTTATGTACTTATTACCTTTAAGTTAAGAACAAAGATGAAACTGTATTTGTATAGCACCTTTCATGTCTAAAAAGCATCCCAAAGAGAATCACTGTCCTTTTATTTTTTTCACTCAGTTCTATCACCTCCATTTCTGTAACAAATTTAACTCCTCACATCATTCCTGTTTCTTTCTCAAAAGTTAAAAGTTAAACCTCACCATTCATTTATCTTGCCATTCATTAACCCAAAATGTCCTGCTGACCTCATTCCACCTTCATCAGCTGACATTCCCAGCAAGTTATTCCACAAAAAAATTGAGCTGAAGTTGCAAAAAAATGGCCTAAATCACAAGATCAACCACTGCAGCAAGATCTAGCACAATGTTTAAATGTGTTTACATTTAACTATCCCTATGAGGTGCCAAAGTATGACCAAACATAGATAGACAGACACCACCTCCAACCTCTCTGCATCCACTGATATCGTCACTGGAATTCCATTATTAATCCAAAGATAGTGCTTACA
Source organism: Carcharhinus amblyrhynchos (assembly GCF_965287045.1). Lineage (NCBI taxonomy): Eukaryota > Metazoa > Chordata > Chondrichthyes > Carcharhiniformes > Carcharhinidae > Carcharhinus > Carcharhinus amblyrhynchos. The sequence goes on from NC_137347.1 coordinate 21,050,945, forward strand.
AATTGGAAATATAAATCTTAGAATCACAGAATCCCTACAGTGGATAAACAAGCCATTTCACCGATTGAGTTTGCACTAATTCTCTGAAAGAGCATCCCACCCAGGGTGCCCCTCCGCATTTCGTCTGTAACCCTGCATATTTACCATGGCTAACCACTGTCCACATAACCTACACACCTTGGACACTGAAGGGCAATTTAGCACTGCCAATCTACCTAACCTAACCTGCACACCTTTGGACTGTGGTTGGAAGCACAAGCAGCCAGAGGAAACTCAAACAGACATGGGGAGAATGTGCAAATTCCACGCAGACAATCACCCAAGGCTGGAATTGAACTCAGGTCCACGGTGCTGTGAGGCAGCAGTGCTAACCACTGTGCCACCGTGCTGTTCAATATGTTAACTAGTTTTGGGCACTTCTAATTTTTCCATAGTATCTATTATGCTAAAATATTTTAAAATGCTTTGCACTAAAATATTTTTGAAATATAGTTGTGGTTGTTAAATTGGAATGTGTGTTAGTATTATTAATACAAACAGCTATGGATGATTGAGGGAGTAAAGCTGCCGCAAGGAATAAGATAATTGCTGTTATCCTTTGACAGAGTATCCTAATTTTTTAATGTCCAAACAGGTAGAAAGATAATTATGAAGTATTATTTTGAGAGAATTATTGCTTGCCAACAAGTTGAATGTGAAAGTGTCAAATATTACATAAGTATATAAAAGTGAATGTACTAACAACTGTATAGAACACTGTCGTTTTGTTACACACGTGCAAAGCATTATTAAAATACGCAAAGCCCTATGTTACGAACTAAAACTGACAAATGCATTCCGATCTACAAAATTCCTTGGCCAAACAACAATTAAATTCAATGACCTGAAGCTGGGGGTGAAATTCAATGTTGGCAGAAGCACTGAATGGGTGGCCCTGGATTGTCTGACCATTATAAAGCTGTCTGATCTTTCTCTTGAATTGCAGAATGGATAATTGGGTGGGCTGTTATACAGAAGTTGGTTGGTTTTAACACTTGTTTTGCTTGGCAGAAATTGTATTGTCATAGCAATTAGACTTTTTTTTGTCTTAATAGGGATAGGCCATTGAAACATAGCCTTACAAAAGCAGCGGAACATCCGTTCTGAATTACTCAATCAAAATAAACAGGCCATTTAATTTGTCATCACATATACACAAAAGCTCTCTCACTGGCAGATAAAAGTCCTTCAATTATGTTTCACTGACAACAATCATTACAGTACATAATTTTTCAACATCCTAAAGTACAAACTTACTGCTGTTATTGAGGGTTTCTTGCCATCTCCAGCTGGTGGGTGTGTGACATCGGCTCCCAAGAAGATCACAGGCTGCTGGAACACAGCCGAACTGGAAGGAAACAGGTGGAAATCCTTTTCTAAACTTGACTTACATAAAGTGAATAAGGTTTTGAAAGCACCGAACGGTGCCAAAGCATCAACACAACATTGTAGTTTAAGTTTTCTGTAAAAATGAACCTGTTGAATCACTGCTTTTTTTATACACAGGTTTTTCCTCAATTCCAAACGTAGTCAACATTCCATACTTCTAAACTGCATAGCCATGATAATTATTCAATGTGGCCACTTAAGTTTCTAGTCAGAAGAATGATAAATTATTCAGTCTGTATTCAAATAATTGGGTGAAAAGATGAATTTGACATGCTCTGTCAAATCATCTATCTTACTTTGCACAGGAATCAAAACTCAGTGTTGACAGAAGTAGATGGGAGATCCTGATTTTGATCCACTTTTCAGGATTTTGCCACCTCCAACTGCAAGTGCACTGTTGGAGACAACTCTTCAGAGTAAACGTAGTGGAATGAGTTTTAGTTGGCATCAACAAATACAAGCAACCCACTCTTCCTATTTCTGACTTGTAGGCCATGCCCCATCACCCTTTTGAAATTGAGCTCACAGTGCAGTTGTTTGTTGTTGATGTTTTGGTCTAAATCTAATTGAGCATATACAAAATGGCAAAATCTGTGGCTATAAACAGAGTACTAGACACAATGTCATAGTGTGCCCAATTTTTCTAATCTGAAATTTCACAATTTGCTTTTCCACTGCTGTAAGTTAATCAAACTTAAGCACAGAAATATTAAGTGTTATTATGCAGTTAATGGATTTAACTTGTAAATCTGATTGCATTTGTAAATTTGGCTGCACCTTTCTAAAATGGAACTACTTGCATTGTAGATTCTGCAGCTGGACCCTGTTATTTGGGGAATCTTAATTTTTTTTCACAACACCTTCATCTTATGTTTTACATTTTTTTATTTTATAAGAAGTTTCATATAACACAAGACAGACCAGAAATTACATGAAAAGGGATATCCTTTGCAATAAAGCACCAATCAGTTTACATTTGGGATAGGTTGAGGCAGAGAGCAGTAAGTGAAGGTGAGACACAATTCCCCAGTAGGGAAAAGGGAAACATTGGACGGTAAGCCTACCTGTAGAACTTTCTGCCAGCCAATTTGAGTGGTATTTGAAGACTTGCAGAAATGGTACATGGCACAGATCACTAAAGGTTTAGGTAAGAGAATAGAATGCTATTACATTGAGGCTTTTGTTGAATTGCTATATTACAATTCAACAGGCAGCTGATTTATTAAACTGATTGAATAGGTCAAATGTCATTTTTATTTTATATGCTTCTCATGTTTACTTTTGTTTCCTGAATCAAAATCTGGAATGCTACCTGTCTTTCCATAATCCTTTCATATCAACTCTCATCACCCCATTTCTCAAAAAGGTCGACCTTGACTCTGTGCTTGCAAACTAACCCCTCCCCCATCATGCTAAATCTTCCATTCTTCTTCAAATGTGTTGCTATTATCACAAAAATGTGTCCCTCCTCCCAGGCATTCCATTTTTGAACACCTCCAATCAAGTTTCTGTACCTTCAACAGCACTGAAACTGTTCTAATCAAAGTCACAAATGACACCCTCATGATCATGATTCATTGTCATGAAATGATGATTCATTGTCACACCCACAAGCTTGACCCATCAACAGCTTTTAACATGATTAACCCTCCTCCAAATGCTCTCCATTTCCCAGATAACTGAGACCTCCCTTGCCTGATTCCATGAGAATCTTCTGCAATGGCATCTCTTCCCAACCTAGAATCATTCCATTTGGAACTTCCTCATGACCTATTATTGCCTTCCTATATGCTGCCTCTCAGCAACATCATCTGAAGACATGTCAGATGTCGCAGGTTTCCCCTTCCCTGGCAAGCCCACCTTCTCATTCAGGATCAACAAAATAGTTTGCAACTTCTGTATCCTGTTTGGCCTTGAGATAAGCTACTGACCACATATCCTCTTTATCACAAAGACCTCTACTTCCAATTCTATAAAATCACCTATTTCCTCCCACCTCAGCTTGGCTGCAGCTGAATCCATCATCCACATTTTTATTAACCCCAAATTATTTCAATACTTTTCTGGCAGCCTTCCATAAACTTGAGCTCATCCAAAATTCCTCTGGTCATTTCTTGACTGTCACCAAGTCCAACTCATCCACCATCTCTGTGCTCGTTGACCTATGCGGGCTCTTGTTCCACCAGACTTGATTTTAAAATTTTGTATTGAATTCCTCCATGGCCTTTACCCTCCCTAAGTCTGCAACCTATCCCAAGAACCTTACGCCTCAAACTCTGCCCTCTTTGATACAACCCATTCTCCTTAACACTGGCAACTATGCCTTTGGCTCATGTACTGAAATTCTCTCTGTGCCTTTTCTCCATCATACAAATGACTTGAACCAAGGTTTTGATCACCTATCCCAATATCTTCTCCTTTGGCTTGGAATGTCTTGGGGTGTTTTTCTATATTAAATGTGCTATGTAAATGCAGGTTGTAGCTGATTCCTTATGCAGCGTATTGCAGCACTATAATTTTAAATAACCCATGTTTTTCTCCATTCAATCAGGAATGTAGGGATTGCTGGTAAGTCCAACATTTTTTGCCTATTCCTAATTGCTCTAGAGAAAATGCTGGTGAATTGCCTTCTTAAATACAAGTGGGGATTTTCACAGTAACTTAATTGCAGTGTTAATTTAAGCCTACTTGTGACAATAATAGATAAACTTTTAAAAATCTTTAAACTTTAGAATAGTTTGCTGTAGCTGTGCTGAGGGCCTGGAGTTATATGGGCCATATCTGGTACAGACAACCGATTTTCTTTCCTAAAGGATGTAACTGAACCAGACGGGTTTTTCCGACAATCCGGTGTTTCATGGTCATTAATATAGCCAGATTTATCTACCTAAATGAATTTAGATTCCCCAACTGCTATGGTGAGATTTAAACTCATGTGTCCAAATCATTAGACCCGACATCTGGATTACTCATCCAGTACCCAGACTTAGTGTGACAGAAATCAATAATTCTTGTGAGAGTTGAACATGATTGGCCATATATTGGTAAAAATACTAAAATAATGACTACTTAATGAGGTCCATTTCTGTTGCCCTTTCTTCTCCCAGCCCCGTTCAATGATATAAAATTTATTAACATCTCATTGGAACACCTCTGATTCTATTGGTAAGCGTTTTGTTTTTAAAACCAGATGGCATGTGTTTACTTCAGATCAATTTTTATTCAATGTTAGTTACTCAAAATCAATACAAACGTACTGGCAGGACATCTTAGTTACGATCCTCCTCACTCTCGTCTATTTTAAGTTCCTTTTCAGCAACGTCATTGGTCTAGTGATCATGTGACTTTTCAAATGTTATTGATACGCTTAAGAATCTGTGGCCATTAATAATCATGTGATTATTCTGTGGCGTCATTTAATGGAAATGGAGTGCTGGTAAGTACATAACCAACGCAATTATTTCATTTTCTACTGATAGTGCTCTGGATTGCTGTCAGTAAAGGAAGACCAGCTGGAGGTTTTCATATATTTTTGCTCCAGAAAGTCACTGTTCATGGATTTACTAGCACATCATATATTACCATACAATATTTCTTTCAATTTAGTGCTAAATCTGTATTAAATTGGGTACATGGGCAAAAATTACATTGAAATCTCCATGAACTCACCTCATATGAAAAATCATGTTCTAATAGGTTATATTTTGCAATTACTTGTGGTGCTTGTAAGACTTTTTGCATTAGATGCATAACATGTTGTCACATCACACTTACCATTTTCACTGATAACTATTGCCTAGACTTTGTGAAAAGTGCTACTTCTACTGCAATTCTTTCTAGGGACAGAAGTGAAATATTGCATGTTGGAAATCTGAAATAAAATCAGGAGATGCTGGAAATATTTAGCAGGTCAGTCTGTATCTGTGGAGAGAAAGAATTAACATTTCAGGTCAATGATGACCCTTCATCAGAATGACCTGCTGAGTATTTCCAGCAATTTTTGTTTTTATCCCTGTCTTATCTTGCTCTCTAATTTTGCCTGGAACTGGGCACATGTTCCATTCTTTTCCCGTTGTATGTTGATGCATATTTTAAGATCACACCGTTTCCCTGAAAAAAAATCTGACTCTGCTCCTACCAGATCCTACGACCACTTGTCCCCTCAGTATCAATGTTGATGCCACGTGACTTTATTCTTACTTGAGTATCAAATCTCATAGCATTGTGGAACTGCAGGAAAACAATCTACCATAGCCTTCAAGTATGAAATAAATTTCTGCATTTACTACCTTATATTTCCAAGATCATTGCTATTGCTTTCTCCCTGGCTCTCATCAGGTCTGCAGTTCCCTCTGTGCTTGGGTATTGTTAGTCTCAAGCATACTTGCCCCTACTCAGCCCCCCAAATTTCTTCCATCTTCTGATAAAAAATTGCACCACCTGTTCGTAATCATTTTTAACGACTTCCTGAGTCATTCTAACTCGCACCATTCTCAGAAAATTTCCTCTGTAAACTTTGGATGGATTTTAATAGATTAAATAATTCTCCCAAATATCCTTCTGAGAAAGCGTCAGGTTTAATGTTAGTTATAGTAAAGCTCTCTGCTCATTCGTCATACTGCCAAATTGTTTAGGGCTTTCACTAAGCTTCTCAAAAATAACACCTATTTGTTTTTCCCAGCTGGCATCTTTCCTTTCAAAGTGATATGAAAGACCCCAGGTGGGGAAGACAAAAAGATAAATCAATTAGCATCATTAAATTCTCTGGTTCACCGAGAGTAGTGCTACGTGGCATTTTGTAATAGGAAGAAAATGTTAATTTATATTTTTACATTCAAAAACCTTCTAATTTATATTCCATTTATGACTTTGGCAATGCATTATATTGAGGCTCAAAATAGATCAGTTTAAATTAACGTGCAACATCCTCCTCATTGATTACTAGGAACAATTAGCAGTAGCTCCAGACATCAATCACTGATGAGGTTTTTCAGTCACGTTGTTTCGGCAGACGAATCCTAGTGTTCGAAACTGCAAAACAGCAGCTTCCACAGAAATAATCATGTGGTTACCATGAACCAATAAGCCATTACCATGTAAAGAGAATCTTTCTTAATCTTCATTGCCATCTGCCCTTTTTTTTGTTGAATTCTCAATAAAACATGCCAGTCAAGTGATAAGTGTGCTTAATGAATGTGCCAGAAAGAACAAGAGAGAAATGTCACATGATCAATTTAGGCCAACAAGATTACTTAAGGTATAGTATTGCCAAGATTTTAAGGATCACAATTACTGTTCTAACGGTACACCCATTTTTAAATGATGCATGCATAGAATAATATGCATTTTACACATATTTTTGTCCAAAAGAGGCATTGGTTAGGCTATGAAAACAAATCACATACTGTAGCATGTGCTACATTAAGGAAATATACTATAACACGAGAACATATGATTCCCAAAAACAATTATATGCATTTTTGGTCATACTTAAAAGTTCTAACTCATGGGGTTTCAGTTAGCAGGAGGTGAGAAACAACCATAATCAGACAAATAATTTCAGAAAGTAATACAACCCTTGGTGAAAATTAAATTGCCAAATGTTCTCAAAATTAAAACCTGTTCTTTTGGATCCTGGAATAGAATAGTGGATTCAGGACAACATTAATTAGCATTTTTATAGATTCACAGTATATTTCCATATATCCATTCACCCACCCACCCACCCAACTTAAAATAATCACAGCTCGAGAGGCAAAAGTCATTATTTCCCAGTCGGTATTACCCACTCAGGACACCAACATTTCTTTTGTTTTTCTGATTTCCTTACTTTTTAATCATTAAGAAACTTTACTTGTTGGAAAAATATATTACTTCACGGTGTTCTTTAGAATGCATTATCTTGTACACCAGATAGGTAAAAATCAGTTTTAATTGAAAGTGTGCCTGTTGAAATGCATTTTAGCAACACAACAAACTTCTTTCATAAAACTGTTATCAGTTCTCAATAAAAACATTAATGATACTAAGTGAAAATGATTTCATTCAGATACCTTGTCGCATTCAAACTATAACTTATTTTACTATTCCTATATAGGAATCCTCCTAATGATTTCATACATATTTTGGAGATTGTGCAGAACTTGTACCCTGGATACCAAGAAGAAAATTAATTTCCCTGTGGAGTGTAGACTCTGGAGTTTACAACTGATGCTTTTTTCCTTCTTGATTTGATGTATGCTTAATAACTAAACAAGCCTTTCCAAAGCATAATAAACTCTGTGTCACATTAGCATGACATTCTGCTATATTTAAAGGGTTGATTGGAAACAATTCAGTGTGTTTAATTCCAAAACATCTGTTTCTGTTTTAACTCCCCTCGGTCCTTCAGGAAGGACTGTCAAGTTGAAGAGATTAACTTGATGTTTTTGCTCCTTTTTCTGAATTGTTCTAGTCAATCATATTACAGACAATATTTGACAAGTTGATTTTTATGCTAAAGGTGAAACATTGCATAAAAAAGCTTCTCATACAATGTTTAATTGATTGGAGGAGGAAGTCTCTCACTGCTTATTTGGTTGAATGGGTGAAATTATATGGATTTTAGCTATTTCCACAACCAAGGGGGTGTTATAAAAAACATTCCATTGGTTTTCTTTCTCTTTTCCAATGAATCCCATGAAATCAAAGACAATTCCATACCACTTCCATCTGGAGAATGAAAAACAATGACATTTATATCTCGTTTTCTGGAAGGCAGGTAAAGGCATGACTGCCACTATTAACAGCTAAATAAAATCTGACTTCCAAAAGGTAAGCTGCTGTGTCACCAATACACAGTCATTGTCAACTGCACTGTTTTCTATTCCAGTTTCCATCAAAGGGAGGGCAATGGCATGATGATATTGTCACCAGACTAGTAATCCCACCATGCCTGATGGTGAAATTTAAATTCAATAAGAACCCGGAAGTAAAACTCTAAACAGTGACCATGAAACCATTGATGATTGTTGTACAAACCTATCTGGAAATCTGCCATCTTTACCCAGTCTGGCCTACATGTGACTCCAGACGCACAGGAATGTGGCTGACTCAGAACTGCCCTCTAAAATGAGCCGAGGAGCTACTCAGCTGTATTCACAAGGCAACCAACTATTACTTTCTCAAGGGCAATTAGGGAATAAATCTCACCTTACCAACAATGCCCACATCTTGTAAATGAAATGAAAAAAAAAATAATGCTGATGAAGCTGCCAACACCATCTCCAGGGAGCTTGGAAGAACAAATGGATCTTTTCAAAGTGCCATGCTATCAATGGGATCCAGGACACACCATTATGTTTATTGGAAAACGCAAGGTATGTTGTTTATAGTATTTGTCTAATAACATTAATGGATTGAAAATCATAGACAAAGTACCTATGAGTTTTTGCTAAGGTGTCAGCTGCAACAGAAGTAGGATTTTGTAAAGTTCCTCTCAATAATTTAAAGCAGTTTTCATACCAAACTGCAGTGTTAAAGGCACAAGCTATCAAACATCATGTAGTTTAATCCTCATTTGTTTATATAAAATATGGTGCTTACCGCTGATGAGGTACCAATATGTTGTTGATTCCACCCAATTTCACATTGATTTTCAGGCAGAGGTTAGAGAGTGTTTGAGGAGATGTCCTGACGACATTTTTCACCTGGACACATTGTGTGGCCATCCCAAGGAGGGTATCACCTACTCGCTTCACCTCAGCTAAATTGAAAATGGAGAAAAGGTCAGTCACCATTGTCAGAAATTGGTTCCCCAAGATTTACTCATATTAAATATTTTAAGTTAAAGGGCAATCTGCCCAGCAGCCCATTTGTGGAAAAGTAAAGTTCCAAGATGCTTGTGAAAAGTTCTATCTTTGTCTAAAATACTAAATACTGGCCTTTTGGATAAACTAGCTAAGTTCTGTGCTCTGAGTTACATAGTTGTTGGTTCAAGTCCCAACCCAGGACACAAGCACAAAAATCAAGACTGACACTCCCACGTAGAACTGAAAGTCTGCAGGAGGTGCCTTCTTTCAGATATGTTAAACCGAGACTTTGTCAGCCCTCTCAAGTCAATGTAAAAGAAGGCATAGCACTATTCTGAAGTGGAGATGGGAAATTATCCCGTGTGTCCTGGATAATATATATCCCTCAATCAACATCACAAATTATCTAGTCATTATCACACTGCTGTTCGTAGCAGCTTGCAGTGTACAGGTTAGACACAATGTTTTCTACACAGTGACAATTTGGACTTAAACGTGGGGTCACGATTGGGACATTAGCAGGCAACATAAAGATTGGCCTAATGGACTGTATGGAAGATAGCTATAATCTCCAAAACACTATAGATGGGTTAGTGGACTCAGCAGTAAAGTGGCAGATGGATTTTGGCACAGAGAAGTGTGAGGTCATGCATTTAGGGAGGTCAGTTATAAAGAGCACACAATAAATGAGAATATACTAGTGAGTACACAATAAATGAGAATTTACTAAGTGGGACAAATGAAGTGAGAGATCTTGGCATACAAGTACACAGGTCCCTAAAGGCAGCAATTCAAGTACACAAAGGCATATGGAATGCTCTCATTCAATGGCAGAGGTATAGAATAAGGTAAGGATATAATGTTGGAATTGTATAAAACTACGAGGCCACAACTGGAGTACTGTTTGCAATTCTGGTCACCACACTGCAAGGATGTAATTGCTTGCTCTCTCTCTCTCAAGAGAGAGAGAGATTGCAGGAGGTTACAAGAATATCGGCAGGGCTAGAAAAGTTTAGCTACGAGGAGAGGTTGGGTAAGTTGCGGTTATTTTCCTCAGAACAAAGGCGGCTGAGGGGTGATTTGATTGAGATGTACAAAATTATGAGGGGAAGAGATAGAGTGGACAGGGTAAAATTGTTATCCTTGGCAGAAAGTTCTAGAACCAGGGACTATAGATTCAAGGTAAATGGTAGAAGGTGTAAAGGAATACGAGGAAGAGCTTTTTTAGACAGAGAGTAGTCGGTGTCTATAATTCATTGCCCAAGTTGGTGGTGGAGACAGAGACCCTAAATGCTTTTAAAAAATACCTGAATCTGTAAGCTGCAGCACTGTGGTGCAGGAAAGTGAGATTAGTAAGAGCATCTAGGTGTCCTCAGGCATGGCATGGACAAGATGGGCTGAATGGCCTCCTGTGCTATAACTTTTCTAATGACAACACTTCAAACATTTTACAGCCAATGAATACTTCTAAGACATCTGGAGGTGGAGAGTCATTAAAACGATGGCACAAAGCTTCCATTTTCTTTCCAAATGCCCTTTCTTAATGTGCGAGCTTTGCCAGATTATCTGACCATGAGGAAGAATCAGAGTGGAACTCAAACATGTCCTCAGCTTTTCTACCAGGTGTTACTGTATAGTGATTGGGAATGGAAACCCTACCCTATGTTTCTTTTCTCAATCCAGGGTTGTGTTCTATTGTAGTGTCACCTTTTCTTTCCCTGCTGAAATCAATTAACTCAGCAAGGACTGAACTTCAGATCTTCCTATTCCGTAAATCTTAGTTGTTCATTGAACTTGGTGAACACGCAATAGAATTAATTGATCACTTTTTCACAATGTGACCCATGGAACATAATTGGGGGGAGCAGATAATCAGATAGTATTTGGCACCAGGTTGTGCCACAGTGCTTCAGAGTCAAACAAATCTATAATGTACCGTAGACAGGCGTTTTCCCAGGTAGAATGACAATGACAAGCTGGAGTCCTGAATAGGTGTTCTTCAGATGCCTGAACATCGGCTCCACACTGTCAGCTCCTTGTGCGTATTTACAGAAGCATGGCTGGCCCTGAATAGGCATCCCCGCATCCTTGGATATCTTTCGTAGCTGGTCAGTAAAACTCCTGTATCATTGAAAGCCAAAAATTTCAATGCTGTGTTCAATGATGAGGCAATTTTCAAGAAAACCTTCAATGTAAAAATAATTTGATTGCCTAAAGCGTTGAGATGATATACTGAGCTTCATGGGCAGCCATTATCTGTTGTACTTTTGAAAACAATTCAGTGTTTTTTTTTTGAGGATCTGCCACGCAAGCAGGAAAGTCAATTAGACACATGGAAGATTCTGCTGGCCTGCTAACAGCTATTATGCTTTCCTCCTTTTTAACTGCATTTAAAACAGAAAAAAAAATCAAGATTAGCACCAGAAACAGTACTCCTAGTGTGATATACGTAGTTTTCTTCCACATTTCCTATTGTAATCTAATTTGGTGGTTATTGCGTTGCAACCAAGATGGATAAGCAAACCACAGAAAATGAATGCATGTTGCATACTACAATAGAATCCAACAGTGCAGAAGGAAGCTATTTGGCCCATCAAACCTGCACTGACAACAATCCCACCCAGGTCCTATTCCTGTAACCTCATGTATTACCCTACTAATCCCCCGACACTTAGGGGCAATTTAGCAGTTCAAGCCACCTAATCTGCACATTTTTGGACTGTGGGAGGAAACTGGAGGAAACCCACACAGACATGGGGAGAATGTGCAGTCACTCTAGGATTGAACTGAAGTCCGTGGCACTGTGAGCTAACCACTGTGCAAACCGGAGGGAACAGAGGGAAGTAGGGGTTGCACAAGGGAATAATTCTTCATGCTGGATTGCGAAATTGCTATTCACACAAAGGAGTTCTCAAAAAATATGGGTGTTCAATTTCTTTGATAACTGACCAAACCTGTGCCAATTTCAACTAACTGTAACGCTTTCACCCCCATGCTTGAAACAGATTTTACAACATAACCTTCAAAGTGCAGGTCACAAGCATTTCAAGTGTAAAAATGTAACAGTGTAACATACTCAGTGAAGAGCTAAATATTTGTTAATGCAAACCACAATGGCCCAAATCTTCCTGTCTCTGGCTCATCAGAGATGGGAGGTACGTCAGAAGACATGTGTCATGACCCTGTGGAAATCCTGACGCAGACCTATGTGAGAATTGCCTAGTAAGTTTAACTTCTGATGGGTTGAATCACTGCTGCCTGTCCTCCAGAAGTCTCTGACCCTGAGCTCAGGGCAGAGACTTACATTAGGTACACACGACTTACCTAGGTATTTGCCCTGGAAATGTTACTGATAGTTTAAAACTTGTTTTAACAGCTGGCTCATTCCACAATCAGCATCTCCCTCCCCACAATTCAGCCATCCACCCACCCAACTTAACCCCTGAATACCTGACAAACTGACTGACTGTCCAACTATCTCCTCACCAGACCTGACTCCCACCCACAATCCCCCCGCCCAAATATCTGACTAACCCTAACCACCCACCCACCTCATTGTTTCAGTCACTCATCCATTAAAAAAATGGACCTTTAACAGCTTAGTTGAACATGACAGTTAATGCTATAAAGAGGGAAGATATGTGCTCTCCTTGCCCTACTATTGAGCTATGATTGACTTAACCAAGAGACACTGCGCTGCTCTTCAGCCAGGATCAGGTCCCGGAAGAAATGGGAGGCATCGCTGGGGTCAGTAAAAGCTTTGCAGGCTGACTGGAACTAGGCCACAAACTCACAATTAGAGTTTAATACAGAAAAACTGTACAGCAAGTGTCAAATGTGTATATTAATGCTCAGCAGCAACTCAAAGTAAAATCCACAATTAGGTTTGACAGGCAGAAATAAAAATCCCTGTGAAATGAGAATTTTGAGTGATAACTGTGAAACTAAGTCTATATATGTTCCAATGTATGACAAGTTATTAATTTTTCTGCACAATTGTATTCTCACTATCCCAGCAATCCCCTTTGCTTTGGGTTTCCATTGTCAAAACTGTGTCAGTTTTGCACACACAATAGTCTGGGCTATGTTTCTCCATGTTTCCTGTAAGATCTTGGAGCAACGGAAATGGAGATGTCCTTTTACCAGTTCCTGCCAAGTTGTTGAAATCAAGTTGAACGTCAGTCAAGATTACCACTGTGACTGGTTAATAGGTAGGTGATTATGCAAACTATATCATGCCAAAAGTAACTTTTGGCAACATCATTCAACTCCACTCGCACCTCAGTTCATATCCTGCTGAAACCTTCATCTTTCCAACCATAGACTTTTCGCTTTGCTCTTTTACCCATTCTTCCTCCTTTCACTTGTTTAAAACCTACAACATCTAACTTTCCCAATACTGTTGCATAAAGTTAAATCTCACAGGATCCAGAGTGAGGTATCTAAATGGATACAAAATTGATTTCCTGACAGAAGCCAGAAGGTGGTTGTAGAGCACTGTTTCTCAAACTGGAGGCCTGTGACCAGCAGTATGCCTCAGGGATCAGTGCTGGGCTCACTGTTATTTGTCATTTATATTAATGATTTGGATGAGAGTACAGGGGCATGGTTAGTAAGTTTGCAGATGACACCAAGATTGGTGGCATGGTGGACAGAGAGGAAGGTTATCTCCAATTGCAGCGGGATCTTGATCAATTGGGCCAGAGGGCTGATGAATGGCAGATGGAGTTAAATTTGGATAAATGTGAGGTAATGCATTTTGATAGACTGAACCAGGGCAGGACTTACTCAGTTAACGATAGGACGTTTGGGACAGTTACAAAACAAAGAGATTTCGGTGTACATGTTCACAGCTCCTTGAAAGTGGAATCACAGGTGTACAGAGTGGTGAAGAAGGCATTTGGCATGCTTGGTTTCGTCAGTCAGAACAGTGAACACAGGAGTTGGGACGCCTTGTTGAAGTTGTACAAAACATTGGTAAGGCCACACTTGGAATACTGTGTGCAATTCTACTCACCCTATTATAGAAAGGATATTATTAAACTAGAAAAAGAGTGCAGAAAGTATTTACTAGGATGCTACTGGGACTTGACGGATTGAGATATAAGGAGAGGCTGAATAGACTAGGGCTTTTTTTTCTGGAGCGTAGGAGGTTGAGGGGCGACCTTACAGAGGTATATAACACAATGAGGGGCACTGACAAGGTAGATAGTCAATATCTTTTCCCAAAGGTAGGGGAGTCTAAAACTGGAGGGCATAGGTTTAAGGTGAGAGGGGAGAGATACAAAAGTGTCCAGAGGGGCAATTTTTTCACAGAGGGTGGTGAGTGTCTGGAACAAGCTGCCAAAGGTAGAAGAGGCAGCAGGTACAATTGTCTTTTAAAAAGCATTTAGATAGTTACATGGGTACGATAGGTATAGAGGGATATGAGTCAATTGCAGGCCATTGGGATTAGGTTAGGGGTTTTAAAAAAATAAGGGCAGCATGACAAGTTAGGCTGAAGGGCCTGTTTCCATGCTGTAAACCTCTATGACTCTATGATGAAAGATATTCAAACCAAAACATTCATTTTGCTTCTCTCCCCACTGATGCTGCACAACATGCGAGATATTTCCAGCATTTTCTGAGGGTATGTGTTAAGAGCAGACACATTCCCAAAAGAGGGAAAAGGGAAACTTAAAAGTCTCCGGATGGCTAAAGAGACAAAAGGTTAGAATAAGACAAAAAGGGAAGCTCATAACACTTAAGGTTTATAATGCAGTAAGGAACCAAGCAGAGTATGGAAAGTACAGAGGCAATCTAAAAATAAGGAATAAGAGCACAAAGAGAGAGTATTCAAATAGATTATCAGTAAATATAAAAGGGAACCCAAAAGTTTTTTTTAAATGAACACACAAGGAGTAATTGGGTATTCGGAGAGGAAAGGGCTGATTAGGGATAATATGGATCAAAAGCGGAACATACAAACATATACAAGGGTAGGTCATTTGCCCCTTCAAGCCTGCTCTGCTATTCAACAAGATCAAGATTAATCTCACGTTATCCCTTAAATACCCAAAAATTCATCAAGCCTTATCTTGAATATACTCAAAGACTGAGCATCGATAGCTCTCTGGGGTAGCGAATTCCAGTGTTTCACAACCCTTTGAGGAAATATTTCCGCATCTCAATCAAAAACAGCCAACCCCATGGGCTGTGATCTCATTTTCTAGATTCCTCAGAGGAAACTTTGTCTCTACTTCTCCACTGTCAAGACCTTAAGAATTTTTATTTCAATTCGATCATCTCTCATTCATTCTAATTATCTCTCCTCATGGGACAATCACCTTATTCCAGAAACCAGTCTAGCAAATCTTTGTTGCACTCCCTTTAGGGCAGGTACCTTGGTAAGAAGACCAAACTGCACACAGATTTCCTCAGTAGCCTGTATATTTGTAATAAGATTTCTTTACTTTCTCATCCTTTCCCTTACAACAAAAGCTAACATACCATTTAATTTCCTAATTGTTTACTGCACCTATATGACAACTTTCTGGTATATAAAGTTGATGGGTTTTTGATAAGAGAGGGGATTAAGGGTTACGTGGAGAGGGCGGGAATGTGGAACTGAGCCATGACAGATCAGCCATGATCTTATTGAATGGCGGGGCAGGCTCAAGGGGCTGGATGGCCTACTCCTGCTCCTATTTCTTATGTTCTTATAAAACTGTGGCATCAACATGAATCAGGGGAAAACTCTCCATACCCAACACAAAAGAAGATGGTTGTGGGTTGTTCGAGGCCAATCACTTCAATTCCAAGACATCACTGCAGGAGTTTCTCAGGATTGTGTCCTACACCCAACTGCTTCATCAACGACATTCACTCCATTATAAAGTTAGTAGAGATATTTGCTGATGATTGCACCATGTTCAGCATGATTCAAAACTCCTCAGATACCGAAGCAAGATCTGGACAATATCCAGGCTTGAGATGACAAGCGGCAAGTAACAATCACACATCACACAAGTGTCAGGTAATGATCTTTTCCAACAAGAGAGAATCTAACCACTACCCCTCGACAGTCAATGTCAATCACGGAATCCCCGCCATTGACCAGAAACTGAATTACACAAGCCATATAACATCAGTGGCCATTAGTGCAGATCCAATGTGAAGAATCCTGTGTTGAGTAACTCACCTCTAGACTCTCTAAAGCCTGCCCACCATCTACAAGGCACAAGTCAGGAGTATGCTGGAAAACACCATTTGCCTGTATGAGTGCAACTCCAACAACATTCAAGAAACTCAACACTATCCTGGAAAAATCAGCCTGCTTGATCCAACCATGCACAAACATTAACTCCCTCCACCATTGCACTGTAGCAACAGTATGTACCATCTACAAGATGCAATATAGGAACTCATCAAGCCTTCTGAAAAGACAACTTCCCAAATTCACAATTGTGATCAAATTGAAGGACAAGGGCAGCAGACACATGGGAAGACCACCTCCTGGAAGCTCCCCTCCAAACCACTCACCATCTCAACAGCGCAGTGGGTGTACCTATACCACATGGACCTCAGCAGTTCATCTTCTCAAGGGCAAATGGGAATGGGAAATAAATGCTGGCCTTGCCAGTGAGACCCACATTCCTAGAATGTATTTTTAAAAATGTACAAGGACACTCAGTTCCTCCAAATGCAGATATTTTCCCAGTCTTACCATTTAAAACATATTGTGTTTTAATTTTTCTGACCAAAACGGTAACTTCACCACATGGTATTGCATCTGCTTTCTTTTTGCCCACTTACTCCTGCTAACCTCGCCATACCCCCCACCATTTATCAGCTACACCCAGTCGCCTCACCCAAGTCAATGATTACAGATTATAAATCAGACGTGCAAGTATACATCCTTTACAGTAGCCTGCTAGTCATAGCCCACCAACTTAATTGTTTCATTTACTTCTTCATTGTTTCCTGATCATTAACCAATCCTCAATCTGTGTTAATATTACCTGCTCCTCACAAGTTCCAACTGTGTGTAATGACAGGTTGTGTGATACCTTGTCAAATTTCTTCTGAAAATCCAAATACACTACTAATGCTCCTCCCTTACTCATCTTACTAGTTATGTTCTCAAAAAAGTTCAACAGATTTATCGAACACTTTAGGAAATATGTCACAGCATTAAAACGATGCAGAAGAGATTCACTAGAACGGTAGGAACGAGGGTCTTCCGTTTATGTAGAAATACTGGAGAAGTTTTGGTTACTCTCCTTAGAGCAGAGAAGATTAAGAGGGTTGATAGAGGTGTTTAAAGTTATGAATTGTTTTGAAAGAGTAAATAAAGAGCAATGGTTTCAGGAAGGGTCAGTAAACAGAGGACACAAACTTAACCTGATTGGCAGAAGAAACAGAAGTAACATGAGAAAGTTTTTTTTAAAACAACAAGCTGAAGCAGATTCAAATGATAACATTTAACAGAAAACTGGGAAATAGTCAAAAGGGAACAAATACTGGGCTATGAGGAAAGAACAGGGAAACTGAATTAAGAACAGAAAATGCTGGATTAACTCAGCATGTCCCTCAACATCTGTGATGAGAGAAACACAGCTAATGTTTGAAGTCCATTGACACTTAATGGATAGCTCTTTCACAGAGCTAGCACAAGCATGACGGTTCAAATGGTCTCCTACGCTGCATCATTCTACATTTCTATGACTCTTCGGCAAAATACTAACACTGCATTGTCGAAGACGTTTTCTTTTGTGTGGGATAAATAAACCACAATCCTTTCTGCTTTGAACAAAGCAATGGGTATATAAGGTAGCAAAACACTATTCAGGAGCAGCGGGCTTCTGTCAATGTCCTGGCCAACATTCATTTCTCAACCAACATTACCTAAAAATAGATTAACTGATTATTTATCTGACTATATTTAAAGTGTATGGGAAATGCCTTAGCATATCCTAGGATGCTAACTCTTATACAGAATGAAAACCTCCATACTTCAGCACCTCCTCCCGACATTGCTTCTGTGGTGCAAAGCAGGCAATGGCCCAGACTTTGATCTCAATCCCATTGTAGAACTGTTTGCCACGCATATCCCACACTCCCTGATTTGGTGTAGCAATAGCTCGGTTCTGTGAAATACAACAGAAAAGAAACAATTTAAGATGAACTCAGAAGGTTTTTATTTTAATTGTAAGGTCACTGCTACATTTTCATGGACAGCACCATTCTAAGAGGCCATTGTAATGTTTATCAGCATCAACAGAAGGCTTCAGTCTCTTTTTTGATAGTTGTCCACAAACTGGTTTACCAGGTGCAATGTAAAGTGGAGGCAGCTAATTAGTCAACAGTATACATTGAATTGACTGCTAAATTGGCCTAATCATTAAGAGACAGCACTTCAGGTATCCCACCATCAAATTTTTCCCCAGGCTACTCGCACGAAGTGAAGTTTCTAAATCCAGTTTTTTCTGGCAATGGCTCAGTGTCTCTCCATTCCAACACCCATATGATGCTGTGTTTAGTTCTCCAACATGTTGCCTTACGTTATTCCAAAAAGTCTTAAATGCATGTACATTTGAGCTTGATAAATGCTTTTAATATTTTACTATGGTAAATGGTCATGGATAGCTAGCTAAAGCAAAAAAATGCATTTTCTTACTAAATTACCAGATTTACCAGTATACCTTTCTTCAAAAATCAGCTCTTTGTATGTTAGTCGAGTGATTAGAAATAACACACACTGGCCTCTTGGAAATCAGCCAAGAGCTGTGTTAGTCCCTCAATAGAGGGTGGTGCATGGCTCCAGAATGATTTAAGGGAGTTTGTGCAGCCATTGAAAACATCATTTAATCCTGAGTTATGAATAGCACCGAATCTCTCCAACTGCATAAAAGCATACCCTGAGCTCTGCACATATTAGTTTCAGCAAACCCAGAGAATAACATGTCATAAGAAAGTACAAACTTGCATCAATGTATTTTCTTTTAATGACACAAACTTCTAATGCAGTTTCCAGTCAATTTTAGTGAAAAATGATTGAAGAATTATTAGCATGGAGTTTGGCTGATATAGGAGAAAAGGTGTGTTTATAGTAGGGCAAAATAGCTGGGTTAGCTTTACCCCTTGCTATATCCAAACTGAATCTTGATATCACAATGAGGTCTGATCATTCATTTAGAACCGAACCAGTGAAATCAAGCCTTGACCATCTCTCAGAGGCAGGATATCTGCATGCTTGACTCACTGCTGCCCCATCCCTCTATATGCTCAGCTCTTATGTTAACAGGATTTCCTCCATCTGAATTCTCCCCTACTGGGCTTTCAGCTTTGAATGTGAGAACACCAGCCAAACATTAGCATGAGGAGGAAATGAGTTTACTCTCAGTTGACATTGTTGGTGTATGTTTTTCTGACTTGGGGTTCTCGATTCAGCCATGTGCAGATTGGACCCATGCTATAAATCACGATTTTGTCTGCCACCCGAGATTGCTTGGACGATATTAGACCCAATTCTTCTAGCATCGCAATCACGCTCATGTGAAATCAGTGTTTCTGGTCTGGACACTGCATCTGCATGACAAATAATCAACTCCTGAGGCAAATCCTTTTTTCACAACTTAAGGATGGCATCAAATCTCATGAAGAAGTCTGACAACACCAGGTTTAAGTCCAACCGATTTATTTGATAGTAAACTCACAAGCTTTCGAGGTTCCCCTCTTTGTCAGGTGAATCCACATCATCAAATCTCATGGAAGACAGAGAAAACCTTTTAAGGACAAAGATGGTAACTTTGATAACCACAAGGCAGTCTCAAGCCACTGCTTCAGATAACAGTTGGAGACCACCCAGGACTTTGAATATGTACTTTATTAATACTCGGATAGTACATTATGTAGGTGTGCCTCACTAATATTCAAGAAATTGTAATTAGGCAAGTGTATTGATGCTGTAACTGGTTAACTGAAATCATGTACGTCGAGTGTCATTAGTAGGAATATTGATGGAAATAGGTTATAGATAACAGTAAATTTAAATGTTAATTTTGATCGGTGTATGTAAATCACTTGTAATTGAGCCTGAAAGTACAATTGTCACTGCAATCCTTTGTTCGAGGAACCTGTAAACCACATGGTGGGAAGCAGGTTCCCTTGCTATAGCTTGAATAAAGATCTTGAACTGGACCTCCAAGTGTAACCTGGTCAGTTACGAGGAGTGAGGTACTCTATGGTCGAACAGCTGTGAAACTAAATAACCAATGTTATTTCTTGCGAATTCTTTGAGATGGAAATAATAAGAAATCATGGACATTATCAAATTCTCAATTCCATCTTCTCCCATCCTCTTATGGGAGTGACATTTGTGCTACCTAATCAAGTGGCCACTTTTCAATACAACAAAAGGAAATCACCTAAAATGATGAATAAGCAAGTTAGCCAGAGAAAAAGTTGGAAACACTTAACAGGTTAAACAGAGAAAAACAACTAACGTTTCAGGTCAGTGATCTTTGGTGAAAGATTAAGGATAACTATGTTTCTGCCGCACATACATGATGGGCCAAATGGCCATCTGTGCTGTATAAGTTCTACATTAACTGTTTCTCTCTCCATATATAGATTGGCGGGGGCAGGTTTAGCTCAGTTGACTGGACAGCTGGTTTGTGATGCAGAGCCAACAGCGCGGGTTCAATTCCTGTACCAGCTGAGGTAATTCACAAAACCCCATTTTCTCAACCTTGCCCCTTGCCTGACGTGTAGTGATCCTCAGGTTAAATCACCACCAGCTAGCTCTCTCCCACAAAAGGGAGAACAGCCTATGGTCATTTGGGATTATGGTGGATTTATCTTTGTATATAGATGATGTCAGGCCTGCAAAGTGTTTCCAGCTCTTTCTACAGCATATGGGAACATCACATGGTGGCAATCTTGTTCTCAATGATGTCCACCCATGTTATAATGTAACCAATGATAACACTGGAACCTATTATAATGCAACATGTTGAGAGAGTCAGCTGACCAGGTAGACTATGTAACCAATAGCCAAATGATGCTGACCAGCTGTAAGTAGAAAGCAGATGGGAATTGTGGAGAACTTGCGCGGCCCAGGGCATGACCAAGTGTTGTGTAAAGAAGTTCCTTTATTAAACCTTTTCCTTTGATTTATTTTGTGAAGTATCTTAAGTAACCTTACTGCTGGATGAACAACACACACCCATTTTACATCAGGGGGTCACTGGATAAAATCAAGGATAGGAATATTAATTGATGTTTCTTTATTGCAGCCCTGAAGCAAACTGTTGAAAAAAACTCAGTCGATCAGGCAATACTCGTAGAATACATTTTGGACATGGGAGATCATTCTCAGAACTGGATGTCAAGCTCTCTTCACTGTCCGAATGTTTCCAACGTTTTCTGTTTTTTCAGACTGCCAATACTTACAACATTTTACCTTTTGCACAACCAAGCTCAGCTTGCTAAGCCCTTCCTGCTCTGCACTGCCCAGTTCCTTACTGGGGTAGTTCATTTAAGACAGTCATGGGGAAAGTTAAATGAGTTAATGCACCTGCCACACTCCATTAACCACTTGCATAGTTTTAAGATTTTCATCCATGTCGAAAAAATAGGTTCACCATTTATTTTGATGCCTGTTCTAAATAAGGTGATGATTACTTGAGGGCAGAGAATGCTTTCTTTCAATATTAGACAGACTAAGGATCTCCTAAATTCATGCTACTGACAATGTATCACAAATAATCTGATGTGTAGAGCTCAATTATTGTATTTTATCGCCCTACTCTCTGAGCCATTTACCTGTCTAACTTAATATGAAGATCTGGGCATAGTTGTGACTTACCCGACCACCATACTGTAAAATTGGTGCTGGCAAAACTCGACCTGTAACCTCAGTCATGTCATCTTTCACTTTTATCCCAAATTCTTGAATGTAAGGGTCAAGGTTGTAGCTGGCATTCTTCATCTGTACATAAAACATCAATCAGCATAAAAGTCCATGATTGAAAAGCTTGGAGACTTTTAAGTTCTACATTTTTGTTTGCCTATTTTTTCTGCAGAAGGATGCTTCAAGAAAAGCAAACTGGGCACAGAACAAAGGTTTGAGTGCCAGGTAAGGAAGCTGATTAAAGCCACAGTTAGAAAGAAGTGGAAACTTTGAAAATGGGAAGAATTGAGGCAAGGGAGTTTCAGAATGCTGGGGCATGATGGCTAAAGGTTCTAACACCAATGAAAGGACACAGCATGCCAAAGTGTTAACCAGAGGCTTGGAGAGGAAGTTAGGGCAAAGTCCATGAGTAATAGGCAAAGACATGAATTTTGAAATGAATACAATGGGAGATTGAAACACAGTGGAGGTTGCCAAAGGCAAGAATAAAAAGTTAGCTGGTTTCAGTTTTCCTGTGGGATGCTATTTTGGGAAGCCAGGAAGATTATCAATAAAGTTAATCAGCCCAGTGCTAACAAGAAAGCGAAGGTTTCAATAGCGACAGGAGTGAAGGATGGCAATATTGCAGAACTGAAGGTGGTCTTAGCAATTGACATGATGTAAAGCTAAAGTTTGGCTTAGGGTCAAAATGCACCATTGAAGTCAGCCTTACTTCTGTAGGCAGTTAGAGGATTCAGGTGCTGTTTGTGATGAGGAAAAAAGTTTGTCTTGCTAATATTGAGCTGGAGAATACTCCATCTCACCAACAAATTTATGTCAAATAGGCAGTCAGATGGATAACAAAAAAACATGTTGAGTAGAGTACTCGCGTCTGTGTGGAAATTGACAACATGTCTGGGTGGCACAGTGGTTAGCACTGCTGACTTACAGCGCCACGGACCTGGATTCAATTCCAGTCTCAGGTGACTATCCACGTGGAATTTGCACGTTCTTCCTATATCTGCATGTGTCTCGTCCGCATACTCCGGTTTCCTCCCACAGTCTAAAGATGTGTGGGTTAGGTGGATTGGCCAATGTCCAATTGCCATTTAGCATCAGGGAGGTTAGCAGTGTAAATATGCGGGGTTATGGGGATAGGGTGTGGCCGGGATTGCTATCATGCAAGCTTGATGGGCCAAATGGCCTCTTTCTGCACTGTAGGGATTCTACGATTCTATAATTTGCAGGTGACAGCTAAGTAGTAGTATGTAGGTATTAGGGACCATCAGGGAGTGAAGCGGAAAGTGCAGTCGAAGATCAATATTTTTGGAAAGCTTTCAAAAACAAGGGAAGTAACAAACTGAGGCGGCTGAGGTCACAAAGATTTTCATGAACAGAAGTGTAATGGCTGGAGGAGCAGGCATCAGTGATGGGCAGAGGGCATCAGAGATGAGAAATGGACTTGTGCTGGAGCAGTGAAGATTTATTTAAGGATGAAAACGTGGAGGTGGTTTTCATGTAGTGTGGCCTGCAAGGATTTGAAAATGAAGAGCAGGATCATCAGATCAGTTTGCTATACAGACAGCCAGCAGAGCTTGGCAACAGTAGTACGATAACACGACACGGCCTTATGCTGGAGACTTTCTACGGCTGTAATGAGCTCATTTCGTATAGAACAGTACTTTATTATAGCCTTGGAAAGGACATGGTGAAGATTGACTAGAGATCTATGCTGTTATAAGTAATAGTTCTGCCACTGAAAAACTCTCCAGGAAACGTATCAGGATGAAGTCACAGTAGACAATGAACCAAGGTCTTTGGGCAGAGCACACATATTTTACCTGGCTATGGCTTTAAAAAAAAACTGGTGCTTTCATTGATGGGACGTTGAAAAGTAATGAGATTGAATACAGGTTTTCAAACTAATGATTACAAAGGTAAGCAATGAAAGATTGTTTCCTCTGGAATAAAGGCAATAGATTCAGAATTACTATTAGGAGAAGGATCAGAGTGTACAAAGCAATATATTCACACTGGTAACTGAATGTGGAAACAAAACGGTACTGAGACAAGACTTCAACATATTTTAAATGTGAAATGATAGTTTGAAAAAGGATAAAGGAAACAGAAATAGGAATTAGCTTCTGCGGTAGACAGAGGGGAACCAGTGAATGTGGTGTTTTTAGATTTCCAAAAGGCGTTTGATAAGGTGCCTCATAAAAGGTTGCTACAAAAGGTTAGGGTGCACGGAGTTGGGGGTAAGGTGTTAGCGTGGATAGAGGATTGGCTGTCTAATAGGAAGCAGAGAGTTGGTATCAATGGGTGCTATTCTGATTGGCGGTTGGTGACTGGTGGAGTGCCACAGGGATCGGTGCTGGGGCCTCAGCTATTTACCATTTATATGGACGATCTGGAGGAGGGGGCAGAGTGTAGGGTGACGAAATTTGCTGATGACACGAAGATGAGTGGAAAAGCAAATTGCGTGGAGGGTGTGGAAAGTCTGCAGAAGGATCTGGATAGGCTAAATGAGTGGGTGAGGACCTGGCAGATGGAGTTTAATGTTAGCAAGTGTGAGGTTATCCACTTTGGCAGAATAGTAGGAGGAATTATTATTTAAAAGGCGAAAAGCTGCAGCATGCTATGGTGCAGAGGGACCTGGGGGTCCTTGTGCACCAGTCGCAAAAACCCAGTCTGCGGGTGCAGCAGGTGATCAAGAAGGCGAATGGAATGTTGGCCTTTATAGCAAGGGGGTTAGAATATAAAAGTAGGGAGGTCTTGCTGCAACTGTACAGGGTACTGGTGAGGCCGCAGCTGGAGTACTGTGTGCAGTTTTGGTCGCAGCACTTGCGGAAGGATATATTGGCCTTGGAGGGAGTGCAGAGGAGGTTCACTAGGCTGATACCGGAGATGAGGGAGTTGAACTATGAGGAGAGGCTGAATAGGCTGGGTCTGTACTCGTTGGAGTTTAGTAGGATGAGCGGGGGATCTTATAGAGACGTATAAGATAATGAAGGGGATGGATAGGGTAGAGGTAGAGAGGTTCTTCCCGCTTAGAAATAGCAGGACTCGAGGGCAGTTTAGATCAGAGTTAAGAAGGAACTTCTTCACTCAAGGGTGGTGAATCTCTGGAATTCTCTGCCCGTTGAAGTGGTGGAGGCTACCTTGCTAAATATATTTACATCACAGGTAGATAGGTTTTTGATAGACAAGGGAATTAAGGGTTATGGGGAGAGAACAGGCAAGTGGAACTGATCCACTTCAGATCAGCCATGATCTTATTGAATGGTGGGGCAGGCTTGAAGGGCTAGTTGGCTTACTCCTGCTCCTATTTCTTATGTTCTTATGTTCAGTTGAAGAGTAGCATTGTCAGGTTAGCTGAAAGAATCCTACTGTGCTGTAACTTTCTATGATTATACAAAGTCAATTAACTTCTTACCGACAATTTGGTTTCATGAACTAAAATGCAAAACGAAAGTAAAAACTTGAGTATTTTCTTTAACTCATGCAGTGGTCTCACCAGTGACAGTGACAGCCAAATTAAACACAAATTAAATTCTGCATGAGGAATTAACTGTATAATGGTTTTCCAACGCTCACCAGTCGACTGATTTCTTCCTGTCTGTCAGGTGCTGACCGCGCTGTTGCTTTAATCATTGTCGATGTCTGATTGTCTGTAAGTTTCTTGATGCAGCGCTGCCCAGGTACTATGTTGCACACCTGTGAAAGGAAACAAGTATCTCAGTCCTGTAAAAGATATTTACAAGTAAGACTGTATATTTTGACGCTTTTTTTTCTGATGCTCCACTGAAGTGAATCCAATGAAGCAAGTACTCTGATGATCGACAGAAAAGAAAAGGGTGTAACATAGTAAAATTCCCTGTTCAATCCTAATATTTTACGTCAGGGAAGAGAAATTATTCAAAAAGAACTTTTATATTATTATTCAGCTGCCATGACCTACACATGCAGAACTTCCTCAGGCTACATCATGTGACAATAAACTGACTGCCACACATTTTATAATGGAAAATCCAGAGAAAACTTTTTAGCAGGAGAAAATAATATGGTAACATTTGCCCATCACTCCATAACGCCAAACTGCCTATCACCAGATGATGTCGTTACACTTTCCATTATCCGTCAGATCCAAAACCTCTTTGCATGGCTCACGTGTGCTGCACCTTGATTCATCTGTAACTCTTATTTTAAGCAATCCACTTTAAGATATTAAAATAAATGCTGCCATTTAATTTTCTTGTAAATGCAAGAAGTGTCATCAAACCTGCATCTGATCTGGATTAATCTCCACTCTTTCCTGCATTTGTCTCTCCAGTCGCATTCCCTCTGTAAATTTCAATCAATGCCATTATTTTTTTAAAATTAGCCCCAATTCCATTCCTCCTATTTAGGAGGCTCTTATCTTTGGCCTCACTAAAATTTTCCTGTATTCTTGTTGGCTCACATTCCTATAGTAAAGACAATCCCCCTCAGCTATACTGCAGTTATGCCTCACCTCGAGTGGCAGGTAGGTGTGCTTTTGTTCCTGTCCCACCTGTAGACAGGGTAGGTGTGGGTATTTCAGTTGAAGGTTGTATTTTTGTTTGAAATATTGTGCAACGGTGCACTCCACAGTCTGTCCACTTTCCAGCTGCAAAGGAAACCTGGGAGAAATGGGAACATGCGTGATTACCAAATGTTATATTTTACCAGATGTTCACACAACAATTGATACTCTTGGTTTTGCTTCCTTTCACCCATCAGCATGGCTGAGTCCCATTGTGTTCACTTACAAAATGATGCATCTTATAACACAATTTCGTTCACCATCAGGCAGAACCTGGCAGCATACAACAATTGACATCCTGTTGGATCCTGAAAGCTTTAAATCTCATGTCCTAGGGAATTGGGAAGAGTTACAGAACAAAGAGGTCTGGGATACATGCTCATAGCTCCTTGAAAGTGGAGTCACAGGTGGACAGAGTGGTGAAGAAGGCATTCGGCATGCTTGGTTTCATCGGTCAGAACATTGAATACAGGAGTTGGAATGTCTTGAAGTTGTACAAGACATTGGTAAGGCCACACTTGGAATACAGGACGCAATTCTGGTCACCCTATTATAGAAAGGATATTATTAAACTAAATATCTACTAGGATGCTACTGGGACTTAGTGGATTGAGTTATAAGGAGAGGCTGGATAGATTGGGGCTTTTTTCTCCGAAGCGTAGAAGGCTGAGGGGTGATCTTATAGAGGTCTACAAAATAATGAGGGGCATTGATCAGCTAGATAGCCAATACCTTTTCCCAAAGGTAGTGGAATCTAAAACCAGAGGGCATAGGTTTAAGGTGAGAGGGGAGAGATACAAAAGTGTCCAGAGGAGCTATTTTTTTCCACACAGAGGGTGGAGAGTGTCAGGAACAAGCTGCCAGAGGTAGTAGTAGAGGCGGGTACAATTGTCTTTTAAAAAGCGTTTAGATAGTTACATGGGTACGATGGATATAGGCCAAATGTGGGCAATTGGGATTAGCTGAGGGGTTTTAAAAAAGGGGGGCATGGACAAGTTCGGTCGAAGGGCCTGTTTCCATGCTGTAAACCTCTATGACTCTACCAATAACAAAAACTACTTATTTTCATCTGTAACAATGCTTGCCTGTGTTCTAAACTAAACCCCCACTGTATTAAGTCACAACTGTGGATTAAAGTCTCCATTCACACTTTTATCTCCAAGTTTAACTTCAGTCCTCTCCTTGCTGGTCTAACAAGCTCGCAACCTACATTATCATCCAATATTCTACTGCAGTCATTTTATCCTGTGCATCCCCATTACGGCTGGCCTCGCCAACTTCTCCTGGCTGCCGTTCCCCTCCTAAACACATCATTTATCACTAATAAATCAAGTAAGAAATTGAGAATTATCTATGCTTGGTGGCAAAATATGAAATTCCCAACCACAGGAATGGTTGACGTAAATAACATGGATGTATTTAAGCAAAACTAGTTGAACAAATAAGGGGGAAAGATATAGAAGAACATGTTGACATGGTTAGATGAAGTATAGTGAGAGGATACTCACTTGGAGCAGAATAACTTGTAACGACCTACAGGATTGCTTTAGTGCTATAAAATTCTACAAAATGATTTCAACACTCTTGTTCTCATTTAAGAATTCCCTGAAAGCCTTGTTCCATCCTAAACCTCTGGGATCACGGTGTAAATCACTGATCTTCTGCATCCCACCATTCTGAGCCATGCAGTCTGGAAGCTTCTCCCTCAATCTCTCCACCTTTTCACCACTCTGTTCTACAATTGTGCAGAATCAGTCCCACCTCTGAAATATCTCAAGGGTGGTCATTATAGTAAATGCAATACCTAAATGTAAACTGTTAATATTACCACTATATTTCAGGAATTCCAAGCAGCTTTTCTAAACTTTTGCAGGTTTCAGACTGTTAAGAAAAGAGAAATAGCATATACTGACAGTAGAGAGACTCAACTGCTACATTTTCGGTTATTGTCCTTTAAATCTTTTTGTCATTTGTGCTGTTTAAAAAACAGAAAAATCCATCTTCCAGCAATGGACACATAATACCCCTGAACCTCGTGCATCAATATATACTGATGATGTATTTAGACCTTTCATCCTTACACAGAGATGACTGAGCTAGACAAAGGCAGTAATTGTTCCTAAATACGTTTATATGCACTTATGGTTTGCAAAAGACAGAAGGCAATGTCAGCTCAACTAAAAACAGAAAATGGAGAGAGTACACAGCCTTTAGCATCTGGAAGGAAACAGCAGTTTAACATTTAACACCCTTCATTTGCAGAACAAGGCGAGAGGCAGAACTACTTTTCAGTATCTTCTGTTTTTAATTGAGTTTTTCATATTTTCTCTGCATTATCTCAGAGGCTATTTTCTGTTCTTTCTACTTCTTGAATGTAATCTTCATTTTACCAAGTGTGACACTGCATTGTTACTCTACACTGCATGGAAGTCCAATGTGCACTCTGGCATACTGATGGTGGAGAAAGATCTTACACTTGGATATCACATGGCACCAAGCATCATCAATATGGATCAGGGTTATGACACTTCTTAGGCATAAATTTAACTGTTTTGTTATAATTTGCACAATTGGTTGTGAATGCACACACTTTTTGTATCCATGAACTGATCTCTCTCATGTGACGCCATTATTTAGGTATATAATACTTGGATACTGGAGATCTACAGGTGGTCTGTAAACCAGAAATAAATGGGTGCACTGAAGTCTGCTGCAAAGCTCAGCTAACCTGACTGTGTTTCACAGATGAATGAACCACTTCAATTCCACTGTGTATGTACTTACGTCTGGTGGCTGGCTGGTCGCCGTGTGACATTGCACACTCGATATTTCCTCTTCATCTGTCCACAGTGGGTTACCTCCACTTTCAAACCTGTGGAGGCCAGAACAGAAAGGTCAAGACCAGACTAGAGGTCTCGAAGGTTCAGATGGTTAGATCACTGAAAAGCTGGCAATCACGATCCAAGGTTGCATTCACTGTTTTGAGCTGAACTAGTTGATTGGTTTTGATGCAGGAGGGGAGGAATGTCATCCAGCACCTCTACCAGAGCTACAGATATCGTTGTCCATTGAGGCCAGTGAACCATTGATCAGTGGAATCACTCGTTAACACTCACCATCTAGGCTCACACAAGAAATATGAGCATTTGAACTAGGTGTCAGGAGGCAACCCCATAGTGTAAACTTTCTCTCATATCCAGAGCCCTGAAAAATCTGTTTTTCTCTCTAATGCCTCTGAGCAAGAGTACAACTCATAAGAAAGCCACACAATCCTGGGTCTGGAGAACAATACATTTCAGAATTGCTGCACCATTGCTGGTAACGTCAGCCAATGTCTTGGGTGGATTGGTAAACCTGAAGCTAAATTAACTGCACAGTTTTGCCATTGTTGTCAAATCTGCCCATGATATAAACGAGGTAGACTCTACAACGAGGTAATACCGCTCCAAGTGATTCTTAATATAAGGGCAACAGTGAGTCTGTTTGCTTGCGTCAGAGGAATGGGCATGTGGGAAAATATTCCACTTAACCTGATAAATTATTCAATAGCTTGCAGACAATGTGCACAACCTTTTGTTATTCAGCAACAATATCAAGAGGCTACCTGCTAACAGGAAAGCCATTAACATAGGAATCTCCTTTAGAGTTTGAATATTTACGTTAGTGTTTGTGCTTTTTAGAGAGAAAAAAACTACTAGCAATTCTGTCCCTACAATGTATGAGTGATTTTGTGGTATGGGAGGAATGCTGTTGTACAGAAGCGGCAGATCGGTTGTGCTTGGTCCACTGTATAAAGACACAGATGCTGGATGGCAACTTTAATCTCAGATTATTCTCCCATAAAATATGCTCTTTGGTAGTTTCACAACTGATTATTTCCTCCTCCCTCCCACTTTCCTACAATACCATGAACAAAAGAATCTGAAAACCAAGCAGAAGCAGCATTATAGAGGTGCCAAACTATGAATAAATGTGCCAAGTTTTTTTTAAGAAGGGCAAGTTTCATACAGCAGAACATTTGGAACTAGTCCCCATCCCAAAATGTGTGTCTGAAGGTTAAGAACGACATTTTAACTGGGCTTTCATTATTACTTTTTATATTGGTCTCCAATAACCAAGTCAATGAAAATTGTACTACTAAGCATTTTTCTGTTGAATAATGAGCAGTGGAGAATGGAATTTCACTCAATAATTTCAGGTATTTATTTATGTGTGGTCTCTGGCTTTTCTATCCCCTTTCAGTTCTGTAGAAGAGTCAATGGACTTGAAATGTTAATTGTGTTTCTCTCTCCATAGATACTGCCAGACCTACTGAATTTATCCAGCACTTTCTGTTTGTATCGTTGACAACTTTGCTTGGCTCACAGTAGTTAGACAGTATTGAGTTCAAATCCCTCCCTCAAATGACGTTTCAGTAGAATACTGCAATGTGCTGTACTATTGATCTAGTGTATATTTTTAAAATTCATTTTATGGGGTGTGTGTGTTGCTGGCTGGGCCAGCATTTATTGCCTACCACTTATTGCCCTTCAGAACGTGGTTATGAGCTGCCTTTTTGCACCACCGCAGTCCCTGAGGCATAGGTACATCCCACCATGCTGTTAGGGAGGGAATTACACAGTATTTGGACCCAGTGACAGTGAAGTGACTTGGAGGAACCTTCAGGTGGTGTTCCCAGGCATCTGTTGCACTTGTCCTTCTAGATGGCTGCGAGTTTAGAAGGTGCTGTGTAAGGAACCTTGGTGAACTCTACAGTGCATCTTGTACATGGTGCACCTGGCTGCACTGTTCGTCGGTGGTGGAGGGATTGAATGTTTGTGGAAGGGTAGCAATCAAGTGGACTGCTTTGCCCTGGATTGTGTCAAGCTTCTTGAGTATTGTTGGAGCTGCACTCATCCCCGCAAGTGGCCTGACTTGTACCTTGTAAATGGTGGTCAGGTCTTGAGTGTGGGGGAGGACAGGGGGTGTGGTCAGGAGGTGCAAATTAAATTGTAGGTATGTTTCTTCGGAATGGCAGCAAAGGATAAGAAGAGTGATTAATGGTCACTGCAAATGTACAATGCCACTGACTGTTACTTGTGAAAATTTATCTTTTCCTTTAGCTATGAATTATAGTTTTCTTTGAAGAGAAAAGAATCAAGACCACTGAAGTAATTCATTCCTTTTTAAAATAAAATGTGCTTGGTCTTGAATTTTAAGTTAAAATAAATGGTGTAAGAATGGTGCACCAAGCGGAAGCTTCCAATGATATAATGTGGATAATGTGCACCTGTGTGAGTTTTAATGTGTTTTCTTCCCCAAAATGTAATTTTACATATGAGTCTCAGCATTTTGAACTCAAAATGAGGATTGTGAGATGGATGAAAAAGGAAAATTTAATTAAATGAGCTAAATGTGTTGGGATGGCAGTGACATATAATGTCACAATACCTATCCATGTGCAGTAGACTTGGGAGATTATATATTAGGAACTCAGCTGGAAGGGTGTAACATATGGAGAGAAGTGATTGTGTGCCCATACGAAATAAGGGGCCATCCCAAAGCAATATGTAGATTTAATCAAACACAAGTAAATTGTTCAATGGAAGCTGTTGGAGCTGATCTGAAGCTTACACAAACTACATATATAGGAGAGGGAGATACTATGTATATAGTAATATATAGGAATATAATTATGGATACAAAAAAGATCATGCCCTGTTCCCTAAGTGATCTTCTGTTTTACCCCATTTGTCAGAATTGGTGATCAAGAAGTGTGAATATTTGCCATCAGATATCTCAGAAATTTGTAAAATATAGGATGGAAAGGCAATTATGGGGGCTTGTGGAAAGATTGGGTCATAATGTCCCACAGCTGCTAGAACAATAAGAAGAACAAAGAGTATTGCAGTAACATGAGTATATTAATTAAAAAATTGATTATATCAAAACGCCACATGGTGGGAGAACTTATGGAATTTGAGCATGAAAGTAAATATTCATGTATGCATTAGAATTATATCATGAGTTAACTTCTGATATGCAACGACATACAAGTAGAATGCATTAACATTCAAGTAGCCAAACTCAAAATGTAACTTTAGTGAAGAACAAAATTCCCATGGGATATTAAAAAAAAAATCATTCTAACTGGATAAATTACAAAATTAGTTATTTTGATTGGAAAATATTTCTGCAGCTTGTATTTTAAAAGGGGAAGGCTATGAGTTCGGAGCTGTCCTCAACATAACAAAAATACATGAAAATGCCAAGTAATGCGTTAAAACAACAATTTTATTGAATAATGATAATTAAAATAATAGTGATGTAATGATTAGAATTGATAATATAAAAGAAAACTTCATTGAAAGAAGAAAGCACTTTATATATTAAAAGGGAGGAAGAAACACCAGCCATTAATTTTTGCAATTTTTAAAATTTTATTGCTGCTTTACTCTTGATTTTAAACTTATATTGAACATTTAAAGTTATTTTGTGTTGAATCTATCTTTGTAGACATTGATCTAAACTCAGCTTTTATTGTGCTTTGATTAATTAATCAATAATAATCCATACTGAAATTTTCCCAAGACTTTGCTTCCCATATTGGCCATCTGGTGTTTGATCTACATCCCATTTTCCTTTTCTGTTAAAATAAAACTGTATTTGATGGCCCTTTGACTACAAGTTAGGAGAATGAATGGCCTTACATGGGGTGGTCAACTAGGATGCAGAATCAGGAGATCAAGAATGATTGGTGGACATAAAATCTGACTGATGCACAAAGGATGCATAATAAACTTAAACTTTTGCCACTCAAGTTAAGTAAGTCTGCAGTGCCTGTGAGATGACCTGATAAGGATGTATGTTTACCAGACCTGTTTTGAGAATGTCTAAACAAGGCCTCAAAAAACTGGAAAGGAGCCAAAAATTTGGCTTAAAAGGGACAGTTTCCATGATCTGCTGCTGCAGCCGGAGTTGAATAGTCAACCTTTGGAGACTACGGGAGGAAAGACTAACTCTTTGTAAGGTTATTGAGAGACTTAGTGACTTAATCATGGGAATTTTACTAAATTAAGTTCCTATGGTGGAATAGATGAAATTTGGGGAACTGTTGTGAAGAGACCAATTTGAGGTTAACATTTGTAATATGGCATATTTTTCTGTATGCTCATATGTATATTAAGTAGAGTTGTGTCTCTTCCTTCCTTTCAATATACAAAGTGCTTTCTTCATTCAATGAAGTTTTCTTTCTTTTGTATTATCAATTCAAATCATTTTTAACTTATCATTTTAATTATTATTCAATAAAATTCTTGTTTTAACACTTTACTTGGCATTTTCACGTATTTCTGTTATGTTCAGAGGACAGCCCCGAACCAAAGTGAGACTCCACAAGGGACTCTCATGTTTGTCTAAAACTTTGAATATTGTGTGGGAACTGCACAGATTTTTTCATAACCAAAGTTAAATCACAAAATAGGCCTTCCAACTGACCTAACTAGTACAACAGTCCTGACTTCATCCGTCCTTTGGCTTTAGGCTACTGGGAGTATAGCATTTAAAAGAAATAATTCACTGGTTGAAAAATACTGAAGATGTGATAAAGGTAATAGAATGAGTGCAAACTCAAGAGTTGAAACCTTTAAAAAGAGCAGCAAGTTATTCAGGTCTCCTGACTAGCAGCTGTCCCTCACCAACATGCCCATAAACAGATATCTGGTCATTCATTGCTGTTTGAGTAGCTTGCTGCATGCAAACAAGTACTCTGCTCACTTACAAAATTGAGAGTAAACTCAAATCACCATAACAAAAAAAATGGTGAGACCTACCTTTAATTTCTTTTGTAAAACGCACTCTTTGTGAGTCAGTAAGAGGTTTTGGTTGTTCATCAATGTTCCGGATGTCAAGGACTTCACACATAAACTCAATCACTGGCTGAGCTTTGTAGAAAGCCGTTGCTGACACTAAAATAGGGGGAGAAATGGACTGTGGTCATTGACTATTAACAACTGTCCCTAACATTGAGCCAGTGCAAAATTTGACAGTGAAATCAGCTATTCAAAAGTGACAGCAAAAATTAAGAGAAAAAGATAAGAAAAATAAAAAATATTTCAGGAACCTTAAACATCTTTTACAACTAAGATAGCATCTTTAACACAGTGAAACATCCCAAAATGTGGTAAATAAATGCAAGCTGTCACTATCAACTCCTCATGTGAAGTTCCCTGCAGTAGGCACACTATCAAAATTAACACGGCCATTTGCTGTCTGTGATAACAGAAGAAACTTTTTTTTGTGATTGTACTTGAAATTTTTATAATCATCTTTCTTGAGCTGATTTAGCAAGTTAGAATGTGTGCATCAGAATATAAAAACAGCATATTGACTCAAACACACAATGCATTCAGTCAACATCTGCATAATTTTGAGTGTTTTCTTAAATTAAATTGATTAGTGGACAGTCACGAGTGTTCACTCTCCTATCGGACCCAACAGAGGAGGAAAATAGAGCATACAAGTCCAAGATCACAAGTCTACACTCCTCCCACTTACTCCACTCTGGCGGGTTTTGAGGCAAGAGGGAGCGAACAGGATATCCCTATACCGGGATCCCACCAAACCCAACCCAGAAGCAATTTTAAGTTGGGCTGGGCAGGGCTTTGGGGGAGGGCACTGTTCCCCAATTGAGGCCCTTAAAAAAACTGAATAACTGGCCTTGAGTGGGAAGGAGGGGTGAAGGACACCTTCATCAGAAGCCCTCTTTTGACTGGGGCACCCTTCCCTTGAGGCCCAGAGGTCTCTGAACCTCCCTGACTCTCTGGCCTATCCCCAACTATCCTGCAGCTACCCTCCAGGTGTCAGGGACACTGTACCCTCCAGGTGTCAGGGACACTGTACCCTCCAGGTGTCAGGGACACTGTACCCTCCAGGTGTCAGGGACACTGTACCCTCCAGGTGTCAGGGACACTGTACCCTCCCCTCTTGGAGACCCCTGGCACTTAGTACAGGGAGTCTGACTGAAACTAAGTTGCAGGCACATTGCTGCATTGCCATGCCTGAAGGGGCTGGACAGCTGCCAGTCATCAGATGGGGCCTCTGCTCAAATGAGAATAGAAGATCTGCTTTTTGCCAATCAATGCTCGTTAGAGTGTGAAATGGCAGCGCGCCTGTTGGTTTCAGTGGGGGTGTGTTTTCCATTGACTGGCATGGTCCCAAGCACGATGCCAACTCTGGTGGGATATTTTCCTTGAGGTTTCACCACATAACCCACCATTTCCAACCACTCTGACCAGTTATGTAATTTTATATCTTATTGTTAGTGCTATAATTAATAAAAATAAATGAAAAGCTCATTTATTTTACAGCCATTATGACTGACCACCCATGATGCTTGCAGTATATCCAAAAGATTAATGTCCAACTCCTGGAGACTAGAGGACAATTTTGGAAGGTTGGCATGCAACAGTTAATGCCATGATCTTATGACAAAGATAACCGAAATAGCTATGGTGGTGCGACACTGTAATATCAACATCAAGAGGCACTGTTGATGCCATCACATTACTGGTCTCAGCAAGAAATTTTGTAACAGGTAAGCCCCTGCCAGCCAAGATAAAATAAATCTGCAGCTTTATGTTGATGGGAAGATCAACATTGTAAAAATTAAAGCTTCAGGACTGCATGGGTACAAAGTTACACCAAAGTGACTAGAAGGACATAATAAGAACTAACCTGACCAGTTGCTTCCTACAATGTCATTGATAACAAAAGCACCCACCACTCTCCAAAAATTAATCTTTTACAAGGGTATAGTTCCACAAATGCAATTCATTATCTCGTGTGGTCATTCTTTACACTTGGACCTGTGTAATTTATTCAATCACAGAACGAGCATTGCATTTTTTAAGGCAATCTGATCTTCAATAATTGGTAAAAGGACAATCAATTCAACCGTTCAACAGAAAATGCATTACCATCAATGTTCAACATCATTTTCCACATGGCAGGTCGGACAGACTGATGGAAACCAAACCAGACCTCTCTACCTCCACCCAGCGGGTGATAGTAACCCTCAGGTGGAGAGAAGAAAGATCGGCCAACAGGAGTATACCTGAAATTAAAGAAAGGGGTTATTGATTTGATCAGCATTATTTCTGGCATACCGTAGGATGGGTGGCAGGACTGAGGCCAAACAGGGGCCTTAAGGCCACATGCTTCTTCCCAAACCCTGTCCAACTGACCAGCAAAACCCAGGCTTATGTTTATTTACTGCTGCATGCTGTTTCAATTTTGTAGATATGAATGTTTGAATGCAGTTCTTAGCACTGCTGCCTCTGGAAACTTAAAACAGAATACAAAGTATGAAGATCTCTTCAGTATTAAAAACTGACAATAAATGCAAATCGATGGAAAATTAATAGATCAGCTTAGCCTTGACCAAAACAAAATTATCAGTGGTTGCAGTTACCTGGCAGTCAACTGTAACTAAAACTTCACATTCGTTCCAATATAAAAGTTTCATGCCAAGCTAGCTTACCTGTTATATTAATCAATGAGTCATGCTAAATCTTGCATTCCAGTTCCCAATTATAGGGGCTATTTGACATTGAAGCAAAATTTGAGATGGCTCTTAAACAAAGCTGGCTGATTGTAGTTTCTGTATGATTATTCATGAAGAAACATTTCAAAAGATGGACCAGTACTGCAACACTTTGCTCAAACAATTGGCAAATTGTGAGGAAACACAGGAAAATGCAAATAAAAATTACAGAAACATTCCAAACTAGTGGCTTTTCTCCCATCTAGAAGAACAAAGGCAGCAGATAATTGGGAACACCACCACATGAAAGTTCCTCTCCAAGCTACACCTCATTTTGAACTGGAAATACATCACTGGTCCTTTACTTTCGCTGGGTCAAAATCCTGCCACTCCGTTCATAACTGTGTGTTCCTACAACACATGGATTGCCGCGGTTCAAAAAGGTAGTACACCATCACCACCACCTCAAGGGCAATTAGGGATGGGCAATAAATTGCCTAGCCAGCAATGGCCACGTTCATGAAAGAATATAATTTTAAAAAAATGTAGGGCTGGAATCAGAAGATATTTTCATTCATGTATCAGGTTTCTATAAGTGGCCCAGTCTCTAATACCAATGGAAATATTTACAAACTTACAACGCACAGGACCAGTGCATGTTATGTCTGGTCACCGGAAAGGCAATGAATAGGCTAGCATAACTCTTGTTACTAATTCCAAGTTGCAACTCATCCTGTGACAAGTCTGCAGTATTTTTCCACATACCAAACGTAGCTGACACCTAGGATTGACACATTCTAATTTGTATAAGGTCAAACAGATTCCCTCCCCACCTCCCAAACAGGACCTGTCTTCAAAGCAAGCACATTTTCAGCAAGATGCCTGGACGTGTCAATGCATTATTATCTGAGATATCGCTCTCTGTTGGATAGTGGCTTGGTAACATTTCCAAAAAAAATGTATTTTGTAAAATGTCAGAATGTATCTCTAAATATTAAATGTCCTCAAAATGTGTGCACCTATAGGTAGAAGGCTTTGATAAAATATGAACAGTTGATTGACAAACTATAAAAACAACATTAATGTATATTACAAAAGAAATGAACCATTTCCTATGCTTCACTTGACTAATCAATTTTTATTTCATAGACTATACACATCAATGAGAAAAACATGCTTATTTTAAGTAAAACTATAGGTTACAGCACAAAAAGAGGCCATTCAGACCATTGTGTCTGCACCAGCTAAAAAACCAGCCACCATTCCAATCCTACCTCCAACACTCAGTCAACAGCCTTACAGGTGCAGATCCAAGTACCTTTTAAATGGGTTGAGGGTATCTGCCTTAACCAACAATCTGGGCAATGAACTCCAGAACTTATCACTCTCTGGGTCAAAGGTTTTTTTCTAATATCCTCTCTAATGTTTCTCCCAATCACCTTAAATCTATGCCCCCTAGTAACTGACCTCCCTCCCCTTTAGGGGAAACTAGGCATCTCACTCTACTCTACCAAGGTTCCTCAATTTTGTACACCTCAACCAGGTCACTCATCAACCATCTCTGTTCAAAGGAAAACAACCCTGGCTTACCTAATCTTTCCTCACTGCTGCAATTTTTCAGTGCTAGCAAAATTCTTGTAACTCTCTCCAGGGCAATTATGCCCTTATGTAAAACTCAGTTGTGGCCTCACCTGCATATTATCCCTGCTTTTGTATTCTATATTTTGTGCAATAAAGGAAAGCATTCATACACCTCTTTTACCACGTTATCTACCTGTCCCGCCACCTTCAGAGACCTGTGGAAATACACTCCAAGGTTTCTCACTTCCTCTAGCCCTCTCAATAAACTCCCATTTATTGACTATTTCCTTACTTTGTTTGCCCTCCCAAAATGCATAAGCTCACTTCTATGGATTGAATTCCATTTATCACTTTTCTGCCCAAGCAGAATTCTACAATCTTCTTCAACTACATGGCCGATATTTGTGTCATCTGTAGATTTCACAATCAATCCTCTTAAATTTAAGGAAACCATTATTATATCACAAAGAGCAAGAGACCCTACACTTTGCCCTGGGTAACTCCAACGGAAAGCACTTTCCATTTGCTAAAACAATTGTCAATCATTACTCTTGGTTTCCTGTCACTGAGCCAATTTTGGATCCAACTTGCTATGTTCCGCTGTGTCCCAAGGCTTTTACTTTTCTGATCAGCCTGCCATGTAGGACCTTGTCAAATGCCTTACAAAATTCTATGCAGACCATATCCACTACACTGACTTCATCAATCCTGCTTGTTAAGTGCTGTAAGTGTATAATGCTTTTCCCCAAACATTGTATTAACTGACTTACAGAATCATAGAAAGGTTGCAATACAGAAGGCCATTCTGCCCACTGGCTCACTGCAACAGGATTCAGCCAGTCATACTCCCCTGCCCATTTTCTATAGCCCAAAACATTTCCCCCTTTTCTATGGCCCCAAAACATTGTTTTTCTTTAAGTGCTTAATTCTATTTTCAAAAGCTCTATCAATTCTGCCTCTACCACACTCTTAGACAGCACTTTCCAAATCCTAAACTGTGACTGTACAAGTGGTTTTTCTCATTTTGCCTTTGATTCTTTTACCTTAAATCAGTGTTCTCTGATTCTTGAACCTTCCACCAACGAAAACAGTTTCTTTCTACCTACTCTGTCTAGGCCCTTTATGATATTGAACACTTCCAACAGTTTTCCTCTCAAACTTTTCTTCTTGCCTTAAATGTAAAATTGAAACAAAAAAATCTACATCAAATATTTAAACAATTGGCTATTACATAAATCCTTCTGGTAAATCCACAGGATGTTAGATTACCTCATTGATGCCAGGTGCCTCATTGCTACATCCAGCGCTTGAACAGAGTCTAATGGAACCTGGATTCGACCACTGACCAGGGCTTCATGCAGCAGCCTCCAACTCACCACTGCCAACCATTTAATGGAAACCTTAAAAATCCGATCTTTTCCTTCACCAGGGATGGTCACCTCAAAGTCAACCTGACATTTAAAAGGAGATCAATTAAACTTTAATGGCAAGCTTGTTTACACTGGAGCTGATTTCACAATGCAAGCTAAAAACGACAGAACATCCTAACTGATTGCAATAAATTTAATGGGGCTTCTATACTTAAACAGCAACATAGAGTTCAAACAACTTCGCTGTGACATTTGCCATGTTTGGCATGGGCTGGTGACAAGAACGACGCAAACAAAGGGGCTGGAATTCTCCAATGTTGTACACCCCCACCACCACTGCCAGCAAGAACGGAGAACTTGGCACTCAGCTGAATCTCCATTCAAACCAGTACGACCAAGGAATCCCAGCTGTGGATGAGGTCAGAGCATCCCAGCCAGTAGCTTTGTACTATGATTTGAACAGTGAGCCCTATTGTAATGTAATCTTGTGACAGTTTTTCATTTTCTTTTTGGCGTTGGGACTTTGACTAGGATTCCCTGTGTGGACTCTTCTCATGAAGCTTCCTTTGGAATCTAGTCTCTGGCAGTACCATTATCTTCCCCAGGCAAGTCTGGGTACTGGCACAGAGTGTGGCACGAACACGACAAACAAGTACCTGGTCTCAAATCCAAATGCTGCCTATTTTCAACTTTCCAAGGAAAGAGTGGTCCACCCTCAACAGGTTCAGGACCAGCCGCAGCCCTGCTTGGCCAAAGATGGAGCATTAGTGCCAGCCCCCTATGTGCCTGTGGGAGAGAGCAAACTATGCACCACAGCATAGAAGAGTGCCCAATCCACAGCCTCAGCAGAGGCCAATCTGCACTCGACACACAGGACTGGAAGAAACTGCTTGGTTTAGGGACTTTTTAAATTTGCCAATTAAATAGTTATCAACGATCAACTGATCAGCTTGATTTTAAAGAATGCACAAAAAGCCTGAAAAATATGCACCCTAAAACCAGCTTTGTGCAACTGCTTACTTGCTTAATTAAAGTATGTAAATACAAAATTGGAATATGATGGTAGTGGGGTGGATGAAGAGACATCTAATTGGAAACTCTGGATAAATTAGAATTGTGTCATTTAAATTTAAGCAGGAGATAGACACACGTTTAATTAGTAATGGATGGAGAGTGGGTAGGAAAGTGGAGCTGAGGCAGGGACAAGATCAA
Source organism: Carcharhinus amblyrhynchos (assembly GCF_965287045.1). Taxonomy (NCBI): domain Eukaryota; kingdom Metazoa; phylum Chordata; class Chondrichthyes; order Carcharhiniformes; family Carcharhinidae; genus Carcharhinus; species Carcharhinus amblyrhynchos. Next base: position 21,092,286 of record NC_137347.1, read on the forward strand.
CCATGATGGTATTGAATGGTGGAGCAGGCTGAATTGCCCACATATTCTCCTTATGTTCTTACATTTACAGCTGGGATACCATGTGTGACCCATCAACAGCAGCCACTCAAGCATAAGAATATTGCTAAATTAGATGATCATGTACATTATCTACAATAATAACCTCTGTGTCTTTAATATAGGAAAAAACCTCAAGGTTTCACAGAAGCATAATCAGGCAAAGACTGCCAACAGACCAAAGATGATACCAGGATAGGGGGCTTGCTTAAAGAAGGACTAAGGCAGAGAGCTTGGGGATTTACTTCCAGAGCATAGGGCATAGGCAGCTAAGGTCAAAGACAGAGAGAAGCATGTGGGAAGTCATTCAAAGAATGTAGAATTCTTGGACAGTTGTAGGGCTGGGGAAGGTTACAGAGGTAGGGAGGGTAAAGACCACTGAAGAATTTGACACAGGGATGAGAATTCTAATGAAGACATTGGCAAACTGGGAGCCAATGTAGGTCAGTAAGCACAGGGGGTGATCAGCAAGCAGGATTGGTGCAGGTTAGGATAAGGCAGCCCTGTCTGTGATGTTCAATAAGAAGTCTCACAACACCAGGTTAAAGTTCAACAGGTTTATTTGGAATCTCAAGCTTTCAGAGTGCTGCTCCTACATCAGGTGAGTCAACCTGATGAAGGAGCAGCACTCCGAAAGCTTGTGATTTCAAATAAACCTGTTGGACTTTAACCTGGTGTTGTGAGACTTCTTACTGTGTCCACCTCAGGCCAATGCCAGCATCTCCACATCACGGGATGTTCAAGTTTATGGAAGTTGAAAATAGGATGCTAAGTGGGATAGCATTGTCTGGTGTTGTCAGAAGCAGTGATGAGGGTTTCATTCACAGGTAAGCAGAGGCGAGGTGAAGATAGGCAGCCTTTTTAATAGAGAAGATATGGAGTTAGAAGCTCAGTTTAGGTTTGGAAATAATGTGAGAGGCTATGGAATTGTTGCCGATGGCATGGTGGTTGAGGTGAAGGTGGAAGACAGTGGCTTCAACCTTCATTACTGTTAACTGGGGAAGACACTCAACTGAAGAGAATGTGTTTGAGGTAGTGATTGTGTTGAGAAAAAGGAAATGCAAGCTATAGCGTTGTCACCATACACGTGAAAACTGATGTCAGATCCTGCGGAATGAGAAATGGCAGGAGGGGTTGAAAACTCCAGAGTACAGAAAGAGGCCATTTGACTCATCAAGTCTGTACTGATAACAAACCCTTCCAGGCTCTATCCCCTTAATCCCACTACTAGTCCCACTGACACTAAGGGACTACTTGGCATGACCAGTCCACCTAATTCACACAGCTTTGGAATGTGAGAAGAAACCGGAGCATCTGGGAAGCCTTGCAAGAGGTTCTCTGGATAGAACACGATAGGTAAGATTGGAAGCAAGAGTAGTTCCACAGACAGACCCAAGGGGGAATGTGCAAACTCCACAATGACAGTTACCCAAGGCCAGAATTGAACCCATGTCCCTGGCGCTGTGAGGTAGCAGTGCTACCCATTGTGCTAAATTACACTGTGTTGCACTGAGCCATGCAGGCTCTACTGTCAAACTGTTCTGAGTTATTTGATTACACTTTTTTGATGTGTTTTGGGATGTTTTTCCAAGTTAATGACACTGTATAAATTCAAGCTATTGTTGAGTTAGTCAACTCAGCCATTGGCTGTTCACTTCAATGTCTGTGGAGTTGGGGGAAGTTAACACAATTATTGGAGTTTTCACTCAATCACACTTCAGTATCTCGTACTACCATGAATGCTGGGTGCGAGTGCAATCAGGTTTCCTGTGATGGTTCTTCCAATTAATTGCTGTTTGAGATTACACAAGAACAGCAGACACTTGAATGAGGTGGATCCTTTGTGAAACTATAATCACTGCTGAAAACCACTGCAGTCGTGGATAAATTTAGTAATTGTATAAAGTCTGAAGAAAAGAACATTCAGAGCATTGTTACAATACTGCCGTGTGTTTCACCAGAGTGTTTGGTGGGTGTTAAAGCAGCGGAGTGAATCCCAGCCAATTATTTCTCTACACTCTAGGCTGGAAATATTAATTGTATTAACTATCTCTACATCAGCTAACAGAGCACACATCACGAATCACCATAATATCTTCTAATTGTTAAAGCTCAGGTTCTACAAGGCAGTTTTGAGACTTAAACAGAATTTCCACTTGTAGGTTGAGATGAAAGACTCTCCCCAACAAGTGATTAGTGGCATTTTCTCATACCCGATCCTGGCCAATGGGCAGTAGTGTTGCTGTATAAATATTCTTCTTCCCATCATACACTGGCTTCCTGTCTCCAAAGATCTGAGGTTTGAAATGTTGAACCATGTATTCCACTACTTCCCTGCAAAACAAAAGAGGTTCAAAAAGAGACTTTTCTAGGTCACTTTTAATCATCTCCCTCTTCATAAAGCACATGCTTTTTTTGAACCTTAATACAATTTAAAAAGGCAAAATGGTCAAAATGTATTAATTGGAGGCACATTTGGCAATGTGTTATTTACTTTTGTTATAGCGACTGCAAGAATCCACAGAGATCACACTTAAAGTTGAATGTGCATGAAGCGGACTTGTGACTTGCACCGACTACTGCTTGATTGTAAAATGTGCGCCTTATAGTACTATATTATGTATTCCTAGGTGTTTGTAACGAGAGATCACACCACACCTTAGAAGGTGGAATAGAAATCACTGAATAGCAAGAAATCACTGAACAGCAATGGGATCCTTGGATGTTTTACCTCTTTTTGTTAATTTGAAAAGTGGTAGTTTCAATAGGCATAAGATTGATTCAGACACAATAAAGTGCCAAATTATTTGTATTGTCAAGATAAGCCATTTCATCTTTCCTGACACATTATTACTTTCTGAATTTTCTACGCTTGTGATTTTTAAACTAAAATTTTCAAATTTGATTTAAATTGGAGCTCTGTAAGCTTCCTCAACCCTCTGAGATGACAGCACCCCTACAAGTCTGGCTTTTTACAAATTCCTGATTTTAATTCTCCATCACAGGCGGCTGTGCCTTCAATTGCTGAGCTCTAAGTTCAGGAATTCTCTCCTTAAACCCTGTCGCCACTCTACCCTAAAGTTTTTGGTCAAATGTCTCTTTGTGACTTGGCATCAAATGTTGTTTGATACAGCTTCACTGGACATTTTGAAACTGCTATAACTGATTTCTAAATCAGCCAGTTTTAAAAGTCTAGCACAGTTAATAAGGAGATTTTTTAGATCGGAGATTATTTCAAATACCAACAGTTTACAAATACATTTATATCACTAATGATAAGAAGCATCATGCAATTAGATGGAATTTTACTGCTACACTACTTTAACTATTCTCATTCATCTTCAAAGCTACAAAACGTCTCAAATTCACAAACCATTGCCAAACAATATTAATCAATCAATTTCTTTTTCACAGAACCTTAAAAATAGTATAATATTAAGTATTATTATTTACATAAAAACAATGTAGCCCTATTCCTTACATTGCCTGGATCCTCAATGAAATACTTAAAAGATGAAATCTCAGAATTGTTATGGTATGGAAGGAGGCCATTTAGCCCATTATGTCAACACTAGATCTTCAAACAAGCATGATGACTCAGTGTCTTTCCCCTGTACTCTTGCATGTTGTAAGTCTTTATGTATTTCAATGTTTGTAATTTAAGAATGGTGTTCCGGAGTTGAGCTATGAGGAGAGGCTGAATAAACTAGGCTTGTACTCATTAGAGTTTAGAAGAATGAGGGGAGATCTCATTGAGACGTATAAGATGATGAATGGGATGGATAGGATAGAGGTGGAGAGACTCTTCCCGCTCAGAAAGGACAGTAGGACTAGGGGGCACAGCCTCAAGATAAAGGGGGGGGGGGGCGGTTTAGAACGGAGTTGAGGAGGAACTTCTCCACTCAAAGGGTGGTGAATCTCTGGAATTCTCTGCCCGTTGAAGTGATGGAGGCTGCCTCGCTAAATATTTTTAAGACGCGGGTTGATGGGTTTTTGATAAGCGAGGGGATTAAGGGTTATGGGGAGAGGGCGGGAACGTGGAACTGAGCCGCGACAGATCAGCCATGATCTTATTGAATGGCGGGGCAGGCTCGAAGGGCTGGATGGCCTACTCCTGCTCCTATTTCTTATGTTCTTAATGTTGGTTTGCAATTTTAATATAATTTTAATTTAATATTTCTTTTAATTTCCCCATCCACCGCTTTCCTGTTACCTGCTGAATTTGCCTATTTTTTGTTCCTATTGGATTGCCATACGTTTCCATGTTTTTAACTTGGTTACTTAGACTTCATATGAATTTTTGATGCAAGTCACACTTCAGTGCAGCCTTTTGGCTACAAACATGTTCTTCAGTAAAATATCACTATTTTATAATCCTCTGAAAATAAACAAAACGTGATATGCTGCCATCAGGAAATCAAAATAAACGGCAATTTTTATGATTTTTCAAATTCATTTATGGAGTTGAATTTTACATTGCTTCTACAGTGAACAGGGAACTATAAATAATACATATATTAATCCCAATGTTATACTGGTGTACAAGTGCATTTGGTATTTACCAGTATCTATATGGAGCTCAAGAAAAGACATGGACGTCTTTTGGCTTGTTATTAATGTTGCTCATAAGTGATCAATAGAGGGAGTAATTCTAAGTTTGATTAGGGGTCTATATGGCTGTGTTTCATTAAGTGATCATTCCAAAATGCTAGGCAAGTTGCCAATAACAAATGCAGGTCTTAAAATTTTGGATTAAGTTAATAGTGCACACAGCTTTCCTAATAATGCTTAAAAATATACGTTAAAGAAAATTATGCATGCATGGCCAGGAGGCAAACAATCTACTGTGCCATTGAACTGCCTTTGAAGATTATCATACAAAACACCTCTGTTTGGATTTATTATTACTGTAATAAAATGTACTTGGGCTTATATCATTACATTTGACACTGAAAACAACATTAAATAGTTCTCAAAGCAAATTAGACATTAATATGACAATGAATGTAATCCAAATTGCCAAAAGTGCAAAAGCTGTCCTTCAAGTCTTTATACAGTAGAATTATTGTGCAGACCAAATGGTACCTGTTTACTCTCCTTGGACATTTGTCTGGCTTTATATCCACCTCATAATGGTAAACATCGATTTTTGGAATATCGACTTCAAAGTAGTTGGCTAATAGTTTAATTGGCTTGCCAATTGTTCCTATCCCTGGTCGTCGTGGTGCTTGGAACACCTGCTGCAGAGGTGGCACATATGGGCCAACTGCTGCTGAAAAAACAAGAAAGAAAAGTTCATAATCCATCAGGGGTTGCAGACAAATCTTATAAATACAAGGTATGCAACCAAATAATCAGCAATTACACAAGAGAACCAAACAAATAAATCACAACCCATTACCACAGAAACATTAAATTGGCTGTTTTCTTCGTGGTGGTGACTTTTTTAATACTATTGCTTCAGAGTCGTATATGCGCTGAATCAGTAAAGTTCTCTATTCTCTACCGCAGAGGGCTGTGGATGCTCAATGACTGAGTATGTTCAAGGCAGAGGTTGATAGATTTCATACCAGTGACATTGAGGGATACAGGGATAGTGCAGGAAGATGGAACTGGGCAGAAGACCAGCCAAGTTAAATGGCAGACCAGATTTGTGAGGTCAAAAGGCTTACTCCTGTTCCTATTCTTTACTCTGGAAGAGTGAATTAATTTGTCGTTACAACTACACACCTCATTGTCTACATTGGTTAACAGCCAAAACTGTATCAATAATTGGGAAGAACATGTGACAGACGAGGGAATAGCTTTTAAAAAAAAACTTACATTCGAAACAGTGATGATTCAGAGACGGATCAGGCTTGGTACACATGCAATCACTTGCAATTTGTAATCACATTAACACTGAAGCACTTGTTCAAAAATCTCAAAAATGCAGCACACCACAGCTTATTAATGTACATACAAAAATCCCTAACTAGATCTGTCCAATGCATTTTTTGTACTAACAATGCAACACAGGAATGACCAAAAACAAACTGGCTTACATACTTCCAACGGCTCTCCATGGTCCAGTGATTTAAAAATCTACTGCCCACAGATGAATAAGGCAAAAAGCATTTGAAAACTGATGGAAATTTGCAGTAATCTTAATCTGTGGCAGAAGTATTACTGAATGGCACCATCTTATGCAGAGGAGAATGACCATGAGCTTTAAAAACATCCCACACAGAAGATTATGATGCAATGAACCTACACCTGTTTCAAAATTCCAAGGTAGATATGCTTTGACTTCAGTTTAGTATGCCAGCTTGTCTCTCTCTGTTGGTAATGATGAGTCAGAAGGTTGGTGAATCAAGCCTCACGTCAGGACTTTGAACAAAATCTAAGCAGACAGTTCAACGCAACACTTTGCCGTTTTATCAGGGTTATTGCCCTTCAGGTAAAATGTTAAACTAAAGCTCTGCTTGCCTATTCAGAATGATATTGAGGGTCCTCTGATCCTATTCAAAGAAAGCAGGAAATTTTCCCAGAACAAGCCAATGTTATTTCTTGACAAAAGGCACAAAAAGATCAATATTTAGTAAACATTGTTATCTGGCACTCCACCAACCCGAATTTCTGATATTCCCTTAATATGAAGTCATTTTACCAACTTGAAGCAATTCTGAAGTTATCTGGAACCTGCACTTACTTACTCTATTATTTTATACTTTGTTTTTATGTACTGTTGAAGATTAAAAGTAAAAAGAATACTGTTCTGGTATTTCCTGAGTACTCACATATTAGTTTGTGCTACAAGTATTGCACTGTGTTTGATTGTTAAATGAAATTCTCTTTACAGACATCACCCATTTCTAGTGCATGCTGAATAATAAAGATTTTACTGCAAGATCAAATTCAATGAAGTGCGGTGAGGTGCAATGCAAATACAGGACTTTGTTTTGCTTTGAACACCAATAATCTTCTCAATCCTGTTAAGAGAATCTTCAGAAATCATCTAAATTTGAGGCAAAAGAGCCCCGTATTTTCTGTTTTTATTTCAAATTTCCAGCATCTGCTGCATTTTGGTTTTATAGGAAAGTTAACATCAAATCATTCAATAAGATCGTGGCTGATCTGATTGTGACCATAACTTCACATTCCTGCCTATCTCACGACAATGTTTTACTCCTTTGTTCAAGAATCTATCCAGCTCTAGACAGGGGATAGCTACCTTGAATATGGGATAGTCCCAAAGCATTTGATAAGGCACTGCACAAAAGGCTACTTAATATGCTATTCCCCAAAGCATTGGGGAGTAGCATATTAACATGGATAGAAGATTGGCTAAAAAAAAAAGCTGGGTAAGAGAGGCATTTTTAGGATGGCTGTTATTTCAAAGGGAATAGAGTATAAAAACAGGGAAATCTAAAAGCAGGAAAACTATACAAGGCACTAGTTAGACCATAGCTGGAATCTTGCGAATAGTTTTGGTTCCCTTAGTTAAGGAAAGATATACAGGGATAGGAGGCAGTTCAGGAGAGGTTCATCAGATTGATCTTGGGAATGGAGGGATTTTCTTATGAGAAGAAGTTGAGTAGGCTGGGCCTGTACTTACTGGGGTTTAGAAGAATGAAAGGCATCAAGTAACATCCAGGATCCATCCAGAATTTCACCAAAGCCTCTGCACTTCAATAACAGATATACAGGATTCTTAAGGGGCTTGAGGATAGATGCTGAGTGGTTGTTTCCTCTTGTGGGAAAATCTAGGACCGGAGGTTATATTCAAGAAGCTTGAAATGCTACAGCATACGAGGCTATGAACCAAGTGCTGAAAAATGGGATTCAAACAGATAGGTGCTTGATGGCCGGCGCTGACATGAACGGCCTCTTTCTGTGATGTATGACTCTAAGTTCACTGTGAAATGAATTCAAACATTGTGGATTTTACTTCATTTTTGGGCAGCATACCCATGTGAGCTAATTACCACTTTGTATCTTTTTGCAATCTAATGAAATGCAGATAAGCAGCAATAATAATAGCCATTTACTCAAAACATTGAGCTGAGCTAAAAGGTGGCAGGTATCATCATCCAATTCTGAAGGCACCTTCCTTGAATGGCAATCATGAGAAGATTGATCTGGAAATTCTTGGTGTGTTTATTCAGCCTTTGAGAACAATGGAACCAGAACTCCCATCTTGGAGCAGCAGTAATACAACCTCCTAACCTCCACTAGCCTGAGGCACTTCCTCAGTAGAATCATCACAAAAAATTCCAGTGGGACAGATAACAAAAACACCCTCAAGTATAAATAGGGTATAGCTTGTATTTAAGAAGGTGTGTAGAGGTGACCTTTGTGCTTTAGCAGTGATTGTTGCTAAATTAATCATGAAAGTAGGGGACAATGGGGCTGCTAGTTTTTCTAGCTGCATGTTTCCTGCTTTCTATAGCTCCTTGTGGAGCATCCTAATGTTTCCACATTTCAGGTCAGCAAATTGATTCCCCAGGAGAAATCCAAATTGCCCCATCTTTATGCAGAGAAATAAAACAAAATTGGAATGCCTTCTGTGCCATTTTTATACTACTTACCTGGAGAATGCCAATACAGTTTAATTCATTCTCCCCAGAGTATGTTTATCATGACATGCCGATTCAGCAGATTACAAAATATGACACAAATACCTAACATTATGCCTGAAAAGCAATGAGTTTAAATATTTAACTTCCCCAAACATTAAAATCACTAACTGCAACTTTGAAGTAAACCTCAAACATAATTCAACAATGGAAGCGTCAGCATTTTCATGAGCTCTGACTACTTATTTTTAAATATTTTTTTTAATCCTGATACACAGCCCATAATTATTCGATCTTGATGTGTATAATCTATGCTATATTCCTGGAAGATCTTGGCTGAATTTTGGCATAGGGTAGCTGAGTTAAGTCAAGAAAATCTTTGTTTGATTGAGGTAGTCAGAGGTGGCCAGGGTAGGCCCCAGTTCACTGATGAATGGGTCTATGCTTTGGTGGTGCTGTTGGCATCGAAATGAGTGCCACCATTAGGTGTGAAGTTGTGGATGATGGTCTCGGCTGCCCAGCACAGATTTTTGGTGCTCATATTGATGAACTGCTAGATATCCTAAAAAAGAATGGATGAAGCAGAGAAGAAAATCCGGTCAGTCAAGTGGGCAGCTACCTTGGTGAAGGCTCACCTTCAGTATTTGGAAATCCTGCTACATGTTATGTCAAACATCCTGGTTAATACAGAGAGATGGGGTCCGGGGAGGAGTAACCTGGGGCTAGTCTCCCGATAGGAGCTGGGGATGAACTCATGGCCAAATTTCAGAACTGGTTGCTATGTTTTTACAATCTGAATCTGAGGGCTGGGCATCGAGAACTTGATGGAGCACGTTGTATCTGGTCTTCGAGGCTTGGGTTTGCCAGAAGACTCTGATCACTGTTTTACATTGTCTTGTCCTCGTTGTGCATTGAGAAGGGTTGGAGGCGACCGGAGGTGTCAGGTCCTTGTCAGAACTTTGGGATGATAACATGGCAGAGGTGCAGAGGCTTCGGTGAAACTCTGGATGGATCCTGGATGTTGCTTGATGATCTTGTCTTGACTTTGGCCTTTTCAAACTCTGTGGATGATCATATTATCCTGTAGTTCATTATTAATCCTGAACTTTGTTTTAATCATAGAAACCCTACAATGCAGAAGGCTATCCAACCTAACGAGTCCACACTCACAACAATCCCACCCAGGCTATATCCCAGTAACCCAACAATTTACCCCACGAATTCCTCTAATTATGTATTGCAGGACACTAAGGCGCAGTTTAGCATGGCCAATGCACCTAATTCGCACATCTTTGGACTATGGGAGGAAACCGGAGCACCCAGAGGAAGCCCACGCAAACACATGGAGAATGCGCATGCTCAACATAGACAGTGACCCAAGCCAGGAATCGAATCCAAGTACCTGATACTGTGATGCAGCAGTGCTAACCATCCTGCTGCCCCCTTTCATGAGATTATAATCCTGATTTTGTGATATTGTCTTTTATCCCATCAAGACTGTTTGATACATGAGCACAGAGGCATTTGTCACCTGTTATCCTGCAAAAATATTTCTATTTTTTTCTACTATTCCAAAGGAAGTACTTCCCAAAGCAAGTACCCGCAAATCCTCAGATTCTCTTCTGGCTAATATGAGTTGCCATGTTACTCTCTGACTGAGTAGTGACCCATATGTTTACATGCTTGCTGCATGGATGTTGGGAGTGCAATACATTATCTTTATGCTACTCAAAGCTAGAGGCCTGCCATTGGCTGGTCGAGAAATAGATTTGGGTCAACAGGGATGATTCAGTTGGTCAGAACCGCAGTCATTACTCCAGCTTTGCTCAAAAGGGCTGGAGGAAAAACAGAAATTATGACAGGAACAGAAATTATGGAGCACGTGCACTATTACTCCCAGCATTCATGTTAGGTAGCGTTTGCCAAGTTTAAAATGAGTGAGTTGTGTAGTGAAGAACTTGGTCATTCGTCTTGAGGTTGCAAAGCTAAATCTTCATGCTTCTTTCCAATTGGGAGCAGATTTCCTAGGAATTCGTAGAACCCCTACAATGCAGAAGGAGGCCATTCGGCCCAGCAAGCCTGCACTGACAGCAATCCCACCCAGGCCCTATTTCAATCTCCTGACAGTAAAGAGCAATTTATCATGGCCAATCCACCTAACCCGCACATCTTTGGACTATGGGAGGAAACCCACAGACACGGGAAGAACATGCAAAGACCAATCACCCAAGGCTGGAATTGAACCTGGGTCCCTGGTGCTGTGAGGCAGCAGTGCTAACCACTGTGCCACTATGCTGCCCCAATTCAAACATGCAGGTACACAGTTTATTTCAGGTAATGCTGCCCTGAGGTTTAGCCTCAAAATGTGAGCAGCCAACCACATATTGTTTTGAGAATTGGCAAGATTTCTGATGCATTCTTGCCTGCTTTCTAAGCTGAAAAACCTGCTAACACATTAGAACAGCACCTGAAACATGCCCTTTTGAGTAGTTGAGCCCGTACCTAGATAGCTGGCCATAATGTGTGATGGTCTCAAAGTTGCTCAGGTGCAGAAGGTTATTCTGCACCTGAGTCCACACCTGCAGGGGTTCAGGCTGAATAAACTAGGCTTGTACTCGTTAGAGTTTAGAAGAATGAGGGGAGATCTCATTGAGACGTATAAGATGATGAATGGGATGGATAGGATAGAGGTGGAGAGACTCTTCCTGCTCAGAAAGGACAGTAGGACTAGGGGGCACAGCCTCAAGATAAAGTGGGGGGCGGTTTAGAACGGAGTTGAGGAGGAACTTCTTCACTCAAAGGGTGGTGAATCTCTGGAATTCTCTGCCCGTTGAGGTGGTGGAGGCTGCCTCGCTAAATATTTTTAAGACGCGGGTTGATGGGTATTTGATAAGCGAGGGGATTAAGGGTTATGGGGAGAGGGCGGGAATGTGGAACTGAGCCACGACAGATCAGCCATGATCTTACAGAATGGCGGGGCAGGCTCGAAGGGCTGGATGGCCTACTCCTGCTCCTATTTCTTATGTTCTTACGTTCATTCTTATGGCCATAGTTGTGGGTCTGATGAACAGACCAACCTGCTTGAGCTGCTGTTGTAGCAGGAATGATGGTGACACTTATTGTTTAGCTTACAGAGAGGATACAGGTTGCAGCAGAGGACTTAGAGCCATGTCTTAAAACGTAAATCCCCTCCAACCCCATGGATTCTCTCTTCTCTTCTAATTCTCTCCTTAAAACCCATCTCTTTCATGCAAACTTTTGTTCACTTGTTCCAATATCTCCTTCAATTCAGTCTTAATTTTATCCCCTTATGCACAATGTAACTGCAACTTATATATTCAATGAATCTCCTAGAATGACTTCTTCTTCCATACTTACAAGGAGCCTCCTGCAATGCCTTTGATGTCCACCCCCATGTACATTCTGCATCTCAGTAACATTATCTTCATGCATGAGGTCAGTTTCTATTCATGTGGCACTACCTATCTCTCTGCAACCATTTTGGAGTTCATAGCAGGGTTAGTTGGCTGTCATTTTGATTGAGTCAGAGGAAAACCAGAATCTCCTGCAGCAAATTACCAGCAAGGTAACAGCCACTTCTGTTCGAAAGAAACACATCTTTGCCTGAAATCAGTGGCTTTCCTTCGCTGCACACAGACTGAAACTGCAGTACACAGACATTGGGTCACACTCACCCCAAACTGAATCATAAAACCCACTCTACCTGCACAAATCACACAAGGTCCAAAACATCATTGGATTCCATTTGGTGTTCTTTGAACAGTTGAGAGTTTGTATTTTTGCACTTCTAATATGGTGTGGAAGGAACGAACCTTTAAAAAAATGTCAAGCATTTCTATTTGTCAAAAAAGTTTGATCAAAATACCTCCAGGCCAACTGTAATATATATTTAAATATTCACTGCTCAATTTGCCACTTGGTAGGCTTAGTCTAATGTAAAGCATTGAAGAGGCAACATAAATAAAAATTTAACAAAATACTTGCACACTGGTGATGTAAATAAATCAACTAAATTACTGCAGCCAAAGCTGTAGCAAGCACTCTCCAATAAACACAATAAAGCTGGCAGAGGGAGCCACTGGAGAAATGGCTTCTCTTTGTAGCTTCAGACTAGTGTGGGGCTGCCTTTTCCTCACAGCTCCTGGATACAGAGGTCACACATACTTCACCTCTCCATGGCAGAGGCAGCTAAACTCACACTTTGTTATGGAGATTTCAATGATGGGACAGGGGCCGTGTGTCCCTCAGACACAATACACTCACTCAATGGTGCAAAATCTGCTCTTCATTAGAAATGCAGCAGCTTGGGACACCAAGCAGTTGTTCACACGCTGCACTGGTCTCTGCACACTAAAGTTCCTATGACACTCGCAACTACTGGCAATGTTTTTAGGAAACCCATTGGGCAAAAACTTCTAGTCTGAGGAGAAATAAAATGTCAGGGAGAGCTAGCGAACACAAAACACCTCCCCATGCTTTAAAAGATGAAAAAATGCTGAATATTAAAAAATTATGGGCTTTTGTTTTTAAAAAATGCTTTGTTTGCTACAACTTAATGATATATCACCTTTAAATTAGAAAATGTTTCCAAGGACTTTCTAAAAGTAAAGAAACATTCAATAGTTAAAAGCTTGCATCTGTGGGCACCAGGTGATGATAAAAATGTGATCAAAAACTTGCTCCAAAAGTTTTAAAGGATTGTTAAAGTTGCAAAGAACAGACAGGGAGTTCAGAGAGCGAGTTATTTTTCTTATATGCTTATTCATAAAATCTGTAAATGTACACTGCAAAGCATTTCAACTTGAAAATTCCAGGAAGTACTATAAATTTTGACTTGTTTCCATACAGTATAATCTATTCCTGCATGTCTAAATAATTGTAATTCTCTCAACATTTAAAATAGACATGTCAGGTACACAGCCTGGGGGCAAAACACTGATTTGAAAAATTACACAGAAGTGGAATATATTTAACTTTCCTTCATACAGAATATTCTTCTCTAAGCTGCCTCAGTACAATTTCAATACTATTGATATTCGAAAAGTACATTTGACATCCGCACACAGCCAGAGAGGTTCTACAAAGTTTTCCAGTCCCTAGGTGTACAGAACTTTCAAACAAGTGCCAAGAAATATATTTTCTTGGTGGCTGTAATGAGAAAGAGACAACTGTTCACTTCCTTCTGGAATGTGCCATTGCAAAGGTGATCTAGAGCGAGAGGCAATGGCTTTTGTTAAGATTCATCTAGAGCAGCTGTGATGCAGACCTCTATGCTTTATAGGCTTTTCTCGGGGAATGTACATCAAGACAAACACCAATGTTTTGAAAGGCCTTAAGACAGTGACCTTTCTCCATTGCAGCAGTTGCCCCAAATTTCAGTGCACCCCTCAGCATGTAGACCTGGACCTTGGAATGTGCCAATCTGCAACACTCAGTTGTGGACAACTCTTTGCACTAGAAGCCAGCAAGTTTCAGGCAGACCAAAGAACCTCTTTCACTGAGCTGATGATCCTCCAGCCAAGTTGATGTCTGTCTTGGAGTGCGTCCCTGGGAACAACCTGTGGAACACAAAGTCCAACGTCATGGAGCTGCTCCAGATGAGCTCAATAAAAGCCATCTCATCTTTCTCCAGACCTTCGTAGCAAGGCACATTCCACAAGGTGGTGAATAGTCTCTTTCCCACCACAGCCACCTCAAGGGCAATGTGCAGAGCAGGTGAGGCTCCCAGCTTGTTGAAAGGGTCTGACAAGAGTGTCTTTTTCACCACTAGACAAGATATGTTTTGGTGCTTGTATGAAAGTTTTAGCAATGAGGGATTCTGTCAAATGACTGACTGACTGCTCAGGGAATCATTGTTAGGATTTATTATCTCCTTTTACCCCTGCAGGGCCTCTTGAAGATTATGTGCAGACCACTGCCTGATAGATTTGTGCTCAAAGGTGTTTTACTGCATAAGCATTTCCACAAGAATAGTTGGGTGGTACAGTCAAACTGCTCAGAGGGGTAGAATCTCAGCATGCAGTGACACTTGGTGTTTGTGCTCCAAGGTGGCCATCAGGATTAGGGTAATATTAAACATGTTTCCCACTTCCTGCTTTATCTAGAGATTTGTACATTGTGCCCCTACAAACATGGTTCATTTTCAACCCTGAGATAAAGTGGAAGATGGCTCAGATGATCGCCACAGCATAGCAGTGAACAAGCCAAATCTGCACCCCACCCAGCAACATCGAAAGCCCGATGACCAGATTCTTACTTGCAACGAAGAAAAAGCATCATTCCCACATGCCCAGTTTTTGTTTAACCCGAGCTACTTTCATCTTCCAGTTTTTAGCCCATGACCCACTTCTCCCTGGAAAAACCATATTCTTAGAACCTTCAGGTGGATTGACCCGATGGTGAAGGAGGCAAAGAATTGGTTGGTCCAGTTCCCAAAGAATATGGCCTTGCTCTTGCAGAAGTTTATCTTGGTTCTGGAGTTCCGTTCAAACTGGTTGCAGATGTTCATCAGTTTGTGCATGAACAGCAGATCGGAACAGATGAAGGAGGAATCATCTCCAGATCCCAGGCTCTGACCAAGTGTCTGGAATCTTATGTAGCAATCCAACTTGACGGACTCAGTAATAGGTTCTAAGCAACACGTGAACAGGACAGGGTAGAGGGCAGCCTTTTGATTCCTGAGTGAAACTGTGTTACTGATGTTTGAGTCGAGCAGTTGGATCCAATTGTGGTTTCCCTCCCCAAACCAAAAGTTGAAGAGCACATCCATCATGTAAGTATGCAATATTCTGTCAAAGATCTTCTCCTGGTCAAGGCTGAAGAGGCAGGTATCCATCCCCATCATGCACATAGGCAATTCATCCTTGAGTGGCCAGGCTATCAGAACTTCCTGCCAGGTACACTGTCCATCTGACTGGCAATGACCTCGGACAAGGTCTTCTCTACACACAGCAGTGAAATGTGTCACCAATCTCTAATTTCCTCTCTTTCCCTCTGTAGATGAGGGTAATTATGCTTTTCTTCATGGATTCTGATGCGCTGCCAGAATCAGATCCTTGTACATTTCCAGTATGCTTGGACCAATCCAGTCCTATGGAGCCATCGAGTTTTACTTTAAAAGGACAGCAGGGTCTTGGCTCAAACAACGTTTTTTACCCAAGACTTGACGGTGATAGAAGACCAGAAGGATTGGAGGCTATGCAGTACGTGGGCTTCACATCACATAAACTGCCATTAAAATCATTTGTTGATCCTCAAAACATCAGACTATGATGCCATCTTTTCCTTCAGCTTGCTGAACACAGATCGCTCCATATACATTTGAGAGCACAGAGCAGATTAGATAGTGAACTTGGAGGCCTACAAGAAAAAGTGCAAGGCTTCCTTTAAATGACAGTCAGCTAGAAGGAGGCAGTGGTCAGATATGGTGGTGGATCTGATCATGAATGCTCAGAACACAAACTGCAAGTCTATCCTGGAACAGGCGCACCCAACTGGCCATTACCAGGCATATCTGTGCTGCCCTTCATGAGCAGTGTTCCTGAAGACGTTGTGCAGTTTGGCATCTAAGACTGTTTTCAGCAGGAGTCTAGTTATGGCATCCGGTTTGCTGTTGGCCCTGCTGGATCAGCCAGTCACCTCCATGATGCAGTTGAGGTCATTATGGAGAATGACTCACCTGAACGCCGACAGTAGCAGTGGGAGCTGAAGGACAGCCAACCACTGTCTGTTTTAAGATGTCATGATGTGGATATGCCGGCGTTGGAGTGGGGTAAACACAGTAAAAAGTCTGACAACGCCAGGTTTCAGTCCAACCGATTTATTTGATAGTAAATTCACTAGCTTTCGGGTTAGCCCCTTCATCAGGTGAAGGGGCTAACCCGAAAGCTAGTGAATTTACTATCAAATAAATCGGTTGGACTGAAACCTGGCGTTGTCAGACTTTTTACTGTGTTTTAAGATGGGCATACACTTTAACTGCAGCAGAGCATTATTGTGCATTACAGTAGCACAGTGGTTAGCACTGGTACCTCAGTCCTGGGTTTGATTCTGGTGACTGTGCAAACTCCACGCAGACATTCTCTCCATGTCTGCGTGGGTTTCCTCCACTGCTCTGGTTTCGTCCCACAGTCCAAAGATGTGCAGGTTAGGTGGATTGACCATGGCAAATTACCCTAGTGTCAGTGGGATTAGCAGAGTTTACAGAGATAGGACATGGGTAGGATTGCCGTAGGTGCAGGTTCGATAGGCTGAATGGCCTCCTTCTGCACTGTAGGGATTCTATGACTCAATGGGTCACTGCTTTCACTGCCATCTCAACCGTGTTACATACCCATTGATTTGAGGCTCAACTGGTTGCAGCCATCACCTCTAAGTTCCTAATGTTAGGCTTTGGAACCCCACCAAGGAGAAGATACAACCAAAGAAGATCTTTGAAAACCAAAAAGTAAGAGGCCTAAGCCTTTGCCGAAAACCTCCAAATAGGAAATGAACCTCCTCCCCAGCAATTCCCGACCAAAAGAAGCAGACTTGCAAACGTCCAGAGACAGTCATGGTCATTGGCTCGTCCTACCAGGTTTCAGAGAATGCAGGCAGTTGATGACCACCTCAAAAGGGAAAAAAAGATGCACAAAACACCAGTCAGAGCATACAGAAGTTGCAGTGATAGCATAGGGTCATGCTGTGGAGGGATTTCAAGGCACTGTGCGAGTATTGAAGGCAAAGGATCAATGCAGATGTGTTGGCAAAACAAGGTGTAGCAAAGGATACATTTTGAGAGTTTCAGGTCTGGGAGCCGGCACCAACTTTGGAAAATTCAAGTCAATCTGGGTGCTGACTCTGTACACTTTCATGACATGGAGATGCCCACATTGGACTGGGGTGGGCACAGTAAGTAGTCTCACAACACCAGGCTAAAGTCCAACAGGTTTATTTGGTAGCACGAGCTTTCGGAGCGCTGCGAAAGCTCGTGCTATCAAATAAACCTGTTGGACTTTAGCCTGGTGTTGTGAAACTACTTATCGTCTATATACTTTCAAAAGGGACCTGGACCAGTTCTTCACTGATGCGGAGGTCACATCATACAGAAGGTTCTCTTTACAGAGAACACTTGGCCCACGTGATTGATCCCTGTAACAGGTTGCAAAGGAATATTTCAGAGTATTTCCCCCTGTCAATTGCCTGGGTTTTTCACATTTTATTTCTTCCCAGGAGATTACATAGGTGGTGTTGGGGGTGAGGGGCAAAGAAATGGTGTGAGTGAGTACTTCTGACGTTCCACCCACCATGAGGCTGAAGCAGGCTTGATGAAGCAGTTGGCCTATCCAGCCCAACAATTTTGTACTTCATATGTTTATTCACGAGAGATTCCTCAGAACTTCGAGCCAATGGCTGACAACAAAAAAAGTGAGCTGCTGGGTGCATCAAAAAGGAATGAGTTAAACAAATAAATCTTGCCCCAGGCCATTAGTTCACTGGGTTCTGGAGCACAATAGTGAAAGAATGTAGCTGAACTGGAAGTACAAGTTAATTAATGCCTCAAGATTGAAACATAGGAGGATAGATTAAGGAATTGGGATTCTTACTGCTGAAAAGACGACAATGGAGGGGCAATGGAGGCATTCAAACTAATGAAGCTCAGTGAAGAGACAGCTCAACAAAGAACAGTACTGCACAGGAACAGGCCCGTCAGCCCACCAAGCCTGCAGCGATCACATTGTCCTACCCTAAACCAACTGGCTGTATGCCTCTATATCCTGCCTATTCACGTACCTATCCAGATAAGTCTTAAATGTCACTAATGCATCTCCCCCAACCATCTCACTAGGCAGTGCATTCCAGGCCCCCACCACTCTGTAAAAAAAAAACTCCCTGTGGAGTGCCCCAGGGGTTGGTGCTGGGGCCTCAGCTATTTAGCATTTATATAGATGATCTGGAGGAGGGAACCGAGCGTATGGTGTCGAAATTTGCTGATGACACCAACATTGGTGGAACGGCAAATTGTGCGGAGGGTGTGGAGAGTCTACAGAAGGATCTAGATAGGCTAGGCGAATGGGCCAGGAAATGGCAAATGGAATTTAATGGTGGCAAGTGCGAGGTGGTCCACTTTGGTAGGAATAATGGTAGGGAGGATTATTACTTACGTGGCGAAAAACTGCAGCAGGCGACGGTGCAGAGGGACCTCGGGGTCCTTGTGCATGAGTCGCAAAAACCCAGCCTGCAGGTGCAGCAGGTGGTCAGGAAGGCGAATGGGATGCTGGCCTTCATAGCGAGGGGGATTGAATATAAAAGTAGGGAGGTCTTGCTGCGGCTGTATAGGGCATTGGTGAGGCCACAGCTGGAGTACTGTGTGCAGTTTTGGGCGCCGTACTCACGCAAGGGTATTTTGGCCTTGGAGGGAGTGCAGAGGAGGTTTACTAGGCTGATGCCGGAGTTGAGGGGGTTGAGCTATGAGGAGAGGCTGAATAAACTAGGCTTGTACTCGTTAGAGTTTAGAAGAATGAGGGGAGATCTCATTGAGACGTATAAGATGATGAATGGGATGGATAGGACAGAGGTGGAAAGACTCTTCCCACTCAGAAAGGACAGTAGGACTAGGAGGCACAGCCTCAAGATAAAGGGGGGGGGGGGGGCGGTTTAGAACGGAGTTGAGGAAGAATTTCTTCACTCAAAGGGTGGTGAATCTCTGGAATTCTCTGCCCGTTGAAGTGGTGGAGGCTACCTCGCTAAATATTTTTAAGACGCAAGTTGATGGGTTTTTGATAAGAGAGGGGATTAAGGGTTATGGGGAGAGGGCGGGAATGTGGAACTGAGCCACGACAGATCAGCCATGATCTTATTGAATGGCGGGGCAGGCTCTAAGGGCTAGATGGCCTACTCCTGTTCCTATTTCTTATGTTTATTCAATCTCTCCTCATAGCTAATATCCTCCATGCTAGAAAACCTTTTCTGTACTCCCTTCAAAGCCATCACATCCTTCTGGTAAGTGTGACGGCCGGAACTGGACACTATTCCAAATGCGGCCTAAACAATGTTTTATATTAGGTGGATTGGCCAGGCTAAATTTTCCTTTAGTGTACCCACACAGACGCCGCAGTGTGGCAACTGGGGATTTTTCACAGTAACTTCATTGCCTACTTACGATAATAAATAATAAACAAACCGTAAATCAGCAAGACCTTTTTCATACTGAGGAAGCAGAATGAGAAACGTGACCATAAACCACGGAGAAGTTGGTTCTGGAGCAGCTTACTGAGGGAGAGTAAGGGGGCAAGTAACTTTAACCTTGAAGATAAAACTGAAAAACTGTCTTAAGAAATGGATTATTGTATATACAGTTGTACAATATGTACATTGTGAACAAAAGAATTCAGCAGGGCACATTATTTCACACCTTAGATCATCATTAATTACAGTAAGACTGCTGGACAAATGCTTGTACGTTAGTTTTGAAGAAACAACCTGAAGGGGTTCACAGAATTTTACAGTTTGCAAGTTCTGTAATTATTTCAGGCCCGGGAATATTTGCTTTAGCAGCATTAGCTTTACATGGAAATTGAATTTTCTTTCCTTTCTCCAAAGATAGGAAAACACTGTTGTTTTGACTATGAGTTGGGCATAATCAGCTCACCCCCGCATAAATGAGCATTCAAATTATAAATTCTACAGAAACCACAGAATCAATCTAATCACTTCAAAAATACAATGGGGTATTTTGAATTTCTCTGTTGAGGAAAGGGTAAATTTTCACATCCCACAAAAGGATTATAACGTGGGAAACATCACTGCAAACAAAGACTGAAGCTGGCGTGAATCTTATGACCCTGGAGGGAAATAGATAAACACTTGAGAAGAAGTTAATGGGAAAAGAAAGTGCAGAAATAGGAGTTTAGGAAGCTCTGATGTGGAATTACTACAGGCACGATAGATTGAACGAACTCCTTTGGTGATTCCATGAACGCTCAAACTTACAACTTCATAATTTGGAGCAGTTTAGTTGTCAAGTTAAAACGAAGATTGGAATAAGCTCTATATATAAATTAATTTAAATCATTCTCTTACTGCAAGGTAAAAGCATCTCAAAATAGTCTCTTATGAACAAGATGATCTACAAACTTACTCGGGTCACAATGTAAAGAACGTAGCATTCACAGCAAAATAATCCACTAAAATAAACGTACCAAAATCCAGTGCCATAAGCACACTGAAGGCAACTGTTCATGCCAATTGATTGAGCTCAACTACCTTACATATCCGTGCAGGTAAAAATAATTCTTCCATGTTTATTTGATGCAAGGAAAGTCTGAATTTAGGCAACATGAACATATGTTAAATAGGGCAGCTAGTAGGAGCACATGAGGGGGGTGGTGGGGGGAGGAGATAAGTAATTCTAATCTGGGAATTTTATAGCAGCATATGTCTGAATAGTACAGTCACTAAGAACTCCCAAAATCAGCACCAATTCAAAAAAAGTAACATCACCTATTGTTAGTGGCAATTAATTGTGAACTTGGCTGGGTTGCAAACTGCAAGCACTCTGCAAACTCAATGAATAAAACAAAAGACAAAACACAAATTTAAGCCCAAGTTATCCAAATACAAAAAGTTACAAAGTTAAAATATGCAAGTAGCACTAAATCCACCATCACGGTTACACTATGTCTAGCCGCCTCCTGTCAGGTTATTTATTTGTCTAGTTAAAATTAAGATTGCAAGAGTAATGGAAAAATGCAGAATCAATCTGCAACAGCACACCAGATTGGCCTATTCTTTCAACATTACGTTTTCCACACGCGCCAGAACTTATTTCAATCTAGTGAAACCTAAAATCCAAACGTTGGTGCTAAATATCTTTTTTCCCTATCGGTCCCTCACACCACATGGCATTTCTCACTCCACAATTAAATTTAATATGCTTTATCCCTTTGTGACAGCCTTTCCTTCTGGTTTGTCCATTAAAACCTTTGTCCATTTTCTCTATACTACCATCTGTCATGCTGAGTCTGTGTCCATCCTCACATACAAAGGTAGGCCAATTGTCACAAGCAATATATCAGCTCAAAAGCATCTGTGGGTTTGAACATCTGACCTTAAGAATGCAGCAAAGGACAACTACATAGATTTTTGAGGCACCTGTGGGCGTCTGAATAACAAAAATATAAATGAAGACTTATTATGGCCTAAACAGTGTAAAATTAACGTGTTAAATTTTCACACTGAAGAATGGAGAGAAAAAGTGCATAACCAAGTGCGAGAAGAGGTGAGAAATTATTTAATGCCCGCAATGGA
The DNA here is from genome assembly GCF_965287045.1 of Carcharhinus amblyrhynchos. Classification (NCBI taxonomy): domain Eukaryota; kingdom Metazoa; phylum Chordata; class Chondrichthyes; order Carcharhiniformes; family Carcharhinidae; genus Carcharhinus; species Carcharhinus amblyrhynchos. Next base: position 21,114,209 of record NC_137347.1, read on the forward strand.
TTTGAATAGAGATGAAATTATTTTGTTGGAACTCCATTGTCACATCAGCCTCCTCCCATTATTAGATTATTTAAGAATGGTTTTTAAGTACAGCTGGGAAAAAAAATTTTGTCAAAGCTCTTCATCTTGCATTCATCAGGAGAACTGTAACAATACCAATGTCAGGGGACACTGCAACTTTACACCACATGAGAAGATGGTGCAGGTTGGTTGGCAACTGGACTCTCATTGGTAGCTGTGTTGCAATGGAGAATGCACCAGTTGATGATGACTGACAGTTAGCTGGCGAGCATTGTCTGAAAATTAAAGCAGGCAGCTTGACTCTGACTGGTCACTGAAATTGCCGAAAAGTAGCTCACCTCTGAAAAATGCCCAGTCTACCTCAGTTTATCCTGGAAGAGAAAGGAAAATTTGAGCAACAGGTGAAGGTAGCTGCTTCAAACTGTTACTATGCAGTAGCAACACAAATAGAATTTGCCAGGATGCCATAGTCAAGCCAAAAAGACTGTCTGGTTATCACAGAAATGAGTAATGTGGAATATGAATTTCAGTACTAGTGTGATGCTCGGTACTTAGGCCATTCATCCCCACCATACTGCACAGGCAACACAGTGGCACAGTGCCAGAAGCCTCACAGGTTCAGAGACCCAAGTTTGATTTTGGCCTTGGGTGACTGTGTAGGGTTTGCATGCTCTTCCCGTGTCAGCATTGGTTTCCTCTGGGCGCTTCAGTTTGTTCCCAGTCCAAAGATGTGCAGATTAGAAAGACTGACCATCGTAAATGTGTGGGGTTATAGGGCAGAGTGGAGGGTCTGGGTAGGATGCTCTTTCAGAGTCTGTGCAGGCTTGATGAGCTGAATGGTCTCTTTCTGCACTGTAGAGATTCTATAATTTTATGACTAGCAGATCATGTTAAACAGAATGTTCTTTCTGCTGCTTGCAATGGGCAAAGTACAGACTGCATCCAACTAGCCTATGCTGGCAAAACGCTGTATGCAATGTCAGATGTGATTTCGCAATTGGACATTTGCTAAACCATCCTTAGTGTGCTAAAAACTATGCTTGCAACCAATTAAATAAATCAGTCAGGCTTGCAGTGCTGTGAATTTGCATGTAACTAAATGTTACATGTACTAACACACAGGATTCTGTTCTTTACAGATAGAAAGAACACATACACACATTGTGCCTGCTAAACAAAATAAGTGATAGCCATTTACTGGTTCATTCCTCAGGGCAACATCTTGCCCAATCTGCCAAGCTGCCTGGTTCAGATTTAAAACAATACTTGGCATTTAAAGTAAAAGCTTATTTATTAGTCACAAGGAAGGCTTATGTTAACACCGCAATGCAGTTACTGCAAAATTCCCCTAGTTGCCAGAGTCTGGCGCCTGTTTGGGTCAATGCACCTAACCAGCACATCTTTCAGTATGTGGGAAGAAACCCAAGCACCTGGAGGAAACCCATGCAGACACAGGGAGAATGTGCAAACTCCACATTGACAAAGACTCAAACTGGAAATTGAACCTGGATCCCTGGTGCTGTGAAGCAGCAGTGCCAACCACTATGCTACTGTGCCACCCACCTTATCTGCCAGTCACCATCAACTGGTGCATTCTCCTTGGCAACACTTCCACCAGAATCTAATTGATAATCGCATCCAATTTCCAGTGGTAAAACTGAAAAATACAGTTCCAAACTTCACAAGCTACTTTTTAATCAACCTCCCAGAATATTTTTCTCTCATTTTTAGTTCCTCCTGTACAGGGATGGTCTGATTTGCAGGACTTGCTCATCTTCAATTCATATATAAAAAAATCAATTAATACTTGGGTTGTATGTAGTACTCTGAGCCATGACGAGGGGCAGCTGAAGTCCTGTCATTGGTCCAATCCCTCTGAGCTGCCATACAATAACAACTCTGTCCCCTGAACCTATCAATCTCCTCCTCTCTCTTTAGTGTGCAAGTTCAGTTATAAGATTGCTTCTATTTAAGTAACCTTGGATTGGTCAGCACCAAAATGAATAACCATCAAGGAGTTGTTAAACATAAGAACATAAGAACATAAGAAATAGGAGCAGGAGTAGGCCATCTAGCCCTTCGAGCCTGCCCCGCCATTCAATAAGATCATGGCTGATCTGTTGTGGCTCAGTTCCACTTTCCCGCCCCCTCCCCATAACCCTTAATCCCCTCTCTTATCAAGAACCCATCAACCCGCTTCTTAAAAATATTTAGCGAGGCAGCCTCCACCACTTCAACGGGCAGAGAATTCCAGAGATTCACCACCCTTTGAGTGAAGAAGTTCCTCCTCAACTCCGTTCTAAACCGCCTCCCCTTTATCTTGAGGCTGTGCCCCCTAGTCCTACTGTCTTTTTTGAGCGGGAAGAGTCTCTCCACCTCTATCCTATCCATCCCATTCATCATCTTATACGTCTCAATGAGATCTCCCCTCATTCTTCTAAACTCTAACCAGTACAAGCCTAGTTTATTCAGCCTCTCAATGGAATCAAAAACCAAAGAGTTTACAAATTCAAGAAAAGTGAGAGGAAACATGTCAGAAGTTTCTTCAGAAGGAACTTTTCCAAAAATGCAGATATAAAAATACAACAAAAAACTTACTTCAACTTATAAATCAAAGGATTAATAAAGAAACATCGTTATTCCAAACTTGGGGCCTCACCCTGGGCTACTCCAAACTCTCCACAATTCTACATGGATTTTTATTTATAGTGAATCAGCTTGTCAGCAGACTATTACATCACTCTGTAATTGGTTCCATGCTTTACTGGGTCAGTTGACCCTTACACCTTGTTCCCATCGGTCACATTACAACCAATTCAAAGTGGTTACCGGTTACACACTAACATCTGTTGCTAAAATATCAGCCTGGCCCTTTGGTAGCATTGTCACCTCTCAAGCCACAAAGCTGAAGGCTCAAGTTCCACTGCACACCTAAGCAGTGTTGAAATGTTTGCACAGTTATGTTACCAGAGCTGCCACTAAAAATGGCCTCATCTGTTCATTCAGTCACCAGAAAAGACCCTCAACATCAGCTGAGGAAAAACAAAGTTCTCCTGCAGGACAACATTCATCTCTCAACCAAAAACAGATCTATCTGGTCATTTAAAGCATTTATTGTGTGCAAAATGGTCACTTTTTGACAATGTCACAATCGTGATTTAAAAAAAATTAAGACAATGCACGTGAAGCAGTTTGACGTATCACAGAATCCCTACAGTGCAGAAGGAGGCTATTTGGCCCAGAGGGTACACCGAGCACAATCCCACCCAAGCCCTATTCCCCGAACCCCTCATATTTACCCTGCTAATCCCCACTGACACCAGGGTTAATTAGCATCGCCAATCAACCTAACCTGCACATCCTTAGACTGCAGGAGGAAACCCACACAGACACAGGGAGAATGTGCAAACTCCGCACAGTGCGCTGAGGCCAGAATTGAACACGGATTGCTGACATTGTGAGGCAGCAGTGCTAACCACTGTGCCACCTAGAGTGATGTGAAAAGTACTAAATATATGCAGATTACTTCTTTCAAACAGATAAAAGCTAATGCACTTGTATTCCAGAAGAAAAACCTACAGACCTAAAGAAGCAGGAGACATTTAAAAAGCTTTAAAACAGGGTAGTTTTAATACCTAGAGCTGGTACTTCAAAATATTAGTCAATGTCCAATGCAGCTCTGCAACATGAATGAGGTGCACAGATAGATTTTCTAGCTCCATAAACAATAATAAACATATCCAAATACACAAGAGTCATCATAAAAATTCTCTCATATACTTGAAGCATTTTATTTGGAAATCAATTTTCCAAACACAACCAACATTTATGTTCAATACTTAAACCTGTCGTGTGTAATATCTTTATCAGTCCTTTGAAGCAGCCATGGAAAACTGTGACATTGCAAGCCAATCTGGTTCAAGCAGAGTGAAAACAAATGTCCACGAGTGCACACATGCACAATGACATTAGTGAAGATCAAGATGCTTCCACATGAGGAAGGGCATCTGGATTCGCCCACTCAGAATTCTATGCTGCTCTTCTACCATTGCTGCATCTCATTATTTCCAGTCGATCCCAGGACTCATCTCCACCCGAGCCTGTAAATCAACCACTGATTATCTGAATAAAGACACTAGTACTAAAAGTACCTTTTACTATCTTGAACCTGTGTCACCTTGTTCTATACCCACAGATTTATTGGGGTCCCAGATTAACCTTTACAGTACCACTTACTATCTTATCAGCAAGGTCATCTTCAGATGTTTTCTCTGGTCTTTTCCCTCAACATAGACAATCAATCAGATATCCGTTCTCAAGGCTGCTTCTAATGCTTGAATGACTGCTTCATTTGCTTTCAAGCAGAGCAGGACACTACTCAAAGTGTGATATAATCAGAACATTGTATCCACTGAACACAACTCTGTTATATTTTGGCTATTGTAGTTCAATATTTTGTTTGCTTCATAGAATCCCCATAGTGCAGGAGGAGGCCATTCAGCCTATTGAGTCTGCACCTACTTTCCAACAGAGCATTTACCCAGGCCCTATCCCTGTAACATCACATATTTACCCCGCTAATCCCCTAACCTACACATCTTTGGACACTAAGGGGCAATTTAGCATGGCCAATCCACCAACCTTGCACATTTTTGAACTGTGGGAGGAAACCTGGAGCACCTGGTAGAAACCCACGCAGACACAGTGAGAATGTGCAAACTCCACACAGGCATCCAAGGCAGGAGAGAGGCAGTAGTGCTAACCACTGTGCCACTGTTGTGTACCATTTGAAAGGGTGCCAAGTTTACCAAGAGGTTGTAGCTTAAACAGCATGTAGCGTGCGCTTTGTATTTTTTTGCAAAGTCCATACAAATAAGAGGCACATGTACCATTGTTTGCATCCATGAACAATTCTAATAATATCCCTCAAGGGCATTTTGCTGCATCTCCGAAGAAGTGGGGTCTAAACTAAACTATTTTGCCAATGCCCTGTGATTATATGTGCTGACTGCACATCATGCTTCTTACTGGCACACAGGTTTGGCAGAAAAATTAATAATGGGAAAAGGCTCTTCGGCCCATTGAAATTCATCTTTCTAGTTGTCCAGTGCTACATTTATGCCAAACAAGTGCATTTTTAACACAGCTGCTTGTCTTTCTGCGAGATCAATTCAAATGTTTATTAAATTGCTACCCTCTATTCATAAAACCTCATAAGAAGGCATGTTGATTTACATGCCTAGCTGCTAAAGAACGTGTCCCATAAACTAATTCTTCATTGCTGTGTTGAGGAAGTGCTGTCTATCAAATAAAATGTTAAACCAAGGATCCGGGATCCCATGATACTATTTGGATATCAGACAAGTCCTTGCCAGCATTTATTTCTTAAACAACAGCACCCGTACAGATTTCTTGTTCATTTACTTTGTTGCTGTGGCTGCAACTTGGTTATACATAAATCGGTTGCAATGTTTTCTTACGCTACTGAAAGGTTACCATACTTTTAAAGTTATTAATTGGTTATTCTGCACTTTGGAACATTTGGAAGAAATGCGCTGTTTCTTTCCTTTATTGATGTGATGGATGTTGGATCCCTGCACTGCTATACTGATTTTCAAAAATTTATCAGAGGTATACTGGACTATCCAAGTAACACACATTGTGCACCATTTTCTACATCTTGGGAAAAAAATAATTTTGCATTTACTGGAGTGAAGGGCAGCCAATGTTGAAGCAAAAATGAGAAAAAAAATCATTTTCAGCATACATAATGTTTCAAGATGATTTTATAACCAGTGAACCAGGACGCTGCTGTTTGGTCATTTGTGTCAATGCCACTTCTTTGCTGAAGCAATCCAAATCTCACTGCATTACTCTTGGCTCACCCTGTACCCTTCCTACTTCAGAACTTGGAAAATGGGAGATTAGAGCAACATGATCAATGTGTATCTGGAATAAAATCCATACGCCACCATATATTCGCTATGAAATATCTAATGCAGCTGTATTAAAATAGGTCTATGGGCAATGCACTCAATTCACGACATCAGTGAGAAGCTTCACAATATCTGAGAATTGACACTACATAAAATATCTGACAAGTACTTTGGAACCAAACAAAGACAGCCTAACAAACAGTTAGGGCCTTTTAAAATTACATTCAAGTTGAATCTCTTGAGCTCAGAAAAAAAAATCCCAATCCGTGCCAAACAACCCAGTTCTCATTGCTTATTGCATTAAACACCTAAATTCAAATGCACATTTTTCCTTCTAAGACATGCCTACATTCTCTCAAGTCAGTCAGCAGATTGATATAGGACCATACACAACAGTGAAGTCCCAAAATTGATCCATGCTTTGTGCCAAGTTAGGTGCGCTACAATTAGACTCGGCATCTTGGCTAAGTGAACTAAAAATCAACTTACACCCATTTGTTATCCAGTGACCTTTGTTAGAAAAATGGATGCTGACCTTGGATGAGGCCAGATTTGAGTGCAATCACAGAAGGCTGATACATGGACAGCAGCCACAACAATGGTAATGCCTCTGAAAGTATCCATGACTCTAATTTACTGTAATATCAACTGGTTCAGAGAAAGTAAGTGTTATGCACAGTCTCTGCGCTATTTCCTCTCAAAAGTATTTTTGTTTGAATAACCCTTTTGGATTCGTTTTAAGTATGCAAAAAAGCCCATGAAACACACCCTTCTTCACTCCTTGGTTTGGTGCGTCCAGAAACTCACCACCCTGGAAAAATTAATGTGTAAACTTGCATCAGCACAACATATGCACTGTGCTACTAAGTTGGTAATAAAAACATACAAAACAGCTGGTGTAGAATGTGCTACAAATCACAACATGCTCTTGCCATAGACACAAAGAGATGCTACAATTAAAATGAATTTATTGGCACTCTGAAATTTCAGCTTTTCATTGGTAAATGTTGTGCTGCCAGATGAACAGTTCTCCCAAGTCTGCTATTATTTATCACCCATGTGGTAATTTTACACTATCTAATGGCTTTGCCTAAAGAGATTGTTATCATTAGAAAACAAGAAAAGGGAATAGGTATTCAAGTAACATTTATGTAACATCCGTAACACAAAATAACATTGTAAGACATCTTAAGAGTCACAATCAAAACACTACCAAGTCAAAAACAGAAATTACGAATGGTGACCAAAAGCAAGCAGAAGTGTTGGGAGAAGGATGGTGCAACTGAATAATGAAACTGAAAAGGGGATTATGTATCAGTCATGGGGAATGAATTAATGACTTGAATTTGGGCAGAGTTGACAATTTGAGAGATTCAAACAGAGTTATGGGAAAGTTGGGCACATATTTGGGAAACATTATTTCCAAGAACTTTGGGAAAATATTATATTCACAATGGAAAATGTGCATAAAGAACAGTTCTTCTGTTAACACTGGGGATATTTCACACGTTCTACTGAATAATGTCATTTTGTCATCCACTGAATTTTAAATATTAAAGGAAATAGAGGAAGATGTGAGCACTGATCCCATGTTCAACTAAGTACAGCTGCCATTTAAATTCCAGCCACAGGCAGTTGAGACAAATCAGGAAATATCAATCGCCAGAACAGTTGTGAATATATACTGTTTCAGCATCCTAGGATAAATAACAAACAAAACTGGTGAATATCCACCAGAATGTCAACGAAGGTCCTTCTGCTTGATGGCTCAGTGATTAGTGCCTCAGTTCCAGGGACCCTGGTTTGATTTCCGGCTTGGGTCACTGTCTGTGTGCAGCCTGCATGTTCTCCCTGTGCCTGCATGAGCTTCCTCCCACAAACCGAAATATGTGCTCATTAGGTGCATTGGCCATGATAAATTCTCCCTCAGTGTACCCAAACAGGCACTGGAGTGTGGCGACTAGAGGATTTTCACAGTAACTTAGTTCCAATGTTAATGTAAGCCTTACTTGTGACACAAACAAAAAAAAAGCTTTTTCTGGCCTTCACATCAGCAATCTGCAAGGTTGGAGAAATAGGAGTTAACATCTTCCTGATAGATGGCTGGAATTCCTGCTGGAGGTGAGAGTTCAGGTGCAGTTTCACTGTCAAAAAGTCTGCTGTCTAAGCTGATACATGGAGAATGGACACCTATGCGAACAACAAATGTTGCCCATAGAAATGCACCCAAGTAACGGTATTTGAAAGTTCATTAGATTCAAAGTTTTCCCTTTATGAGGATAAAATTTCTTTATTTTGCTGATTATTAGTTAACTAACCAGCAAACAGCACAGGAATCTATTACAAAAGCATGTTAAACTATCCACAAAGACCTTGCTGCCTTGCATAGTTTAATGAACTTTCAAATACCCTTACTTGGGTGCATTTCTATGGGCAACATTTGTTGTTCGCATAGGTGTCCATTCTCCATGTATCAGCTTAGACAGCAGACTTTTTGACAGTGAATTTCCAGAGGTTTTAGAAAATCTAGAAATAATTTTTCAGTCACCAAGAATTACAGCAGCGAGCAGTTTAATGCATCAGCGCTGATCTTGACAGCTCATGTTGAACTTGTGTGCTGCAGCATAATAATTTTAAATGAGTCAAATTGTAATTATTTTATCAGCCGCAAGTCCACAAAGGACCATGCACATTCCTCTTAGAAAGGGGCAAGTGGTTATATTGCTTTAGGGGCACCACTCCACATCAAATGTGGAGCAAGGCAAAGAGACAGGCTCCCACAAATTATCAGCCAGAACACTGAACACATGCTGTTGGCATAATTCTGCACCACAGTTTGGCCATCTAAGCTAACCAACTCCCACAAATGTGTAAAGCTTGTGATGATTACCGTGCACTACCATTTGTCCTCCAAGATTACAAAGTTATTAAACGGCAAAGTTCCAATTTGATTTCTTATGTAAATAAGGTTTAATTGATATATGAACACACCTTTTAAAAGGGAGTTTAGGGTCCATAATTTGTTCCAATGGTAGATAAATGATCTACGGATAAAGCACAACTGGTGAATTTCAACAAGTCCATATCTTTACAAATGACTGGGTTAGAGTGAGTGATTCAGAGGTATTGAAACAAGCTAATTTTGAGAAAACACGCATGCTTAAGCTAAAAGGGGTGCAAACAAGAAAAAACAATTGTAAAACATTTAATGTTTCACAGACTGAAGACATTTAGCATTAATTCTAAGGTGTAATTAAAGTTTATACTCAGTCTTTGCAGACACATAAGGCTGTTTTCAATGTAAATCAACTCAAAATGGTTTATATTTCAGAATAAAATTATATTAACATTACGCAATTTCCTGCAACTTTCTCAATGAATTGGAGATTGTGCTTAAGCATCAAGCATTAAGAACTTCTGAGAAAGTTGATTCTGTACAAAGTATTATCTTGTAGCAGTTTGAAAAGCAACAAGCTGCAGATGCTGAAAATCCAAAACAAATACACCTGGACACTCAAAATGAAGCTCAGTTCAGTACAATCCGCTGCATAGATACAAAATATGGAGGTGACGTTGGGATGTACTTGGAATGGACAAGACGTCAAGCTGATCATTCACTATGAAAGTGGTTTTGTGATGTCTCAGAACAGCTCAACCGTAGATTCATCCAGTACCCTTTTCCAGTATCCGTTTGAAAGGTTGAAAATGTCAGCTGATGATGGGATCAGAATGCTTTATTTGGACTTTGGAGGGCCAGAAGGAGAGCTGGTGAGTGTGGAATTTGTAAGATCTGATTTTTGAAACTCATTCTTGCAAATGGTGAGACTGGAGGCTCCATTTTAATGCTTCCCCTCTTCTCATTCCTAAACTAAAGTAATTATTGGCCCCTTAGAGGCAGGCACAAGATAAATTATTACAGTGAATGAGGGAATGGAAGAGTCCTTAAACAAATATTTTTTGCTGCTTTAATGGTAGAAGATATCAATTATACAACGGAAATAGAACTGAACCTTGGAGTTAATAAGAGTGAGGTAGTTGATATCAACAGAGAAAAGTATTGGAGAAAACTAAGGGAGTAAAATCCAGCAAATTCCCAGAACCTAATGGTCTATATCCTATGGTTAAGAAAAGAGCTGCAGAGATATAGTAAGTATATGGTTATGATTTTCCAAAATGTTATAGATTCTGGAATGTCTCAGTGGATTGGAATTTAACATAACACTGCTATTCAAGTAAGAAGAGAGAGAAAATGAAACTACAGACTGGTTAGCCTAACCTCAGTCCTCAGGGAAATGCTAGAATCTATTGTTAAGGAAGTCTCAACAGTGCATTTAGAATATCATAATATGAACAGACAAAGTCAGCTTGGTTTTATGAAGTGAAAATTGTCATATCATTTCATCAGTGTTTTTTTAAGGATGTAATTAGAGTAGAAAAGGGGGAACTATTAGATGTAGTATACTTGGATTTCCAAAAGGGATTCAGTAAGATACCACAAATGGTTTATACAAGATGAGGGCTCATGGAGTTGGGGGAGATATATTAGCACAGATAGTAGATTGGTTGATGGACAGGAAGCAGAGAGTAGGGATCAGTGATGCATTTCTAGTTGGCAGGCTGTGACAAATGGAGTGCTGCAAGGGTCAGTGCTGGAGCCTCAGCTGAATATAATCTATATTAATGACCTAAGGTGAAGAGACAGTAATGTATCCAGGCTTTCTGACTATATAAAGCTAGGTGGAAATGTAAGTTGTGAGGGCTGCAAAGAGATATAGACAGGTTACATGAGTGAACAAGGTGGCAGGTGGAGTATAATGTGAGCAAGTGCATGATTATTCACTTAGCCATTAGAATAAAAAAGAATATTTTTAAAAGATGGAAATGTGTAAATATTGATGCTTAAAGGAATTTGGGTGCACTCGTCTATGGAATAAAGCAGGTTGGCATTCAAATACAAACAATTGTAAGGAAAACAGAATGTTAACCTTTATTACAAGAGGATTGGAGTATGGAAATAAAGTCTTACTACAATTGAATAGGATTTTGATGAGACCACACCTGGAATGCCATGTGTGGTTTTGGACTCCATATATCCAGAACAATATTCTTAACTTGGAGGCAGTGCAGCAAAGATTCACAAGACTGGTCCCTGGGAGGGTTGTCCTATGATGGTTGAGTAAATTAGATACGTACTCTGGACTTCAGAAAAATGAGAGGAGATTTTACTAGAATGCAAGATTCTGAAGGGACTTGATAAACTGCATGCAAAGTTTGTTTCCCCTGGCTGGGGAATCTGGAACATTGGGGCACAGTGTCAGATAATGAGTCAATCATCGAGGACTGAGCTGATAATCTTTTCACTGAAATGTTGTGAATTTTTACAATTGTCTACCCCAGGTTATGGATGTTTCATTGTTGAATATATTTAAGGCTGAGAGGCACCATTTTGGTGTCTCAGGAATCAAGAGCGTGAGGTGCAGGCAGGAAAATGGATGATTGGAAACCGTGACTGGAATGAATTGTGGAGTGACTCGAGGGCTGAATGGTCCCGTCTCATTTCTTGTTTTTTGAATGGTGAGACTTGCACCTCTTACTGCTAGAGAAGCAGTGCGGATTTCCCGATCAGTCTTGACTGAGGTATAAGTAACAAGGAGGGTAACGGGCAAGACAGACGATCTTAGAGCCTTAATGCTTGCACAGAATTTGGATGTGGTTACAGTGATGGAGACTTGGTTAAAAGGACAGGACTGGCAGCTAAATATTCCGGGGTATAAGTGTTTAAGGTGAGCCAGAGGAGGGGCTAGAAGAGGTGGGGGAGTAGCAATACTGGTTAGGGAGCATATTACAGCAGTACAGAGGGTGGATAATTTAGAAGGGTCATGTAACAAGTCACTGGGTGGAACTCAGAAACAGGAAGGGTGCAGTCACTATGCTGGGGGTTTACTACAGGCCTCCCAACAGCCCACGGGAAGTTGAGGAATGGATATGTAAGGAGATTCGGGACAGGTGCAGAAAAAATAGGGTTGTTGTAGTGGGAGACTTTAATTTCCCTTGTATAGACTGGAAATCAATTAGGGCTGGGGGTCTGGACAGGGAGGAATTTATAAAATGCGTACAGGAAGGTTCTTTGGAACAATATGTTGATAGTCCAACTAGACAGGGGGCTGGCTATACTGGATCTAGTACTGGGGAATGAGACCAGTCAGGTCATCAAAGTTTCAGTAGGGGAACATGTGGCAAATAGTGACCACAATTCTGTAAACTTTAGGATAGTAATGGAAAAAAAATGAGTGTTGCCCAATGGGTAAGGTGCTGAATTGGGGGAAGGCTAACTATAGCCGGATTGGGCAGGATTTGGTGGCTGTTGATTGGGAGAGGCTGTTCGAGGGTAGATCCACATCTGGCATGTGGGAGTCTTTTAAGGAGCAGTTGATGGGGCTGCAGGACAGGCATGTGCCTGTAAAAAGGAAAGATAGGAAAGGTAGGATTCGAGAGCCGTGGATAACCAGGGAAATCGTGGGTCTAATCAAAAAGAAAAAAGAGGCATATGTAAGGTCCAGGCAGCTAAAAACAGATAGAGCACTGGAGGAATACAGAGAAAGTAGAAAATAACTCAAACAGGGAGTTAGAAGGGCAAAAAGGGGACACGAAACGTCCTTGGCAGAGAGAATTAAGGAGAATCCTAAGGCATTTTATACATATGTTAGGAACAAGAGGGTTGTCAGGGAAAAAATCAGATCTCCCAGGGACAAAGGAGGGGAATTATGCTTAGAGCCCAAGGAAGAAATGGCAGAGGTGATAGTGGATGCCTTGGTGGTTATTTTCCAGACGTCGCTGGATTCCGGGGAAGTGCCGGAAGATTGGAAAACGGCTAATGTTACGCCGTTGTTTAAGAAGGGTGCCAGGCAAAAGGCAGGGAATTATAGGCCGGTTAGTTTAACGTCTGTGGTAGGTAAAATGTTAGAATCCGTCATTAAGGAGGAAATTGCGAGGCATCTTGAAGGGAATTGCTTGATAGGGCGGACGCAACACGGTTTCATTAAAGGGAAGTCGTGTCTGACAAATTTACTGGAGTTCTATGAGGATGTGTCTAGGGCAGTGGATAGAGGAGAGCCGGTGGATGTGGTCTTTCTGGATTTTCAGAAGGCGTTTGACAAGGTACCTCACAAGAGGTTATTGCAGAAGGTCAGGGGACATGGAGTTGGGGGTAGGGTGTTAGCGTGGATAGAGGATTGGTTGTCAAATAGGAGGCAGAGAGTGGGGGTCAATGGGTGCTATTCGGATTGGCGGTTGGTGACTAGTGGGGTGCCCCAGGGGTCGGTGCTGGGGCCTCAGCTATTTACCATTTATATAGATGATCTGGAGGAGGGAACCGAGTGCAGGGTGTCGAAATTTGCTGATGACACCAAGATTGGGGGAAAGGCAAATTGTGCGGAGGGTGTGGAGAGTCTGCAGAAGGATCTAGATAGGCTGGGCGAATGGGCCAGGAAATGGCAAATGGAATTTAATGTTGGCAAGTGTGAGGTGGTCCACTTTGGTAGGAAGAATGGTAGGAAGGACTATTACTTACGTGGCGAAAAACTGCAGCAGGCGACGGTGCAGAGGGACCTCGGGGTCCTTGTGCATGAGTCGCAAAAACCCAGCTTGCAGGTGCAGCAGGTGGTCAGGAAGGCGAATGGGATGCTGGCCTTCATAGCGAGGGGGATTGAATATAAAAGTAGGGAGGTCTTGCTGCAGCTGTATAGGGCATTGGTGAGGCCGCAGCTGGAGTACTGTGTGCAGTTTTGGGCGCCGCACCTGCGCAAGGATATTTTGGCCCTGGAGGGAGTGCAGAGGAGGTTTACTAGGCTGATACCGGAGTTGAGGGGATTGAGCTATGAGGAGAGGCTGAATAAACTGGGCTTGTACTCGTTAGAGTTTAGAAGAATGAGGGGAGATCTCATTGAGACGTATAAGATGATGAATGGGATGGATAGGATAGAGGTGGAGAGACTCTTCCCGCTCAAAAAAGACAGTAGGACTAGGGGGCACAGCCTCAAGATAAAGGGGAGGTGGTTTAGAACGGAGTTGAGGAGGAACTTCTTCACTCAAAGGGTGGTGAATCTCTGGAATTCTCTGCCCGTTGAAGTGGTGGAGGCTGCCTCGCTAAATATTTTTAAGAAGCGGGTTGATGGGTTTTTGATAAGAGAGGGGATTAAGGGTTATGGGGAGAGGGTGGGAATGTGGAACTGAGCCACAACAGATCAGCCATGATCTTATTGAATGGCGGGGCAGGCTCGAAGGGCTAGATGGCCTACTCCTGCTCCTATTTCTTATGTTCTTATGTTCTTATGTTTCTACTTGTAAACCTCAAGCATTCTCAAGTCAGCTAATGATTACAAACATGCAGTTCCATTCTGTCCCAATAACAAGCCTTATGTAAAAACCACCAATAGGACATTGCCATTTCCTACACCATAGATCCCTGTGGTTATCAACGAAAGACTAATTTTCAACAAATTCCGGTGTTTTGTGCTGTGGGTTTGCATGAAGTAGGTTGAGGTAAAATAATTCAAATCCATGTCAATCAGGGCTGTTGCAGTGTGCAATGAGACAGCATTTCTACTTATCATACACACATGTCCGATTCATGGAGCTCATTAAAATTACACTGAAGTAAATGTTTGTCGTCTCAAAATAGGTATTATAGCCAACTTCAGATTGATGGTAAATTCAATAAATTAAAAAGTTACACATCCACATGATCATTTAAGCATGTTTTCATTTACAGAAGGTGGAATATTCATTTGCATCTGCTGTACAAAGACGGAACAATGGATAAACTTGCACTTAGATAGTGTCTTTTACTGCCATTGGCTATGCCAAAGCTCTTCAGTTAATTCAGAGAATCAAAACAGTATAGTACAGAAGGTGGTTTTCTGGCCCATTGAGTCTTTCAAAGAGCAATTTATTATTCCCACTTCCCTGCTCTTTCTCAATTTGTTTCTCCTTCTGAAGGCTGTATCCAGCACATTCTTAGGAAGTGCATTAGAATTCAAAACGTTCATTGCTTTCCTCACATTGTTGCTTCTAGCTCTTTTGCCAATCACCTTAAATCACTGGTCTCTAGCTATTGACCCTTCAGACACTGGATACAGTGGATTTATTAAACCATTCACGATGCCGCTATAAAATCCTCTCTATTTGAAACAACAATCACCCCAGTCTCCCTAGTTTAACCGTTAGAACTTTTATTCCCTATCCCTGGGATTATTCTGATAAATCTTCTCTGTTCTCTGCCCAAAGCCTTCATGTCCTTTCTGAAGTGTGGGGTGCAGAACTGGCAAATACTTCTGTTGGGACTCTGGGAACAACAGTAAGCCATTTAGCCCTCCAGCCTATCCAACCAATGTGACCCAACACTATATGCTCACCATTGCCCTATGTGACTCACTGTCCCTTAATTTAAAAAACAATCATTCAATCTCAGGTTCAGAAGAAAGTTCAAAACTTCTATAGCCATTTCTGTGTAAAAGTGTTTCCTAATTTAGCTCTCATACAGTCTGGTTCTAATCCCTAGCCCCAGGGACCATAAGCAGCAGAAATAGTTCCCATCTATCCTTAATGCCCCTCATATCATCTAGGAAATTTAAGCCACACCATCTCTCAACTTTCTAAATTCCAGGGAATATAAGCCTAGTTTATAAAATCTCTCCTCACAATTTAACCCTTTTGACTCCAGATATGATTCAGGTAAATCTACAGTGTCCTCCTTCCAAAACTAATACATCCTTCCAAAAGTCTGGTATCCAGAACTTCCTCAGACTCCAGGTATGATCTAACCAGGGCTTTGTATAGCTCCAGATGGCTTCTAAAATCTTGACATCTAGTCATAATTTTAAAACAACTACAAATTGAACAATAGGAACAATCAAATTATCCAATAATTTAGACTTGGTGATGATGGTTAAGAGAGATGGCTGGGATACCTACCAAATACTGCCATGAGATCTTTTATATGACATTATTGAGATAAGACTGCAGGTAATAATATGCTGGCCTGAATTATGAACTTTCAGCTCTGGAATGGCGCCTGATGCTCATGTACTGCCAAGCCGGTGACTTTCCAATTCCATTTTTTTTGCACTACAAGAATGAGTTTCTTAAACTTGTGTGTATAAACATGCATTTATTGTTTAATCCCAATTGCCTTCAACTGATTTAAGAGTCAATCACATTGATAAGGATGGCAAAGTACCTTCCCTAAGGGTCACCAGTGAACCAGATGGGTTTTTACAACAATTGACAATGACCATGAAACCATGGTCATTACTAGACTATTAATACAAATTTTTATTGAATTCAAATTTCACCATTAGCTGTGGAATTTGAATTAGTGTATCTCTGGATCAGTGCATCCCACAGCATCTCTAAATCACTAGTCCAGTGACAACACCGCTATCCACAACTTTCCTTTTGAGGTGTAGGTATTGCTGTTAACTAAACAAACACAGCAGCCAATCTGAACAATACGTAGACACGAAAAAGTGCAATAAAACAGTTTTGGTGATACTGTTAGCCAACACATGATGTGAATCAGAAAATTCTTGAATATTTATATATCTGCTTGACATAGAATACTCATCAATAATTTGTACCTACAGGAACAATGTTTCTTATCACGCTGTTTATTTTCTACACTCTCAAAAATCACAATCTGTCTTCATCTACACCCTATTAGAATAGTTATCTGATTCTTAAATGACCAGGACAGTTTTGTCCATTAACCTACATTAGAGTAGTGTTCAATATTCTCTGAAGAAAATTTTCCAGGTCCAATTCCATTTTTTCACCAGACCAGCGCCATGACTATTCCCTGCTGGTATCAGATTTTTGAACTGACCTATTCTTACATTAAGTTGATCTTTCTCTACACCTCAGTTATGGCTGTAATGCTTCATTCTGCACCCTCTCCTTTCCTTCTCCCTTACGTACTCTACGAACAAAATGCTTTGTCTATATAGTGTGCAAGAAACAATACCTTTCACTCTATACTGGTAGATGACAATAATAAATCAAATGTCTAACCAGATTTTAAGCTATCTACATTGTTTTGTGTACTTTCAAGGGAGCCCTCTTATTTCAAGGACAAAATTTATCAGCTTTTGTAGTCTTCCCCCATATCTTCTATGCTGTCTCTTTTACTACATCCCTTAAAAGGGCCTGAATATTTCCCTTTGCTAATGAACAAAACCAGCCACCACACAACATATAGACTTACTAATGCCATATACACATTACATCTTGAGATGCTGCACTCTGCAGATGTGAGAAACACGTTTATTTTTTGATCGGTCCATAGTTCATTGCACTTTATTTTACCAGGTGATAAGTTCCTCAGTGAATGGAATGGTACAGGAGCTTGTTGGAGATTGTGCAGAAATGGCAAGAGCCATTTCTCCATCAGATTTCACCGCAGGTGATGCAGCTGAGCGCAAAGTTTGAATGTGAGCGGATCCTGGGCGCTCTATTCTGGCGCTGTCCCAGGTGGATGTTTCTTTCCCCCCCCAGCCGCAATCCGCTCCTTCTCGCCGTTTTTAAAACAAAATTACAAACTCTGGCTGCTGCGGCGCTGCTCCTACTGCGCATGCTCTCCTCACAGACCCTAATCCAGAGCGCGCCCCCCCCAACCTCACCCAAATAGAAATAATCAGACGCTCAAATCCCGCGTCCCAGCCGCTTACCTGCTGCCGCTGGCCCCGCTTCCATCCCATAGGCCGCGCGTGAGAGCCGATTTCCCCGGGTGTAACGGCTCGAAGCCCCGCGTCCTCCCCGAGGAGCGACTCCACTCCACACAACACAACACTCACACTGATACCACGCATGCGCTACCCGCTCCTACGCACGCGCCTCATAAGCTCCGCCTCTCCCGGCGGCCCAGCCCTCCCAGTTGGGCATGCGCCAGACAAGCCCCGCCCCTCCCGGCGGCTCAGTGCTCCCCAACTGCGCATGCGCCAGAAGCTCGCCACGGCCGCCACCACCTCCACAACAGCGGCGCATGCGTTACTCCGTAACGTGATGACGCACAGTTAGCCGACCACGGAAAGGAAGGAAGGTAGCGCCGCTTCGGGGCCGCTGCAGGAATAGCAGGTGCTCTCCGCTGCTGGAGTAAACTCCTTGGATCGAGCGTGCCTACGGGAGAAGGTAAAAATGAATCGTGTACACACCACCTCCACTTTTCAGCTGGAACCGCAATTTTACAGCTCATGCCACAGTAGAAAAGAGTCAGTTAAACCAAAGTATCCATAAACTACAGCAAACATAAATGCCCAATCAAATTTGGCCAAGATCAAATCAGGTACAGTGCACTTTCTTGTCACCTTGGATTTTGTATGGCTACCATTAATTTAATTCAATGGGATTTTAGCATAAGCAGGAACTTAAGTTTATTTTATTCGTGTCATAAATAGACTTACATTGACACTACAATGAAGTTACTGTGAAAATCTCCTAGGCATCACGCTCTAGTGTTCAGGTACACTAATTTAGCGTGGCCAATGCACCTAACCAGCATGTCTTTCAGACTGTGGGAGAAAACCAGAAATTCCAGCCTCCCAAACTATCTGGATCCTAGTTTGCCTACCGCTGCAACAGGTCCACAGCAGACACCATGTTCCAGGTTCTACACTTATCCCTGGAACACCTAGATAAGAGTATGACATAGTTGTCTTTGTTATTTATTGATGACAGCTCAACCTTCAACACCACTGTGCCCATGAAATTCATCTCCAAACTCGGTGTTTGGATCCTGAACTTCTTAACTCACAGACCATAATGAGCAAGAATGGGTAACAACACCTCCTCCATGATCATCCTCAACACCAGTGCCCCACAAGGCTGTTCTCAGCCCCCTACTATACTCCTTATACACCTATGATGATGTGGCCAAATTCCCCTCCAATTTAAATTTTCAATTTTGCTAACGACACCTCCGCAGTGGTCAGATCTCAAACAACAATGAGACAGAGCACAGGAACGAAATAAAGAATCTGGTGAACTGGTACGGCAACAATAATCTCTCCCTCAATGTCAACAAAATGAAGGAGATTTCATCGACTTCAAGAAGGCGAAAGGAGAACATGCCCCTGTCTACATCAATGGGGATGAAGTAGAAAGGGTTGACAGCTTCAGGTTTTTAGATATCCAGATCACCAACAAGCTTTTCTGGTCTCCCTCCATGCTGACACTATAGTTAAGAAAGCCCACCAACACCTTTACTTTCTCAAAAGACTAAGGAAATTTGACATGTCAGTTATGAATCTCACCAACTTTTAGAATGCTTTCTATGGTGCATCTATTTCTGGTTGTATCACAGTTTGGTATAACTCCTGCTCTGCCCAAGACCACAAGGAACTACAAAAGGTCGTGAATATACCCCGATCCCTCATGCAAACCAGCCTCCCATCCATTGACTCTGTCGACACTTCCTGCTGCCTCAGCAAAGCAGCCAGCATAATTAAGGACACTCTCTCTTCTTCCACCACCTTCCATCGGGAAGGAGATACAGAAGGCTGAGGTCATGTACCAACTGACTCAAGCTTTTTCCCTGCTGCTGTCAGACTTTAGAATAGACTTACCTTGCATTAAGTTGATCTTTCTCTACACCCTAGCTATGACTGTGACACTACATTCTCCACTCTCTTGTTCCCTTCTCTATGAAGGGTGTGCTTTGTCTGTATAGTGCGCAAGAAACAATACTTTTCACTGTATGCTGATACATGTGACAACAATAAATCAAATCAAAATCGGAGCACCTGGAGGAAACCCAAGCAGACACAGGGAAAAACATGCAGACTCCACACAGACCCAACTGGGAATCCAATCTCAGTCCCTGGTGCTGAGGCAGCAGTGCCAACAACCACCAAGAATTGGCCTTGCAACTTTAAGAATGGAGTAAAAGTCAGAAAAACACAATGCAACATCAAAACTTCAGCAAAGACTCCAGCTCAAAAGGAGCAGTGGTCTTTATGTTGTGGTCAGCTGTGAAGCAACGTCAGAATCAGTTCCTGGTGGAGAAATTTAAATTCAATTGATAAATCTGGAATACAAATCAGTATCAGCAATGCTGACCATGACAACTATCATTGATTGCTGTGAAAACCCATCTGGTACATAAGGTAATATAGAATCTCAGTGCAGGAAGTGGTCATTTGGCCAGCAAGTCCACACCGACTCTCAAAGAGCATCCTACCCAGGCCCACACCTCTGCCCCATCCCTGTAACCCCCTGTTAATCCACCTAACCTACACATCCTTGAACACTAAGGGGAAAGGCCAAATGCCCTTTAGCAAAATAATCTGCTGTCCTTACATGGTCTATCTTACAAGCGACTCCAGACCCACTGCAACCTGGTTGACCCTTAACTGTCCTCCGAAATGACATGGAATAGTACATTCTGGAGTCAGTCAGAGAGCAAGCTATATTAGCCCTGGTATTGTGCAATGAGATAGGATTAATTTATAACCCTATTGGGTAGCAGTAATGATAATATGATTGAAATCTATATTCAGTTTGACTGAGGGAAGAGCGAGTCCAAGATTTGTCTTTTAATCTCAAACATGGGCAACAAAAAGAGGGATTGAAAGCTGAACAAACCAAAGTGAATTGCCAAATGAGGTTAAGGAATAGGTCCATCAAGATGCTAGAAAAAAATTTAAAGATATATTTTGGAATACACAAATAGATACAAAAATTCTAAGTCACCATCCACATTTAAAAAAAGTTAAAGATGGTGTCAAACTTAAAGAAAAAAACAAATTGCACTAAGACAGGTGGCAGATCAGAAGATGGGATAGAATATAAAGAACAGGGAAGATTGATAAAAGGTTAACAGGTGGGAAAAATTCTTGACACAAAACTAGCTAGAATTATAAAGTTTCTGTAGATACTTAAGAAAAGTTAAAGTGATGGCTGGTCTTATAGAAAGTCAGTCTTCGGAATTAATAATGAAAAATAAAGAAATAGCAGGCAAGTATTTTGCATCAGTCTTCATTATAGAGAACACAAGTAACATCACAGAAATGGCTGTAAATCAGGAATTGGAAAAAGGGAGGAACTCAGTAGAAGTATAATCAATCACCAGGTAAGTGGTCCTTAGCAAAATTGTTGGAGTTGCGGGCCAACAAATTCCTGGGTTCAGATGGACTTCATCCTAGTGTCTTAAAAGAAATGGCTAGTTAGATAGTTGATGCTGTCTTTGTGCTGACATCACTCCAACTTCCTAATAAATATGTAAGAAATTAAAATTCTTACATCTGCACATAACAAAACATCTTTGTCATACTTGTCAATATGTCAGTTTTGAATTTCAATGTCTATGATGGAAACTGCCAATGAAAATCTGTGACATTGATTATATAATCCCGCAGTTAGTACAATTGACCAAGTTTTGCATCTCAGCTTTTCACCCTGTAATGCAAGGAAACCCCTCTATTCCAACTCTGAATCTGCTTCCCAAATTCCTGTAAGTTTTGCTGTTCATATAACAGATGATAAATACTTTAATTATATACAAATAGGGAAAAAGATGTGACTTTAGAGGGGCTCTGAATTATGTTTGTACCCCTTGGTTTAATTATTCCTATCCTCCTAATCTGCTTTACCTGAAAAGTGGCCAAGACCTTGATTCCTGGTACTGTAGGAGATTGACTGGTCATATTTAATACATGCATAAAATGAGATTTTACATTTCTAAATTCCTGAATGTTTTATACTTGGCCATAATAAGTGGGCAGTGTCACAAGGATGGCGTGGGAGTTTGGGCCTGAGTAGGATGCTCTTTTGGAGTCAGTGCAGATGCAATGGGCCATATGGCCTCCTTCTGCATTGGAGGGATTCTATGGTTTACTCTGTGGGATTTGCAAGGGTCAGAGACTGAGGAACACAGTGCACAAAGAAGCCATTTGGTCCATTGAGCCTGCACCGACAATAATCCCATCCAAGCCCTCTCTCAATAATCCCATGTATTTACCCTGAATCTAAGGGTTAATTTAGCATGGCCAATCCACCTAACCTGCACAGCTTTGGACTGTGGGAGGAAATCAGAGCACCTGGAGGAAACCCAGGCAGAAAGGGAAAGAATGTGCAAACTCCACACAGTTACCTGAGGCTGGAATTGAACCCAGGTTCTTAACACTGACCAAGTGCTACCACTGTGCCACCATGCCAGACTATGGACAAACTCATTAAACTTTTTGGTCAGTGAATCCAGTTCAACCTTTTGGGTATTTTCTTTTGTTCAAACAGGACACCCTTTTCAGAAATAAGACATTCACCAAGGCAATTATGCTGGCTTGCCCTTACAGCAGCATTCACTCCTTCTTTCCTCTAGGTCAAGGCTTAGTACTGGCGAAAAAGCAGGCAGTGCAGACATTCATGAGTGAAGTATGTGTTGGTTTATCTTCTTTGTCATGACATTGCTAATGCAATCAGATTACTGTTTTCAATGAGTGATGATCAAAGATTCTGTACAAACCGTGACCATTATTTGCTTTAAATATAGTTTTAAATTCGCCCAGGGTCGCTTTCAAAAGCCACCTGGAGATTGATGGTGAATCCAGTAGAGTCCCAACCTTTCCAATCCAAGTAAACTTGTACATACACTGAAAAAATACACCCCAAAAGAAACCCAGCCTTTCCAAGAGGGTTAGAAACCCATTCTGGAAAGTCCACTGTACGAGAAGAGGTGATGCTGGACTCTCACTAGCTCGCCTATATTAAATCCCGCCCCCAAATCAAGATCGTGATTGAATTGCAGGTGGTTGTGTTCCCATGTGTTTACTTGCCTTTGTTCTTCCAGTTAGAGGTCCAAAGTTGGAAGGCGTTGTCAAAGGAGCCTTGGCAACTTTTTAAAAACATGGTAGCAGTGCCACAATACTTGGGAGGGTGTCAATGTAAAGACAGACCGTGCTATGGTAATTCTCAATGCTGTCATGTTCAGATGTGCCTACAAAAAGGTAGATTGCAAAGGATGAAGTCATTTTTCCCTCTTGTTGGTTCCCTCTCCACCTGCTGCAGAAAATAATTGGCAATGTTTGTCTCTTCATTTAATCTAGCTATATCCTTTTGAGACTATTTGTATCCTAACAACTTGCTCTCCCCTATGTGCATTATCAGCAATTTTCCTACAATACAGTCTGTCCTTTCATCCAAATCACTACATAGATTGTAAACTATTGAGGCCCCAGCACCGATTCCTATGCCACCCCACAAGCTAGTTTTCCAATCTGCAAATGACTAATACATCTCAAGACTCTATTTTCTGCGAGTTAGCATGGATAGGGATCGACTAAAACATATGATCACCACACTCCCACCCTTATACCTCCCCTCCAAAAAACTCCTTTTATGTGATGTATTAAATATGTTTTGGAAGTCCAAATACACCACATCTTATTAGTGCCCTTTTATCGACCTGATGTTAAGTCCTCAAAAGATTAAAAAGGTAATTAATCATACATAACTTTTTCATTAAACCATGTTGACTGTGCTCGATTCATAGAATCCCTACAGTACAGGAGGCCATTTGTACAGCCCTTGTATTAATATTTGTGCAATTTTCAGGGCATAATTGCCCTGCAATTATGGATTCTAGCATTTTTTTCCTAATGATATTCGGCTAACTGATCTGTTTCCTGCTTTCCGTTTCCTTTCTTTCTATATTATCAAGTCCAGCTCTCCTTTCCAAGATTATTCCAGAATATTACAACAAGTTTCTTTCTGTTGCAAACCATCTTCATAAACCATTCTCCCATCTCTCCCACCTTCACCAGTTGTGAAGAGCTGATGGATTTGTCCCAGAGGTTGAGACCATCTGTTCAGCTGTCTCTGTTGCTTCCCTCTCTTCCTAGTCCATCAGATCAAACTTTGACAAAAGCTTTCCCAGTCCTAGCCCTGAACTAGCATCTTTCTCTAGTTTCCCCACGTCTGCATGTCATCTCCAAGCTTATCTTGTGAAGAAGGCCCACCTCTCATTCTCTGACCTTATTACCACTCAGCTGATCAGTTTGCTTTTCTTCTTGAAATGTAACCCCCCCCCCCCCCACTTCCATGTTAGCTACAGTCCTCGTTTCAAATCATCTTCCTCCATCACCCTTTCCTAAAAAAAAATTTTTTGATGCCTTCAAGCCTATGTAACTATTACCCGCATCTCCAACACACTTTTAATATTGAGAATCCTTTAATATGCTCCCAAATTCAAGCCCTTCTTTCCTGGTATTCTATGCTTGAATCCTACCAGTTAGGGTTCTGCCTCTCCTTAGTACTGAAATAGTTCTCAAAGTCACAAATTATATCATGTGACTGTGACCATGGTAAACTTTCTCGTCTTTTCCTGTCTGAAGCCTCTGACACAATTGAGCTCAACATCCATGTCTCTACTGACTTCCAGCTGGATGGCATTTCACTCACCTTATTCCATTATGAGCTATTCAGTTGTAGCCAGCTAATCAACTGCAATGGCTTCTCTTCCTGTCATATGCTAAGCCAGACTGTTCATCACATTAGTGTTACATTAGATGAAGATCTAACCCCATTTTGTACCATCAAGACCTCCACTTCCACCTCTGTAAAATCACTTGATCCCACTCTTCCCTCAACTTAATTGCTGCTGGAACCGTCCTCTACATCTCATTACCACTAGGCTTGGCCAGCAGCAGATTGAAATAGTCAAGTACTCATCTTCCACCCCCTCCAGATTCTGAATATTTGCTGTCTGTATTTTAAGTTCACCCCTCACCCGTATTTATAGAACTACATTGGCTCCTGGGTCAGTAATGCAGATTTTAAAATATTCATTCTTGTTTTCAAATCTCTTCATTGTCTCATCCTTGCCTATATCTAACCTCCACCAAATGTAGATATCTGTACTTCAATTTTGGTCACTTGCACATCTCCTATTTTAATTGCTCAACAGTTGATAGCCATGCCTGCAACCTGGGCCTTAAACCCTGGAATTACCTCTGCCTCGCCCATCTTCTTTAAGATGCTCATTAAAGCTTACTACTGACCAAGATTTTGGTCAAGTTCAAATATAATCTTATGCAGTTGTGTCAAATGTTGGAAGTGCCATGGAGTGTTCTACCGTATTCAAAAGGTGCTATACACGTTCCTTTTTCATGAAGACTCATGTCCCTGTGTGTTTAATTCAATGTATTTCAATTGACAAGTTATTAGAATTTGCTCCCGCAAAGCACTTGTTTTATATTCAATGGATATGTTTTTATTATTGATTTACCATCTGATGGATGCCAATTTCAGGGACTGTTTGCAAGCTGAAGGCTACACTAAGAATGTCTGAAAGCACGTTTCATCCAAGAGCCAAGTCAAGGTTCCAACTGTATAATGTAGCCAGACGATTTTCCTCATGACAGAATCCCGACACATGCAAGTGAATATTTCCTTTGGACCTTTCAAGAAATTTTAAGATCAGAACAATGGTTTGTGGAAAAATGGGAAGCAGTTTCAAGGACAGAAGTTCAAGCCTACATGGAAACACTGCAATTAACAGAAGAGACAGATCTTGTCTTTACTGGTTCCTTGCTCAGATGATCCAAAATTAACTTCTAACTAACCACTAACTTCCACAACCCTGGATTAACTTTGGCTTCAATGGTCTCAACTAGCCCACACATGTACCCATCTTACATTTAAAAAGTTGTCTGTCTCCTCACACAGTGAGGCATTTAAATTATGAGCCTCCATCACTGTCTCTCCAAGCAGTGGAAATTGTGTTCTCAATGACCTTGGCAAAATCTCTAATGGTTTAACAAAATCTAATTAAGACTATTCTGCTTTCTCTATTCTAAAATAGTCTCCCATTATTTGTACAGTTCCTCATCCCTACATTGAAAATGTAATAAGTTCACGAGAAGGAAATGTTAGTCACACCTCTTTGCCAAAACCACTGTGGGTCCTGTATTTGGCAGTGGTCAATAAGCAAATCTGTCTTGTAGCTCTGTGCTCAAAACAAATTGATCTTCAAGATGGCAGACATGATGCAAAATGTCCTGTATAGGTCCTTTCACCAAACTGAAGGCAGGTGCCCATCATGTAGTTAGTGAGGAGACATATTTACAGAAAACAGTTACTGCAAGCCATTCCCTGGGGACTGGTGCAAGAACATGTGTTCCTATATCCACAGCTTGGTATTTAAGTGTGCTGGAATTTTGAGGGACACTAAATAAACTGTACAGGGTACTGGTGAGGCCGCAGCTGGAGTACTGTGTGCAGTTTTGGTCGCTGCACTTGCGGAAGGATATATTGGCCTTGGAGGGAGTGCAGAGGAGGTTCACGAGGCTGATACTGGAGATGAGGGGGTTGGACAATGAAGAGAGACTAAATAGACTGGGTGTGTACTCGGAGTTTAGAAGGCTGAGGGAGGATCTTATAGAGTCGTGTAAGATAATGAAGGGGATGGATAGGGTAGAGGTAGAGAGAGATTCTTCCTGCTTAGAAAGGATAACAGGACTAGAGAACACAGTCTCAAAGTGGGGGGGGGGGGGTTGCAGATTAGATCAGAGTTGAGGAGGAACTTCTTCATTCAAAGGGTGGTGAATCTCTGGAATTCTGTGCTCGTTGAAGTGGTGGAGGCTACCTTGCTAAATATATTTAGATAGGTTTTTGATAGACAGGGGAATTAAGGGTTATGGGGAGAAAGCAGGAAAGTGGAACTGATCCACTTCAGATCAACCATGATCTTATTGAATGGCGGGGCAGGCTCGAAGGGCTAGATGGCCTACTCCTGCTCCTATTTCTTATGTTCTTATAGCAGGCATCATGCACACTTAATCCAAATGATATCAAGCAGTGAAGAGGAAAGAGGCTTTACAAACTCGTGGAATTTTTTTGTGGGAGTCAGGAGGAGTAGAGACTATGAAGGGCTGCAGCTTAGGCTCTTTTTCTTTTTCCTTTTCCATTACTTACCACTGCACCCCCCCCCCCCCCCCCCCCCCATGACTTACCTGCTGTTTGACTACCCAAAACCAGGCCAACAAGTTGCAACAGAATGTCCTTTTAAGATGTACCAATTACATAATAAAGATGTGTGTTCCAGATTAGTCAGGGAATCAGTGCTGCTGTGACAACTTGTACTTCAAGTTGGGGCTATGGATAGTGATGGTAGAGCTCCAACTTTCTTCCAATCACATGGCTGACCTGGAATCTCTTTGGAAAGATTTGCAGGTTGATAATCAACTTGTTTAGCCACATTATGAGGACTCTTTCCTTGATCATCAAGTACTTGGGTTGGACCAGAAACCAATGCTTCTGACTTGAAGGCAGTGTTACATCACAAGATCTCCCAAAAACAGAAGCATGACTGTAAATAAGTGGGGCCTCCCATGAATGGGCAATGTTCCACCCAGCACCTGGAGTTACATTCTGTACCCATTTGTTCACATGAATTCCTTTCTGTTAATTTCTCTAAAATGTACCCTATAACTTAATTAAATGCAGAAATTGTAGAAGAATTTAGAGTGCAGCCATTTCGCCCAAAGTGAAAATACTATCCAACATCTTAATTAAAAGTAGCTCGTGTTCCTGAAACAATTTGTAAAAGTTTACAAATTAATTAGCACGAGATACTATTTATTTTGCACCCCAAATCAAATTCCACATCGTGAAACCAACCAGATAAACTGGACCATTTTTCCAGGACCTAAATACCAAGATTAATTTCAACATAAAACAGGAATCTCTTACAAAATGATCAAAAATACAAACATAATCTGTAAGAGATCGGGAACAAACCCTTTTCCATGATGAATTAAGTTCCCTTTGAGTAGAAAGTCCAAATCTGTAATTTTAAAGGGCAATTCGGAGGCATACCATACCTTATTTCAGCGGCACACGTAGAATCCATGTCAGAACAGAATGCTGTGGAAAGGAAAACAAAATTCACATTTCATATTGGTGCTCAAAGAATCCAGCTCAATTGGCAAAAAACAATGTGACATTACCTAAATGTTACACTCATTTGAACCAGTTGTGTATATTGTATCCAGGCTTTTGTAGTGTGGTAAAGCAATGCCTCTATTGGCTACTCATCCAGCTAGTACGGTGGATTCAACAGTTATGGAAAATCACATATTGCACTGCTGCTGGGCTAAATGACCTTATTTGAAATTTAATCTTTGGCCCTCAACAAGTAACTGGTTAGCACATTAACAATTGCCATGTTGGTGGTTTACTGTCAATGCAACCTTTTGGTGGGGCCTGAAATCTACCTTCAGTATTGTCCAGAGCCCAAATCAGCATACACTAATAAATATGTTGCAACCAGTAGCAAAAGAGTGTAAAAAATATGAAGTTGATACACTTTAGAAATTCTGGCACAAAAATACCATTTTATTTTTGTCACATGAACACAAATTGTCCCTGCAGGCTAAAAATCATATTGCAGTACAGCTTTGCAATGCAATCAGCCAACATCTTTTAGCAATGTAGGGAAGGTTATCACATGTTATCCGTACCTACAGCTCAGGAAAGTACCTCGTATTGGTAGACATACGCACAAATCAAAAAAATAAAAATCAAAACAGCACTTATCTAAACATTCGTATGGGAAGCAAAAACAATTTTTTTCAATTTTACTTAAGAACGCATACATTGTACCAACAGCTTTTCCATGAACTACACACAAAATTGGTTACAGCAGAACTATGCAGCATAAAATGCTTTCAATGCAATTTTGTACAGCAAGGGCTGGAGCCTTAATACCATGGATTACCAGGCTAATTTACAGTACTGCTACTCACAAATGCCAGTATCAAATTTATTTTTCTTGGGGATGCAAGATAAAGGACTCTAATTACCAATAAATCAGTTGAACTAATGAATAAAAAAGTGACAGTATTTAGCATTAGGAATCAGCAAACTGCATTCTGATTTGGATGAATGTGCATCCCAAACATGCATTAAAATCAGTTTTAAACTGGCAGTGAACATAAACACCTACAGTAAATGGCAGTGCATCAGATTAGATATCCAGTACTGTTCTAAGACAAAGAGCTGATTCAGGAAAGAGGGGAAAAAAGTGATTATTGCTGAGTGGCATTCTGTCTGGGCAATTTATTAAAAACCATTATAACCAATTTATCATAATGACCACTCAAGAATTAGCGATCAGCAGCACTTTTCGCAACTGGAAATTTATACCAATAAGACAAAGTTTGCAAAACGGCAATATAAAAACCAGGATCAAATTTAAATAGTTCCACACCATTATCTCTAAATTCATACAAAATTATGAGTATTGCTTGCTGGTTAATATTAGGGGAGTGCCTACCATGGTGAGTCATTAGGTCTACTACCTGGTGTAGTAATAACCCATGCAGACCATGAAGGCTCCAGGTACGATCCCGATTCTGTGCTCTATTAGCTGCAGAACGATCACAGTTTGAAAGAAACACTACAATGTTCCCACCAAATTCCCGACTGGTGATCCCTTTGGGAAGATGTGCATCTGGACAGAGTGGGGCCTGGTTTTCATCTCTCCAGATGGGTGAAATAATTTGCAACAGCATTGGAGGTTCTAGTTAAAAATATACATTTAGGTGAGTTACTTGAGGAACATTGCATTTATGGAAGTGTACTCTAGCTTATGTCACCTTTCTAGAGGAAAATGGGAGGAAGACAAGCTCAATTGTGTTTTTTCTATATTTATAATGCACAGTTCAGTCAGATGGTTTTGGATAGATTAAATTAGCAAGTTTCACAGAATGAAAGCCTGTAGACAATAAAAGTCTGGCAGAGGGTTCATCAAAATGCAAAGCACAAAAGGTAGACAATAGTTACAGACGTGTTTTTTTATTGGGGAGGTGCAGGGATGGTGGTAATAAAAAAGAACCAAAGTTTTTGTTTGCAAAATAAATCATCCCATGGATGATGAACAACCTGCAATTCTGAAGAAATGGATTTTTGAATTGTAATTATACATCAATAATTTACTTAAAAATACTCCTAAAATTGCAGGACATTGGTTACATTTATTCAAATCTTTGGACAGCAGAGTAGCTTTCAAAATAGTGCACTTCAGTCATTCATCCAAATCATAATTCTGGTATTAACAGCATTTGAAATGTATTTTTTGTCAGTTCATGTGCAAACCAGATACAACACAATTGCCAAGGCAAAGGGAAGTTACAAAATACGCGTTACAGTAGCTATCAATAAGCTATGGCTACCATGAAATCCACTAAACATGTCGTCCTTCTCTGTTATAAATAAAAACAAACACTTCTAGAGGTGGGGAGAAGACAGATAAGGAGAATCCTGAAAAAACGAGAGCACACGGCAAGCTTCAAAGCAGAATGGTAATAAATGTGACAATGGTCATGGTAACACATCATTGAACAGACAAAATCTGACCAGTAGCCAGAGCTGGTGAATCAGTAAGGGTGTAAACATTACAAAATGGTGAGGTTAGGAGTTTATTTAGATTACAGAAGTGCAGAGGGCTGTTAATACATGAAAGGCTATACCAGTATGTGGTGGACTCAGTAATGGCTTTAGAGGAAAAAAAATAGAAAAATGGAGAAAAAAGGCATGGGGAAAAAGTGCAGAAGAATGGGACTAAATGAATAGTTCCAAGAACCTGATCAGGTGTGATGGGTTGGATGGTGTCCTTCTGTGTGGTGAAATTCTTTCATCCAATGGCCATTAGGTACAAAGTCATTGCAAATGTCTTACCTATTTCTGTTGGCTTCTAGAACCATGGGATTTTGTTCATATGCAAGACTATAAATTAGTACACCACCTCAACAAAAATTTCTCTAGTTAGCTTTAACAACATCATTCAAAACACGCTCAAGTTTCATGATCAGACTTGGAGTTTCAGTACATAATGGATCAATAAAGTGACATACCATCCCAGAAATCCCTGCTGCAAGCAGTTTCAAATCAACTGGGTTTCTTTGAACTTGAAACTATTCTCCCGTTCTTTGCAGTACTGCATATATTAAACTCTCAGCATTAATTCCTATGCAAGCACTTATGCTTCCAGGCTGAGAGTGAGTGCATACAATGTTTTCACTCTCATGTTCAATGAGGTAATTATTTCATTGAGGTGGAAACATATCCAATTTGTTTCAGTTACAGTAAATTTAGCTGGTGGGAGATGCCATAATAAATAAAGTGACAGATAGTTTACCCATAATATTAGGAGTTACAACCTCAGAGGACACATTTTCTCGTAGTTCTAGGCATAAATAAACAACTGCAATTTTCCCTCAGCATAAAATGAAATTGATTTTGTATCCCTGAAATTCATTCCAAAATGTGCATTATTGTATTCAGTTATTTAAATTCTGCTCACAAATGTCATTCACACTTGGAAAATAGTTATGTGAAAATGCCCCATCCTCCAACTCTAAATCACATTTGTCACATTCATACAAATAAGATGAAAATAAATTGCAGTTAGTCCCCACCACTAATAATGCAACCTCTACTGACCCAGCTACCCTTTAGATAAATTTCAGAACAATGAAATTCAAATTGATATAGTCATATAGCTTATTCAAAAATTAATAGAAACAGAATCTTGTAATGAAAAGTCCAAGCTGTTTGCATTATATAATCTTACATTTGCAAAAGCATTTGCATTCGAGAATATGGATCCAATATTCCACAAATATACATTTCTATTACAATTAATAAACTTATTAAAGAAAATATAAAATACACCCTGTATAAGGTGTGCCTCTCACTGAAGGGTTTTTATACTCCAAGATCTAAAGACTATCCATTGTTTTCAGGGATCTGAACAGCAATGTTTTAAACAAGAACTTTGAAAACTTATCCATAAAAATATTGTTCATAAAAATTATTAACAGCCTCGCCTTTCAAGCACCTTTGGCACCATCTAGTTGAAGCAGTTTAATCTGGAGGTACAGGTACCAGTAATCCTATGTGCCTCAGTTAAGAAATACTATAATGCTGGCTAGGTGAATTGGCTACAAAATGTCGGGTACTGAAAAGTATGAAGCATTAGTTCTGCTGGTAAAGTTCATTGCAATAAGATTGCAAAGTGTGCACGAGACAAAAGTCTTATTTCAAATGGTAAAATTATTTGTCATTTAAGAGGGCGGGCCTTTGAAAAATGTTGCAGACATCATTACTCAAGCCCAGGCAAGTTTAAAAACACCACAATTCATAAAAAGGCGCATGTTTTTTAAAAAGTAAATAAGAGATAGAAACCCTATTTCAATCCCACTCCCCCAAAAGTGAATTGGTCTCTTTACTGATCCATTTATTGCCAGGGTCACATACCCCAGTAATCCTGTGGTTTTCTTTTTAAATACAGCAGCAATTTCGTGAGCAACATCACATTCAAAGTGAAAATTATAATATAAAGTTGACCATAAAGATATCAGCTACCTGATTTAGAGCATTTAAAAAACCCTCAATGTTAGCTGTCACTAAGATCAACTTTAAAAGAAACAACCTGTGCTAATTTGCAAATGCCAAGATAAAGATTAAATGCAATGCCAGGCATGCATGGTAATGAAACACAGGTCAGTCACCAAGTTATAATGAATCATTTCAATTGTCAAGGACACTAGTCTTTTGGTATTGTTTGTGGGGTCAGACAGAAAGACGACATGTCCCCTTTTCTTTCTTGCTCTGCCTCTTTTCATTTGGCTCACCTCCAACCCTAGTTGCCCCGTGATGCCTCGCCCTTCTATTCTGGCTTGTCGTCTTCTGGACCTTTTCCTTTTTATTATTCCTGTTAGTCTTTTCTTGTATGGGGCAGTGGATAGGAGTGTAAGGAGGTATTTATAGTTCTCACACGATGGACAATCTTGGCTGTTATCCTGAAGGCTAACAGGATAACTCGTAACAGCCAAAAACCTTGAAAAAGGTATTTGTGGCCATTTGTTTGAAAGCAGTCAATAGCTACACTGGAGATAGTCTGATAGAAATATTTTTCTATATTAAAAACCTCCTCAGCACTACTTTCATCTATGGAATGTCAAAACGTATTGTCGAAAATTTGACAAATCTTTTTAAGGTGCAAGCAAACAAAGTAATTGCTTTAAGGGGAGGGAAAGGTTGACAGGATGAAAGCAATCACAAGCTGATATTCCTCAAACAAACAGTCTCAAATGTTCAATAAAACTTTTAACATTTAACTTAAACAGGATTTTGCTTTGGATTTCTTTGATTCCCTTATTAGCTGGTTTAAAAAATGCAAAATTTTGTTGCTCAGCTGGAATACTGATGTGCTGCTTATCCCCATTTTTAAAAAAGGCTCACAAGCCATGTAAAATTGTAGTCTAAAACCAGAATGCAGAATCACATTATGAATCAGTTTTTCTGTCAAGACTTTTCTGAATTGGACGACAGGATATAAAAAGAAGGCCGTGTTTCATCATAAGCACATTCCAGTGACTTCTCCTTTACAGTTTGCTTGTTCTACTTTTGAACATATTGCACAAGTTTCAAACACAATAAGGAACACAAAGTATGCACAATTTAAAACAAAACAGAATTACGGCCTGATTATGAATCGTGATGTCTCTCACAAAAGGATTCAATTTGTACCATAGTATTATACCCAATGTCTCAGCCTCCTTCCCAGTTTAGCAAGTTGTATCTTTCTTGCCCAAACTATAAAGTGATCTTGGACAGTCCAGCTGGCAGAAGCCCCAAAGTAAATACAGTCAAGTATTTTTCAAGCACCATAACAGTTTCTGCAACTTTTCTGCTTCCATAACCTATCAAGTAGGCACCTGAAGGTTTCTGTACTGGAAACTCAAATGCAGCAAAAATAGGTACTTAAAAGGTTTGAAATTGACAAACAAAAAAAAAAGACCTGACAATTACAATTTATAATTCTGCATATAAAGTTCAAGAACGCTTTTTTCAAAATATCCAAGTACAGTACACTCCACATATGCAGTTCTACTGAGTCTTTTGCTAATTACAGTTTTAATTTTGTTATATGCAAGTCTAATTTGAGGATTTTTTTCCATATGACATTTCTACCTCTTTCAACTATGGATTAAGATTTTACGGTAAAAATCACATTAAAACTTTTAGTGCAAAATGCCTTTAAAAAAATTGAAATTCACTTTCTTGTATCAGGGATGGAATTTATCAGAGGCAGCTTGGGTAGACTGCCATTACTATAAATTAGGATTGTCATGGCAAAAAGATGTCAAACTAATAACTTGAATTGAGAATCTAAGATTTACAAAACCACCAATCTTTGATTGGCAGATTAGTTAAAATAGCCAATTGTAGGAAATACATTGTTGTTGGTGTAGCACAGATGGGCGAACTAACTGGGGATGGACAGTCCAGCTGGCCTTACTACAAAAGGAATAGAATGGTCAGATTACCAAAAAGATAACAGTAGCGCACCCATTATCAGTGCAAATAATCCTAGAGTTAGGCATCTCACACATCTCAGGATATTTGCAAATGTTCACAGCAAAACATTTTGAAAGCATACAATAAAACCATGAAATGTTGGAGATATTCAGCAGGCCTGGCAGCATCTTTGGGAGAAATAAGGTTAATATTTCAGGTCAATGACTTTGAGTGGGATTCTTCAGCTGTTCATATGGCTGAGTGCCAAATTCTCCATCCTCATTGGCAGCAATGGTGGGCCACGAACAGCTGGAGAACTCCAGCCCTTGTATCAAAACTGGGGGAAAAAAATTGTTAGCTTTTTCTAGTTCTGATGAAAGGTATCAACTTGAAATGTCAACTTTGTTCTCTTACCACAGATGCTGCCCGATCTGCTGAGTACCTTCAGCATTTCCTGTTGTCATTTCAGATTTCCAACATCTGCAATATTCTGCTTTTCGACTTTGGAATCATAATTCGTTAAAATGGTTCACTTTATGCTTATATACAGTTAAACTTCGCTTTAATTCCTAGCATAAAACTCTAGTATTTTTAACCAACTTCAATCTCTTTGAAGCTGTGAAGTCATGAGGAGTACAAACCTTGCCAGGTCAATAACTCTTTTGACATTATCTGAGTGCATAATCATAGGGTTTGCCTGTACTTGTATAGTTTGGAAACACTTGCCCCTTTACAGCTGTATAAATTTCAAGAGTTCCCTTTGAAACTTTTGCACAATAGACATACTCAAAACTATCTACAAAGTATCCCTAATGTTCATTTTCACACGCGCATACCCACATCAGTCTGTTTGTAAAAGATTAAAAATAGATGGGAGTTTTACAACAGTATTACCTCGTATAAACAGAGAAAGAAAACACACAATATCAAAACTTGCTACTGAATGTAGTAACACCCAAAGTCATTCATGCATATTTTCCTTAGGATGTTCGGCCTTGGTGCCTTGAGGTAAAAAATATAAAATCAGTACAGTGGAAAAAGCCACCAGTATTGTCCTCGTATAGTGCTTCTGATAGACTTTGAAGAACAATGGCTCATTTCTCTGTGCATTTAAATCTGTATGAGCAAATGAGTCATTCAGTGCGTTGCATTCTATTCACTGGTAGACTGCGGTCTAAAACCAGCTTGGCCCTCAAGAGTTTGTTTAAAAAAATTAGCACTAAGTAAGGACATTTCAGAACGGCACAGTATGCTGCAAAATCGTTGGAAACTTCAGGTTTTATGCAAAATACATTGTATGCTGAGTATCATGGTGGACTTGTACAGCCTTGGCAAGTGCCAGTGGATCCCGTCCATTACTCTGTCCAGAAATGTGGCTTCCTTCAGCACTGTAAAGATTAAAGAATTAATTTTAAATATACATGGAAATATGTTTTCAATTTTTGATCCAATATGGATGTATCATGTACATGTTGGACAATACATTAATGTTCTCTATTTCAGAGCTAGTTCTTCAAAGTGAAACATTTAGCTTTTAATGTATAATCCTCATTAAAGGGTTCCAATTATCTTACTGCTGCTACAACATTAAGTAATTTCCAAAGACTCAAATCAACCAATAATCGGTAGAATGTCAGCAATCAAATACTTTTTTTCATTCTTCTGATGAAAAAAGGAATAAACATAAACTAAACATGACTGAATGCCGAGCTTTTCAATTGTAACTCATAGTTAACTTGTGGCAGTTAACAAGTTCAATACTCAAGAATCACCCAAAATTGGAGATTTTCTTTTTAATCTGAAAAAGGCCTCAACAGCAACCGTGAAGGAGAATGTGGTTCCTTCCTTGTCTACAATAGAGAACAGAGTTTGTTTGATAATCAAAAAGGGAGTTTGGTGAATTCTGTTCTATTTAGTGCAATCTTTGCACCTGGGCAGAAATTTCAGGCACATGGGCTGATTTCCACTTTCACTTGGGTTTGCAGTAAGATTAGGACAGGGGCCTCTCAACATCTGATGCTGTATCCCTGACCTGGCTGCTATTATGTGTTAGCAGATTTTACCGATTGGAAAATACCCAGCCCCAGCTTATTTTCAGCCATGATCTTATTGAATGGCAGGGCAGGCTCGAAGGGCTAGATGGCCTACTCCTGCTCCTATTTCTTAAGCTCTTATGTTTATGTTCAGAACGTACACACATGCTAAGTGATGAAACGGCAAATGCCCATCATACCACAACAAAATTCAAAGCAAAAATTTAAGTAGTCAATGACTTAAAACCATACAAGTATATGACTATTGACTTCTTAAAGCCCTTGCATACTGGTGTCAATGATTTTGAAAGTCATTTCTTACACAGTTGGCAACATACCTAAAGAAAATTACTAAAGCAATTTTTCAACCTTGGAATTATCAAGGCTGAACGAAACCTTCAGGAACTGGTGGCACAAACCTCCAATGACTCAATAAAAAGGGAACAGCCTCAGTAAGAACTACAGTGGCAATTAATTTTAAAGGGCACAATGTTCTTTCAATTTTCCTTCATCCAATGTACTTTTTCATTCAGGAAGGTACGAGGGAGACAATTACTTTTCAGTGAAGGGGCCAAATTTGATTACCTTTGTCGTCATATACTTTGCACTGTCTGTAGCATCTTCTTGTAACGCAGAATTTTGAACGCAAAACCAAAGGTCAAAAATTGAACTCCAGTTAACAACACTCTACATACATGGATGCCAGAAAAATGCAACCAGCAACTGGGTTAATTAATTAAGCAAAGTTGTATATAAAAAAAAAAATGGAGAAATCAATTTTTCACTAGGTCACTGTCTTACCTGTCATGATCTTTGTCCACAAGATGATATCTTGCTCTGAATGCAACCAGTCTGGCATAATATGCTGGTGCAGGAATCGAGACAGAACGCGTGCACCGCACATAAGTGTGACACAGCTGATAGGTCAGTAGCTGCAATTCATCAGCTGAGAAACAGTTGTCATCCCACAAGACGTGGTAGTGTGAAGGACGGCTGGTACCCTGAGAATACAAACAAAATGAGACTAATATTTGCGATGATGAGGACAGAGAAAATTCCTGACATTCTAACTCAGTAGAGTCTGAAAATGAAACGTGCACAAAGAAAATTCACTAATTTTTCAGTCAGAGCAATAGACTGCTGAAGCACACAACTGAAAGCTTACAAAGAGTGAATCGCTGCACTCATCTCTGCCTAATCATTGAAAAGTAAAGTCCAGGAATTTTCAAACAATTTTACAATATCAAAAGATGGTGGCAGAATGTACTGTACCTGAATTCCTGCATGACTACAAAGGTAGAAATCAAACTCTGAGGGATGGGTGATGGTGCTGTCAACAGTGGTACCAGCAGGGACATTGCCACTTTTACCCACCTGTCAATTGAATAATAACCTGAATTATAAGAGGTGTCAGAAAAACAAAAAGCTACAAATGACCCGTAACAGAGTTACTGAAAAAAGTAACTGAAATTTATAGTATCTTTTACAACAAGATATCCCACAGCATTTTGTAAGTATTTTTGAAGTTTTGTAATTGCTGCAATACAAAAAAAATACTCTTTCATGGGCCGTGAGCATTGCTGGCTACCTTCTCCAATTGGTGGTGTTGAACCACTTTCTTGAACTGCTGCGATCCATGTAACGTAACTACATCCACAATGCTGTAGGTTTCAACTCAGCAACAGTAGAGCACAGCAATATAGTTGCAAGTCAGGATGTTGTGTGGCATGGAGGGCACCCTGCGGATGGTGGTAGTCCCATGCATCTGCAGGAGCTTGTCCTCCTAGGTGGAAGAGTTTGCAAGGTTGGAATGTGCTGTTGAAGCAGTCTTGGTGAGTTGCTGCACTGCATCTTGTAGACGGTGGACAGTGCTGACTGCCAGTAGTGGAGGAGTGAACGTTTAAGGTGAATGGGGTGTCATCAAGCAACATTTGTTCTCGAAAGTGTCAAGCTCCCTGACTGTTATTGGAGCTGCACTCACCCAGGCAAGTGAACAGTATTCCATCAGACTCCTCACTTGTGCCTTGTAGATGGTGGACAGGCCTTGAGAAGTCAGGTGGCAAGTTGCTTGCCACAGAATTCTCAACCTATGACCTGCTCTCGTAGTATTTATATGCCAGGTTCAGTTCACTTTATACATCAAGTCTGAATATTGTCTACATCTTGCGGTACATGAACATGAACAACTTCAGTACCTGAGCAGTCTTAAAAAGTGAGCATTGTGCAGTCATCTGTGAACATCCCTACTTTTGACTTTGTGATGGAGGGAAGGTCATAGAAGAAGCAGTTAATGGTTGTCTAGGATATTACACTGAGATACTCCAGCAGTAACGTCCTGGGGCTTAGATGACTGACCTTCAACAACCACAGGCAAGTACGATTCTAACCAGGGGAGAGTTTCCCCCAGATCCTAATGCTCCTTGCTGCCACACTCAGTCAAATACTACCTTGATGGCAAGGAAAGTTACTCTGACCTTTCAAGTTCAACTTATTCATGTTTGGACCAAGACTATTATGAAAATTGTACTTCCCTTGCTGGGGAACAGAGGTCAGAAATTTTAACATTGGACAGACCTTGGACTTTCTGCACATGCATAGATCAGGAGTGGGCTGCAGATGGACAGTTCTAGCACAAGAACCTGGGTCTGGTGACTAGGATCAGAGTTCCATGACAGATTAAATGTCCCAGGGATAGGGAGAAATCTTAAAAGAAGCCTCTGGTATGGTTCAGAGATGGGCCCCATTTATGAACAAAATGGAGAAATACATTACAAAAAGTAAAAAGGCAGTAGGGACCAGAATTTAAGTGAAGAGGGCAGCCAAAATTTGGTGACTCTATGATATATCAGTATTCGAGGCAGTCTTGAGAAGGTTCACAAATTTATTCCTGGAAATGGGGAGATCATCTTATGAGAAGTTGAGTAGGTTAGAATTGTACTCATTGGAGTTTATAAAAATAAAAGGTGATTTTCTTAAGACATATAGGATTCTCAGGGCCCTACAGGGTATAGCTGAGAGTTTAGTTTCCCTAAACTAGAGAGTCTAGGTATGGAGATGCTGGTGTTGGACTGGGGTAAGCACAGTAAGAAGTCTCATAACACCAGGTTAAAGTCCAAAAGGGTTTATTTGGTAGCACAAGCCACAAATCTAGGACCAGAGGGCATAATCTCAGATAATGGGGTTGCCTATTTAAGACCAAGGTGAGAAGGAATTTATTTTCTCAGAGGGTAGCAAATCTGTGGAATTCTTTACCTCAGAGGGCTGTAGATGCTGGGTCATTAATTATGTTCAATGCTCAGATAAGAGATTGTTAAAATCAGTAAGGGATTCAAGAGGGATGGGGATAAGGCAGAGGTCACATCAAATTAGTCACAATCTCATTGAATAGTGGAGCAGTCTCAATGGGCCAAATGGCCTACTTCTGCTCCTACGTCTTGTGGTCTTAGTTACCCTACTGGTGCAGTAGCCTTCTGCTTGGTACAGCTGAAAATCTGAAGTTGTGTCTGTAATTTGAGTGTAGACTCAGGATTCAGGGGAACAGAATCTTGAAAGACGAGAGTGAAATCCTGCTAAGTGGGCCATAGTCTGGTAAAGGGCTCAAGAGAAGCCCCAAAGTTCAAGAAAGCTGCTGAAGGTTGGTGATTTCATGCTGTGAACCATGGGGTCAAAGGTCCTTCTTTGGCATGGTAGTGTTCTGCTCAGTGTGGCCAATGAGCTAAAATTATGTTCACCAGTGGGTGCTGGAGGGTAGACTCAGAAATCCAGAGGACAGAAGCTTGGGAGACGAGATTGAAAGCCTGCAAGGTGGGCTGTTGTTGAAGCCAGCCATGTTGGAGTGACCTTTGGAGAGAATTCCAAGGCAAGATCTTTGAAGGTGAAAACCGGAAATCCTCAAGGAACAGAGTTTCAGTGGGATTGACTGACTCACAGCTTTACTGATGTCTGGGTGGATTGTTGAGAAATCCAAGGTGTGTGTTTTGGTCACCATTTGATTCAATGTGCAGTGTGGTGTGCTCAATTACAGTTTGCCTGTTAATTCACATGTACCTTATAATAACACTGAAGAGTAGAAGATAGATTCTGACCAAGTATAGTAAAGCTTATTATGCTTTTTTTTTTAAAAAGCTGTGGAATCTTATGGTTTTCTTCATTGAACAAATGTCTTAAATCTCAAACTTTGTCTATTTTAAACAAAAATGTTAACCGAATCTTACCAACTTGGGGATCTGGCCAAGGATCATAACTTGGCAATGAGGTCAGGAGCTGAATGGCCTTGAAGGAACCCAAACTGGGCATCTAAGTTATTGCAGTATAAATGTTGCTCAATAGCACTGTCAACGACACCTTACAGATCTAATCTACATGCAGCAGAGTTCAGATAATCAGTTTCAGCAAATGTTGTTTGAGGGATAAATATTGATTTGGCACTGCCCTGCTCTCCTTCAAAGTAAAAAGTCTGACAACACCAGGTTTTAGTCCAACTGATTTATTTGATAGTAAACGCACAAGCTTTCGGGTTAGTCCCTTCGTCAGGTGAATGGAGAGTTCTGGCCTCAGACAGAGCATATAAAGCACAGACAGTTTACAGATGACTGATTAGAATGTGAATCTTTACACCTAACCTGCTGTTCAAGTCTTGAAGTGGCTAACAATGTGAGTGGAAGGAGCACTGATCACAGGTTAAAGAGATGTGTATTGTCTCCAGACAGTACAGTGAGTGAGGTTTTGCAAACCCAGGCAAGTGTTGGGGGTTACCGGTAGTGCGACATGAACCCAAGATCCTTGTTGAGACCGTCCTCGTGTGTGGAACTTGGCTATCAGTCTCTGCTCAGCGACTCTGCACTGTTGTGTGTCGTGAAGGCCGCCTTGGAGAATGCTTACCCGAAGGTCAGAGGCTGAATGCCCGTGACCACTGAAGTGTTCGTCAACAGGAAGGGAACAGTCTTGCCTGGTGATTGTCGAGCGATGTTCATTCATCCGTTGTCGTAGCATCTGCATGGTCTCCCCAATGTACCATGCTTCCCGAAGCAAGACTGTTCCCTTCCTCTTGGCGAACACTTCAGTGGTCACGGGCATTCAGCCTCTGACCTTCGGGTAAGCATTCTCCAAGGCGGCGTTCACGACACACGACAGCGCAGAGTCGCTGAGCAGAGACTGATAGCCAAGTTCCACACACATGAGGACGGTCTCAACAAGGATCTTGGGTTCATGTCGCACTGTAACCCTCAACACTTGCCTGGGTTTGCAAAACCTTACTCACCGTACTGTCTGGAGACAATACACATCTCTTTAACCTGTGATCAGTGCTCCTTCCACTCACATTGTCAGCCACTTCAAGACTTGAATAGCAGGTTAGGTGTAAAGATTTGCATTCTAATCAGTAATCTGTAAACTGTCTGTGCTTTATATGCTCTGTCTGAGGCCAGAACTCTCCATTCACCTGACGAAGGGACTAACCCGA
This sequence comes from Carcharhinus amblyrhynchos, assembly GCF_965287045.1. Taxonomy (NCBI): domain Eukaryota; kingdom Metazoa; phylum Chordata; class Chondrichthyes; order Carcharhiniformes; family Carcharhinidae; genus Carcharhinus; species Carcharhinus amblyrhynchos. Next base: position 21,156,013 of record NC_137347.1, read on the forward strand.
AAGCTTGTGCGTTTACTTTCAAATAAATCGGTTGGACTAAAACCTGGTGTTGTCAGACTTTTTAACTGTGTTTACCCCAGTCCAACGTCGGCACATCCACATCATGACTCCTTCAAAGTGCCATGAAATTTTTTAGGTCTGTAGGACGATGCTGATGGGGCTTCTATTTTACATCTCATTCCAAAGCTAGCACTTCAGACAGTGCAGCAATCCCTTAGTGCTGCACTCTTATCTGTATAGATTACGTGCTGAAATATCTGGAGTGGAATTTGAACCCACAATCTTCTGCTTCGAGTGTGAGACTAGAAAAAAATTGATTTTCACATGAAAGGTTGAAATCAAAATTGCTAAAATCCACTGATGAAACCGCCATTGCAAAGAACCTTGTTTCATATTCAAAAATAATATCCAAGAGGATCTTAAACCACACAAGTACAATTGAACAAGTTAGCCCACCAGAGCAGAAAGATTTCAGTGTGCCTAATCTCATGACCGATGAGTAGAAGCAATTTGGCCAACAAGTACATAAAAAGTTCTCCCTCATTTGATTTAGTCACATGAATTAATATACAATGAGAAGTATTATTTCTTGCATGCTACACAGACAATGCATACTGTTCATACAGAAGGAAAGGAGGGAGTGCAGAATGTAGCGTTATTGTCATAGCTAGGGTGTAGGGAAAGATCAACTTAATGCGAAATAGGTCCATTCAAAACTCTGATGGCAGCAGGGAAGAAGCTGTTCTCAAGTCGGTTGGTACGTGTCCTCAGATTTTTGTATCTTTTTCTGGAAAGAAGACGATGGAAGAGTGTATTTCCAGGGGCAGCGGAGTCCTTAATTTTGCTGGCTGCTTTTCCAAGGCAGCAGGAAATGTAGACAGTGTCAATGGGTGGGAGGCTGGTTTGCGTGATAGACTGGGCTTTGTTCATGACCCTTCAAAGTTTCTTGCAGCTTTGGACACAGCAAGAGCCATACCATACCAAGCTGCAATATAACCAGAAAGAATGCTTTCTATAGTGCATCTGTAAAAGTTGGTGGGTCATAGTGGACATGCCAAATTTTTTTAGTCTTCTGTGAAAGTTGAGGCGTTGGTGGGCTTTCTTAACTATAGTGTCAGCATTGGGGGGGGGGGGGGGGGGGAGGAGAGGGGGAGGAGACGGGGGTCACGACCAGGACAGATTGTTGTTGTTGATCTGGATACTTAAAAACTTGAAGTTCTCAACCATTTCTACTTTGTCCTCATCGATTCAGACCGGAGGATTGTCCTGAAGTCAGTGACAATCTCATTCATTTTGTTGACATTGAGGGAGAAAGATTATTGTCGTTGCACCAGGTCACCAGATTCTACATCTCTTTCCTGTACTCCATCTCATCATTGTTTGAGATCCGACTCTCTATGATGGTATCATCAGCACACTTGAAAATTGAGTTGGAGGGAAATTTGATCACACAGTTATAGACGTATAAAGAAATATAGTAAGGGGCTGAGGCTACAGCCTCGTAGGGCAGTGATGTTGAGGATGATCGTGGAGGAGGTGTTGTTGCCTAACATTACTGATTGCAATCTGTGGGTTTGGAAGTTTAGAACCCAGTTGCAGAGGGAGGAGCCAAGGGCCAGGCCACAGAGCTTGGAGATGACTTTTGTAGGAATAATAGTGTTGAAGGCTGAGTTATAGTCAATAAATAGGAGTCTGACATAGGCGTCTTTGTTATCTAGGTGTTCCAGGATTGAGGGAAGGACCAGGGAGATTGCGTCTGCTGTGGACCTGTTGCAGTGGTGGGCGAACTGCAGCAGATCCAGGCAATCTGGGATGCCAGAATCGACTCGTGCCACGACCAACCTTTCTAAGCATTTCATAATGGTGGATGTCAGAACCAGCAGCCGACAATTATTAAGACACACTGCTTGGCTTTTCTTTGGTATCGGGATGATGGTTGTCTTCTTGAAGAAGGTAGGGACCTCAGGTTGTTGTAAAGAGAGGCTGAAGATGTCTGCGAATACCCCTCCAACTGGATGCCCAGGATCTGAGTGCTTGTCCGTGTACCCCATCAAGTCACTCTCTGTGGGTTGACGAAGGGCAAAGGCTGCTCTGACATCTGCAATGGTGACAACATCTGAACTGCAGGATTAGCATTTGAACTACTTTGCAACTGGTTTATACCAGAGGAAAAAATATCCAATGAGATTTACATAGCACCTTTAAACACAAAATGAAACCTCTAAGATACTTCATTAAGGGTGTGGAGGAAATGAATACCAAGTCAAAGGAACAGATATTAGGAGAGGATAACCAAAAGTTTGGTCAGGGTTGACTTTTAATATAGGAATTAAAGATGCAAGGCTGATGGAAATGAAGAGGCCAGAATCCACCACTTTGAATCCAAGAAAGACAAACTGTAGAAATTTGGAACTGTTGGTAAGAGAAATTTGGTGTCAAGTACACAAAAAAAAAGCAAAGATAAAGGCCAGTAGAAAGTTGGAAGAAAAAAGAGGCCCAGCTGTGAATTGGTAATAACAGTCACACCACCATCATGGCAACTAGTAGAAAATATAACCAAGTAAAGAATGTCCCAATAAGGGGGTGTCAACACCCATGTTTTGTATCATTTGAAACCAAGATATAAATGTAACCATCCACAAAGAGATCAAGAGTGGTAAGGATCTTATTTAGAAAAGTAGTGACGTTTCAGACAGAAAAGCAAAACAAGGCAAAGAATGATCCCCAGAACAGTCCAAGAATACAGTAATGGATACAGTCAGCATGATAGGAAGCTGGTTAGCAAGGGTATCCTTCAGCTGGCATATTGGATGGGAAAGCTAGAAATATGATAGGGCAATTGGGATTGCTGCTTCAATGAGGCAATGATGGATACCTTAAAGGACCCTATAGAGAACTTAATGAGGTGCTAACAGAAGTGTTATTCAAGGGGAAATTCATGTTCGAGATCAAACATCAGCATTCCCAACAATCATCCATAGAATCATGGAAACAGAAGCACAGAAAGCAGCCAGCCTATTGTAGCTGTGCTGCCAAGCCTAGTCCAACATTCCAGTCTTTGTATGTCACTCCCTCATTCTCTTTCTCAATTTTATTTATTGAATCAGCTTTCACCACCTTTTAAGTAAAACATTACAGATCACAGCCAGTTTTGCTTGGTTTTGTTTATAGGAGGTAGGTAAGCAATTGTACAATTAGCAGGACCAACTTGTAGTGCCCACAGCAGATGTCAGTCCTACTGTTTAATTGCAATCATATATCATGTATTTACTAAGCTACATTCATGTCCATAGTTTTCAAAAATAATTATTTTGTCCTCTCCATAACTACACATTGCTGAAAGAGTTCTGGCTACATTTGTAGGAGCTCTTATTTATTTGTAGTCTTTTCACTTGTATAATTAAGTAGCAGTACTGCAGTTTAAGCACCATGGCATTGTAGTTGCTGCCTCCAAGGGGGCTGTGGGGTCAGGAGGTTGTAACTGGGTGCTAGCGGTGATGATGATCAGACAAAACAATGCTTAACATCTTAATGATAGCGGATTACAAATAAAATGCAATTTTGTAACACCTTTTAAAGAGCATTCTATATGAAAAGCATTCTTAAGCAATTTCTTTGCAACTGGTTTTCACCAGAAAAGAATATTCAAAGACATTCATATAGCACCTTTAACTTAAAAAGAAACCTCTAATGATACTTCATTAAAGAAAATGAATGCCAAGTCAAAGGAGGAGATATTAGGATGGGTATTTATTCAATAAATAGACCAATGACGTGTACTAAAAATTTTTATAGAAAAATAAAATAAGTGCTGTTTGTTTCTCCGCTAATCAATTTTCTTCCCTTCTCTCCTGAAGGCAATTGTAAGGATGCGTGAAAAACTACAGTATCTTGTCTAACTGGTTGCACTGACAGACTATTTAACTTGGAATCATGGCTTTTGAGCTCTATCCTAGCTTTCTTCAGATGTGATGGAATTCCGAGAGGGGTTAAGGGACAGAGATCAGCAAGTAGTCAAACCAGGGCAACGGGAAGAAGGCACGTGGGTAACTATTAGGAAGGGGAAACCTCAGGTGATGGACAGCACACTGGTGGATGTCCCCCTTCAAAATAAGTACTCCTGCCTGAGTACTACGGGGGGGGGGGGGCGGAAACAGCTCATCCGAGGGAGGCAGCAGTGGCCAGGTCTCTGGAGCTGAGCCAGTATGTCAAAAAATTAAAAAAGAGAGCAGAAAGGTAGTATTAATAGGGGACTCCACAGTGAGGGGGGCAGGCAGGCGTTTTTGTGGATGTAGACGTGAGTCGTGGATGGTGGTTTGTCTCCCTGGAGCTGGGATCCGGGATGTCTCTGGGCGTCTCCCAGACATCCTGAAGGGGGAGGGTGAGGAACCGGAGGTTGTAGTGCATATAGGTACTGCTGACGTAGGCAAGAAGAGGGAGGCAGTCGTGAAAAGGGACTATAGGGAACTAGGTAGACAGCTGAGGAAGAGGAAAGCGAAGGTAGTAATCTCAGGATTGCTGCCTGTGCCACGGGAGAATGAGGGCAGGAATGGAATGAGGTGGAGGCTGAATGCGTGGCTGAGGGACTGGAACAGGGGGCAGAGATTTCGGTTCCTAGATCATTGGGACCTCTTTAGGGGCAGGTGTGACCTGTACAGTAAAGACGGGTGGCACTTGAATCCCAGGGGGACTAATATCTTGGTGGGAAGACTGGCTAAGGCTACTGGGGGGACTTTAAACTAGAAAGGATGGGGGGAGGGAATTGTGATGGGGAGACTGGGACTGAGGAGGTTAGCTCCCAGGTAGGGAAGGACTGCAGGCGGTATGAGAGGGAGGTTAGACGGGGTGGAGAAGGGTAATGCCCAGACTGAGGGGCTGAAGTGTATCTATTTTAACACCAGGAGTGTAGTAAATAAGGTAGATGAGCTTAGGGCGTGGATTGCTGCTTGGGAATGTGATGTGGTGGCCATTACAGAGACTTGGATGTCTCAGGGACAGGACTGGGTACTTCAGGTGCCAGGATTCAGATGCTTCAGGAAGGACAGGGAGGGAGGCAAAAGTGGTGGTGGAGTGGCACTGTTGATCAGGGACAGTGTCATGGCTGCAGAGGAGGAGGATGCTGTGGAGGGACTATCTACAGAGTCTCTGTGGGTGGAAGTTAGGAACAGCAAAGGGTCGAAAACTTTGCTGGGTGTATCCTATAGGCCGCCCAATAGTGACAGGGAAGTTGAAGTGCAGATAGGGAAACAGATTCTAGAGAGATGTAGTAATAGCAGAGTTGTCGTGATGGGGGACTTCAATTTCCCAAACATCGATTGGAATATCCCAAGGGTAAGGGGTTTGGATGGGGAGGAGTTTGTTAGGTGTGTTCAGGAAGGTTTCCTGACACAGTACGTGGATAAGCCTACGAGAGGAGAGGCTGTACTTGACCTGGTACTGGCGAATGAACCAGGACAGGTGACGGATCTCTCGGTAGGAGAGCATCTTGGGAATGGTGATCATAATTCTCTCCCCTTCACGATTGCATTGGAACGAGATAGGATCAGGCAGGCTAGGAAGGTGTTTGTCTGGAGTAAGGGGAAATATGAAGACGTCAGGAAGTTAACTGGACAAATAAACTGGAAGGAGGCATTCTTAGGGAAAAGTACCAAAGGAAGGTGGCGGATATTCAAGGAATGTTTGTCTGGAGCTCTGCACGACAACATTCCAATGAGACAAGGAGGTTTTGGTAGGTCGCGGGAACCGTGGTGCACAAAGGCTGTGGTGAACCTAGTCAGGAGGAAAAGGAAGGTGTACAAAAGGTTCAGGGAGCTAGGAGATGTTAAGGATCTTGAGGAGTATAAGGATTGTAGAAAGGAGCTTAAAAGGGAAATTAGGAGAGCCAGGAGGGGTCATGAGAAGGCCTTGGCGGGTAAGATTAAGGAGAATCCCAAGGCCTTCTATAAATATGTGAAAAGTAAAAGGATGAGAAGAGAAGGGATAGGACCTATAAAAGGTGAAGGGGGAAAGGTCTGTGTGGAACCAGAAGAAATGGCAGAGGTGCTTAATGAGTACTTTGCCTCAGTATTCACGGTGGAAACTGATCTGGAAGATTTTGCTACAGGTTTGCAGCAAACGGAAAAGATTGAGTATGCGGATATTAAAGGAAGAGGATGTGTTAGAACTTTTGAATTCTATCAAGATAGATAAGTCGCCGGGACCAGATGGGATGTACCCCAGGTTACTGTGGGAAGTGATTGCAGAGCCCCTGGCGATGATCTTTGCGTCGTCAATGGAGACGGGAGAGGTTCCGGAGGATTGCGGATGTGGTTCCTATTTTCAAGAAAGGGAACAGAGATAGCCCGGGAAATTACCGACCGGTGAGTCTGACCTCAGTGGTTGGTAAGCTGATGGAGAGGCTTCTGAGGGACAAGATTTACGAGCATTTGGAGAGGTTTGGCATGATCAGGAATCGTCAGCATGGTCTTGTCAAGGGCAGGTCGTGCTTTACGAGCCTTGTTGAGTTCTTCGAAAATGTGACTGAACACATTGACGAAGGAAGGGCAGTGGACGTGGTGTACATGGACTTCAGCAAGGCGTTTGATAAGGTCCCCCATGCAAGACTTCTTGAGAAGGTGAGAGGGCATGGGATCCAAGGGGCTTTGGCCTTGTGGATCCAGAACTGACTTGCCTGCAGAAGACAGAGAGTGGTTGTGGATGGGTCTTTTTCTGCATGGAGGTCAGTCACCAGTGGAGTGCCCCAGGGATCTGTTCTAGGACCCTTGCTTGCTGTTTGTCATTTTCATAAATGACCTAGATGAGGAAGTGGGGGGATGGGTTAGTAAGTTCGCCGATGACACGAAGGTCGGTGGTGTTGTGGATGGTCTGGAAGGATGTCAGAAGTTGCAGCGGGACATAAATAGGATGCAGGACTGGGTGGAGAAGTGGCAGATGGACTTCAACGCGGATAAATGTGTAGTGGTCCATTTTGGCAGGACCAATGGGATGAACGAGTACACTATCAAGGGCAGAAGTCTTAGCAGCGTTGAAGAGCAGAAGGACCTTGGGGTCCGGGTCCACAGGACTCTTAAATCGGCCTCGCAGGTGGAGGATGTGGTCAAGAAGGCGTATGGTGTACTGGCCTTCATAAATCGAGGCATTGAGTTTAGGAATCGGGAGGTAATGCTGCAACTTTATAAGACCCTTGTCAGGCCTCATTTGGAGTACTGTGTGCAGCTCTGGTCACCTCACTATAGGAAGGACGTAGAAGCTATTGAAAGGGTACAGAGGAGATTTACAAGGATGTTGCCTGGATTGGGAGGCACACCTTATAGAGTTAGGTTGAGGGAGCTGGGACTCTTCTCCCTGGAGAGACGAAGGTTGAGAGGCGACCTGATAGAGGTTTATAAAATGTTGAGAGGAATAGATAGGGTGGATTCTCAGAGGCTATTTCCCCGGGTTGAAATGGTCACTACGAGAGGACACAGATTGAAGGTGCGGGAAGGCAAGTACAGAAGTGATGTTAGGGGTAAGTTTTTCACTCAGAGGGTGGTGAGTGAATGGAATCGGCTGCCGTCAGTGGTGGTGGAGGCGAACTCGCTGGGGTCTTTTAAAAGACTTCTGGATGAGTATATGGGATTTAATGGGATTGGGGGTTATAGGTAGGTCTATGGATTGGTAGGTATTGATGTGATCGGCGCAACTCGTGGGCCGAAGGGCCTGTTTGTGCTGTAGTGTTCTATGTTCTATGCTGGACACTCCTGCACCATATGGTTTAATTTCATAACTTGCAGTGCATTTACCCAGAGGGATAATTCTGTATAGCAGCATATGTGTAAACAAGGACACCTACCCTTTCACTTCTGTCGGCACAGAAAAGTCGAGTATGATGTCGTTTCTGAACGACGAGGTACGTTATGCCAGGTCTGTAGTCCTCCTCTAGGCTGATGCAGGCTTTCCGAATAGCAATAAGCTCAGGCCAAGCCACCTACATGCAGGTTTGAACAAAAAACACAAGGAAGAGTGAGGGTGCAGGAATATTTCTAGTTCAGGTGAATATTATGACTTTGTTGTACATTTTTCAGCAAATCATTTATTCCTCCAACTCTCATCCTAAAAAATGGACAGAAATAATTGTTTGAAGTACAACAACCTGTCAAATTGACCATGTTTTTTCCAATATAATTTTCTTCCAATCCTTCAATATAACAGAGTATCCAAAGAGGCTTAAGTACAAATGTGACCACTTCCATTTGTGGGAGAGACGCCTGCCACTAGTCACTGCCTCAACAATGGCAAGATCAAAATCAGTAACTTGTAACTCTAGAATTGAGAACTGATTCTGCATAATCTCAGGAGAGAACTGCCACGAAGCAGCTGGGCCACTTGGCGTAGGAATATCAGGGGACAAGATTCATCCCTAATAGTAATCAAAACACGATCATATAATCTTTACACTGAAAAATTTGGATGAAGTACAATGTCAAGTTTCAGGAAATTAACATTAATGGCTGAAAACAATGGATGTACTGAATCCAAAAGCAATGTGAAAACTGGTTGTCGCATTTTCTATACTATGACACAACCACTTCAAAGAGTGATTTAAAAAGAGAGTTTAGATGGAGTAAATAAAGAGCAACTGTTTTAGTAGCTGAAGGTCAATAATCAGAGGGCAGAGAGTTGAGATGGCTGGCAAAAGTGCCACAGATGAGAAAAGCAATTACAAGACCATAAGATAAAGGATCAGAATTAGGCCATTCAGCCCACTGAGTCTGTTCCACCATTCAATTACAGCTGATAAGTTTCTCAACCTCATTCTCCCGCTTTTTCCCCATAACTTTTGATCCCTTTATCAAACAAGAACCTATTAACTCCATCTTAAATGCACTCAATGACCTGGCCCCCACAGCCTCCTGTGGTAATAAATTCCATTGATTCACCACCCTCTGGCTGAAGAAATTCCTTCTCATCTCAGTTCTAAAAAAAATTGCAGTATGCAACTTGAAGGGTGGTAGATATGGATTCAATAGTACCTTTCTAATGGGAATTTAATATATGCATGTAAGAGAAGAAAAAGGGAGGGATATTGGAAAAGAACTAGGAATTGGAACAAAATGGAGTGCTCTTTCAGAGAGCCAGCCCAGACTCAATGTGTTGAATGGCCAGCTTCTGCCTTATCCTATTGTATGATTCGCTAAGCACTTCACCAATCTCACACACAAACCTGTTTCATTTGTCCTTCAGAAACTCCACCTCTGTAATAGATGATGCGTGTTGGCTTGAAGCGGGTTGATTTGTAAAACTGAATTAGGAGCTCCCGCACCATGTTGGACAAATCTTGGATCACCTCTTGACTGAACTGAAGGTCCTGAGAAGTTTCTTGTCTTGATGTCTGCACACGTACAGTTGCACAGTATCGGCTGGGATGTCCATCCATACTACCTACCACCTAAAAAAAGGAATCAAATTAAAATCTTATAATTAACTATAGCTTTTGTGGGTTACACAAATGTCACAGCTCCAGAGGCATCTGTAGAGGGAGAGACTATCTTTGAATGTTCAGATACAAGATATGTAATTGAATACATATAACATAACAACTGTTTCCCATTAACAAAGTTTGAAAACCTGCCCAAAGTATGGCATGTTATTTTACTCTTGCATGCTCCTCAGCTACAGATGTAATGTCACCGCCCCCACCACCACTTTTACCACTTAACTCTCCTTGTCACATGAATATAACACAATGGGCATTGGCATTTATGCAGTCATTTCTCATAAAAGCCCTAATGATTACAATGCTCCCAACTGACAACCAAGTTTTATGATGGTAACACATTTTTCAACCAGATAGCGCACTGGCTAATTTCTCTTCTGCTCTGGGTATTAAATTCAAATCAAATGTTTCAACCACTGCCCTGTTAACTTCAATATTTTGTTAGCACTGTTGTAACCCAAAACACATTTTTAGGTTAATCAACTTTTCAACATTGCCAGGAATAGCTTTCTGATGGTGTTTAACAACTTACAGCAGCAATGGAGGGTTTTTTGCCGTCTCCTGCTGGAGGGTGTGTGACATCAGCTCCCAAGAAGATAACAGGTTGCTGGAACACAGATGGCCTGCATACAATAAAAATCTGTATTTTTAAAATGCAATACTAACTTAACATTATAATACTTAACTGATTACTGAACAGTTGTAGTTTAAGTGAATCAAGTTAACAGATATATATATTCCCCACCCTAATTAAATTGAGTCACTAAATCTCCAGTGTTGTGATGTCTAGTTGCAATAATCATGCACGTACATCAATACGTAGCAAGGAGGGTGATCACCCTGAAAATAGCATCCAATGATGAAGTTACAAACTCTTTCTTTTAGGTTTCAGTATTGGCATTAAGTGTTCTTTCATTGGAGTGTTCATAACCTGTAGGAAATTTTAGCACGAGTTTATTTTTCCCCAGCATAGTAGCAAAGATGAAGGCGATAAAAGATGCAACGAAAATCAGAATTACAAACTTGCATCATTAACTTAAGCTTCTTTGACATTTAATTACTCTTGACTCGCATATGTAGATTTCAGGTGTACAAATAATAATTGTTATCTGCATTTCCAAGGGGAGGAAGTCTTTTCTGTACTAATGCATTTATTAATGATGTTCTACATCAGGTTTGTGCAAAACAGAGAGTCATGTGTGTTTAGTGTGAAAAATGCTTCAAGTTTCTGCTTGGCCTACTAAATGACCCTGCGAGAAGATGGAAACATACGATTGAGGAATGTATCAACGTACTTCTCATTTCCACTTTATAATTCATATGTCTTAACGTAGCTACTCTTCTACAGCTACAACACTCGCACCCCCTCAAAGTGGGGAATTGCTAAGGTATGCAATGTTGACAAAAAGCAGGACAAATCCAATCCAGCCAAGCTCTTGCTGGGTTAAAATCCAGAAATGCTCTAATGATATTGTGGGTGTACCTAGATCACATGGACTTCAGGAGGTTCAAAACGGCAGCTCACCCCACTGTCTTCTCAAGGGCAATTAGGGATGAATCATCTGCCAGCACACTTCATGTAACAGCTAATGAGCGTGCTTAAAATCTGCCACCATTGTCCACCATTCTTTGCTCAACCAATATACATGAGAAAAAAATAGTTGATTCCCCTCCTCATTGGTATTCAAGGCATATTTTTGATTTAGAACTGCCATGTTGGCATCCATAAGTCGCTTCCCTAAAGCGCTGACAATTGGAAAAAAGTGCAAAATTGAATTTACTCACCGTTGATGAGGTACAAGGACGTTATTGATGCCACCGAGTTTTGCGTTGATCTTTAAGCAGAGGTTTGATAATGTCTGTGGTGATGTTTTGACTACATTCTTCACCTGAACACATTGTGTTGCCATTCCCAATAGTGTGTCACCTACACGTTTCACTTCAGCTAGGACAGAAAAGCAAGTTTGGAAATACTATGGGTTCCCAAATAGGAAAAGATCTAAATTCTGCTCCTGCTGACATGAACGTTTATGAAAATTATATTCAAAAATATAATCCAAATTATTGTTTTGACAGCTCATCTGAACAAATCTATTTTTGCTGGGAATTTTCACATTAGATTATTCAACAGTACAAAAGTAAAAGTAGATTTTTCATTTTACAAAGCATAACCTTCCAATCAGGGTTATGGAAAAATCAAGCAGCGATATTTCAGAGAGATTGCTACCCACTCTATGAAGCAAATGGTCTAAGAGAAAAAAAATTAGCCCATTAGTAAAAGATTAATTTATCGTGATCTTTAACCTGTAAACAAATACTCAAATTATGAATTTCAAATTATGAAATTTCTTGACAATAACATTTCAAATTGTTCTCATTTTTGTTCCCACTTCTCCTAATAGCTGGTACAAAAGGGTGGGTCAACATCAGCATTAGAAATTTGCTGAAAAACTGCTTCAGCTGGCTTTTAGGAGGCACAGATGCAACATTTAATGTACTCCAGTCTATGGATTTCCCTCCTGTGAAGAAGTCCATTTCTTTCAAAATTACTTAAGATAGGAAACTCGGTTTGCAGAATTTCAAAATGTGAACTTAAATCCCCATCACCTGTGTCACAATTAAAACTTTGGATAACTCAAAACATTTCTTACAAGTGCACTATAAAAATGACCAAGACTGAAATGTTTCACATTTAGAGGAACCCAAAGATCTAGAAAAGCTGAACATTGATATGAACTAATGGATGGTTTCAGCATTTACAGTGTGGCTGCTAAAATAGTTAATTTCCATATTTAGTCCTCATTGACATCCAGAGTACACCCTCAGTACAAACTTTGGAAAGATATATTGCAAGGAAAAACACATTCATATTTCACATACCATATACAGGAGTTTTTCCAGGCAGAATGACCACAATCAACTGCAGACCAACATAGGTCATCTTCAAGTGTTTAAACATGGGTTCTACACTGTCGGCACCTTGAGCATATTTACAGAAACATGGCTGCCCCTGAATAGGCATTCCTGCGTCTTTTGAAATCTTACGCAACTGGTCAGTAAAATTTCTGAAGAGAAAAGCAAAAAAGCAAGGAACATAATTAAAGCTATTTATTTGGTGCTCCGCATCTGTACCTATACATGTTAAGTGGCATTGATCAAACAAATCCATTCCCACCTACACATAGCACTAAGTGACTGAACTTCAACCAACCAGTTTCAATGTGATGCCTTTGCCCTCAGATATCTGGCACAAGTTCACAAGCATTTCAAAGATACAACATTTGTCATTTAAAAAAATAACAAACAATAAAAAGGACAATAATCAGGAGTATATTTTCAATTGTTTAAACCAATTATGCAAACTAAAAAAAAATACAGAAAACCTTGGATTGAAAAAAAGTTAACCTAGATTAATGAGAAATTTTCCAGCTCAATAATTGGCACCAGTGCTCTCCAACAAACAGAAGCAAATAAACTATAGATTAAAAAAGGGACAAGCTGCTTACTTTAAAACTTCCTCCCGGCACTGTTTCTGTGGTGCAAAGCAGGCAACTGCCCAGACTTTGATTTCAATGCCAGCATAGAACTGTTTGCCTCTCATGTCCCATACCCCTTGGTTTGGGGTAGCGACAGTCTTATTCTGAAATAAATGCACAGGGGTTGGGAAGGTGAAAAGAAACCTGTTAAAGACCGACAATCAACAATTACCTCTGTTTCTTTGCACTATTCCCACTCTGAAACCCATGTCCAACAATGTGGAATTGAAAAGCTTAGACCAGTCTTTATAGTACCCAGAATTGTGGGTATAGTCAAATATCTGTAGAAGTTAACTAATCATGATTTCCAACAGGAATGGGCACAAAGTGCTTCCTTACTTAGTTCTGGAGTGCCAATAATGAGGCAGGTAAGCAAACTTAAATTATGCTTGAAACCAAGTCCACAGGCATTAAACTGAATATTGTGATAACAAGATATCCATTCCCAAAATCATTATATGGTGCAAAGTTTTGAGCATATTTCTAGTTGCTTCCCAGAGGGAAGTAGAATCTGTGCAAAGAAAAGGGGAAAAAAATTAGCTAAATTTAAGCAGGATTGTGATTGGATTTAATTCATTTTCCAAAAAGCTTACATCTTAAATATAAACTACTCTAAACACTTCCAAGTGAATATATTCATCCTGCAAATGAATTGATAACAAAGCCCATGGATCTCTGCAAACAAATCCAATTTGGCTTAAAGCATCCAATAATTTTATAGCAAATCCTGGGCAACAAGGGTGGATTCTAGCTTTTGGAAAATAGTCCTCATCCTTCAAATGAATTACCCTCCCACAACCATGGGATAAATTCCCAAATCCAATCATGGATTTAAAAAACCATGAGGACACAGTCCTTTTGATAGACTTCAGTTAAATGCAACTGTCTATTCCTGCACACTAACTGCAACCCCACATGGCCATCTTCATTATTTTGGATCACGGGGGCAAAGTAATGCAAGGTTAGGAAACAAAATTCCAGTGTCCATTCCCCTAGCAGGGGAGATTTATCTTCAGACAACTGGCAAAGAATTCTGCAATGTTAATAATTAATAAAACGAGCTTGTGAACTACAAACGTAGCTTACCAGTAGTTAATACAAGCAATGTTAAAAGTTTTAAATCAATGAAAATAAATATACTGGAAGGACAAAGACAGAAAAGTACAGACAATGCCTTCAGAGGATGCAGAATTTATGTAACAGCCATTTGATTAAGGGATAGTTTTCAACTTCCAAACGGTTTCTGTCCGACTGCTTAATATTCACTTGCTATGGACAACTTCAACAGTATCATCTTTCATGATAAGAGAAAAAGTTTCAAGATCAAAGACAATAACAAACAGCACTGATCAAACTGTAAATCTACTCGTCAAGTTTAAATAACTGCAGCTCTAAACATTATCAATTGACTGAACACCCAATTGCTTTAACTTATGGAATCAACTCAAAATGCTTTTTTGCAGCTCTCCTGCACTTTCTGCATCAGCAAATTATGCAGTTAATTAATACACAGTTGTGGCCAGAGTCCTATACTACGTATGTGAACTGAAAATCTATTTCTCTTAGCCTCTTGGTTCTCCCTACATTATCAAAGTCCAAGTTGGCTTGTGGAGCTCGAGTGTCTTGAAACTGTAAAGTCAAAGGAGATCACAAAGAGAACAAACTTGCAAAAGTATATTTACTGTCCTGATGTATTTCCACACTGCTACTGCCACTTTTCTCACTCACCAGCACAAGAAAATTCAAATCACTGGTTTAATTACTACTAATAACTGTGGATCCCAAAGAAAGTTATTAGCAGATCATGCTTCTAAAATCTGCATGTGGAGATGCTGGCGTTGGACTGGGGTAAACACAGTAAGAGGTCTGACAACACCAGGTTTAAGTCCAATCAGTAATCTGTAAACTGTCTGTGCTGTTATATGCTCTGTCTGAGGCCAGAACTCTCCATTCGCCCGACGAAGGGGCAAACCCCGAAAGCTTGCGAGTTTAGTATCAAATAAATCGGTTGGACTTAAAAAAGTTGGACTTAAACCTGGTGTTGTCAGACTTCTTACTCTAAAATCTGCTCCACTGCACAATAGTATGACCAATCTTTGATCTCAGAATGGGAACGTTGATTTTATCTCCATTTCTCTCAATTCATTAAGTGTCAAAATAATCTAACAATCTCAGGCATGAATATAATCAATGACTGAACATCCCCAGCCCCCTGAGTAGAGGATTCCAAAGATACCTGACACTATCAGTGAAAAGTTTTTAATATCAATCCCAAGACAATAATGTCTAGTCTGGAACCTAATCTGATTTTTCAACTGACCCATTACCACATCCCTTTTAAGATGTCAGATTAAGTTGTCTATAGTTTCCCATTTTCTCTCTCCCTCTTACTTGATTAGTAGGGCTATATTTGCTGTCTTCCAATCCATTGGAACTGTTGTTAAATCTAGGGAATTTTGGAAGATTAAAACTAACATATCTAGTATTTCTGCAGCCGTCTCTTATAACCTGAGCAAGTAAGCCATCAGGTTCAGAAGGTTTGTCGACTTTTCTTCCCTTTAATTTTTCCAGTACTTTTTTTTAAAGCATATTAGCAACATTTAGTTATTCACTCTCATTAGACATTAAACACAAAATCTGTGTGCTTAATGACAATGCATTAAATGCATTGTTAGCAATGCTAACAATAGCTAACCCAATGCTGTTACACCCTACTGTAATTACACTTAGTCTGGCATCTTTAAAAGGATGTGGTGACGGGCAGTTGAAAAATCATTAGGCATAGTCAGCACTCAAACGAAATGAAAGTTACGTTTGCCAAATCTTTGATTGTTTTATGAGTAACTGCAGGATTGTTGAAGGGGAGCCAATGAATAGTCTATAAGGATCTTGTAAAAGCACCTGGTAAGATACCATGCAAGATTGGGGCTCATGGAGTTGGGAGCCATGTAATTTCTCCCGCCATTGCCTTTAAGGAGACTCACACTCACTTTCGATAGTTTCTTATTTTTTTTTAATATGTGTTGCAAGAGCGGAGATCAGAAACAAATCAGAGGGGTTTATAAGACATTTAGCTGCAGCTCAAGGACATGTGGCATGGTAGCACAGTGTTTGGCACTGTTGCCACAGTGCCAGGGACGTGGGTCCAAATCCAGCCTTCGGTCACTGTCTGTGTGGAGTTTGCTTGTTCTCCCTACGTCTGTGTGGGTTTGCTCCAGTTTCCTCCCACAGTCCAAAGATGTGCAGTTAGATTGACTGACCATGCTAACCTGACCCTGTCAGGGGGATTAGCAGGGTAAATATGTGGGGGTTATGGGAATAGGGCCTGGGTGGAATTCTAGTTAATGCAGACTCAATGGGCTGAATGGCCTCCTTCTGTACTGTAGGGATTCTATGATTCTATATGTATCTTACTTATTAGTGTAGAGAATAATCCCCAGGGTTAAGTCAAAGACATGCTAGGAGAGACTTAAAGCTTTATTGAAGGAGTCTATAAAACAATAGTCAAAATGCTTTCCCTTGATGGAAATTCAGCAACTGTAACCTTAAGCATCAGCTTTATCAAAAACAAAGAGAGGCTGGGAGGTTTTTTTTCAAAAAAATAGAATGTGCATTATGGCAAGCATCACTAGGTCTCTCAGCTGTGCACCTGAAGAGCAAGTGTAGGATCACATAACATAGTAGATTGACGCAATGAGCTGAATGGTCTATTCTTTGAAAGCGCCAACTAATTGCTTCGGCATTTTGACACAGACCTACAAATTTTCAAATATGCACCCCATTCCCCTCCGAAAGTCATGACTCACTTCAAATAGTGCATTCAAGATCATAGTTTGCTCCATGAGTTGTCTTCATTCAATTTGAGAAATTTTGAAAATTTTAAATTTGCATGTCCCAGCAGAAACAGCTTTATTGTGTCTAAACACTTAATTTTGAACATTTCTATTCATTCATTCTTTTAGTTTTCAGACTTAGCTCAGATGACTGGAACAGTGTGAAAAAGACCATGGTTGTGGGTTTAATCACACGACTGACCACTAACATAGAATATTCTTAGAGGTCTCGACTGATTAGATGCAGAGGTCATTTCCCCTGGCTGGGGTGTCAAGAACCAAGAATGATAATCTCAGGATTAGGGTCCAGCCATTTAGACAAAATAAATTTATTCAGAGGATACTGAATTCTTGGTATTCCACCCAACAGGGTTGCGAAAAGACAGTGATTGACTTGTTTTAGATAGGTAGTTTTTTGGATAATGAAAGAATCAAGGAATATAGAGATGGAGCAGAAAAGGGGGAGATGAATTAGAAGTTCAGCCATGATCTTATTGCATGGTGGAGCATGACTGATGGGGCTATAAAACCTACTACAGCTCCATATATATCCTTAACCTTCTATGCTTCAAGAAAAATTCCAGTTTCCAGAGTCTCCCCCAGACACCCTGCCATAAAGGAGGTTCCTCATTGTTGGCTTAATTCTATTATATCTGGTCAATAAACCATTTCAGTTTAAGTTTATTTATGTGTCACAGGTAGGCTTACATCAACAGTGCAATGAAGTTACTGTGGAAAATCCCCTAGTCGCCACACCCTGGTGCCTGTTCGAGTACACCGAGGGAGAATTCAGCATTGCCAATACACCTAAGCAGCACGTCTTTCAGACTGTGGGAGGAAACCACTGCGGCTGGAGAAAATCCACGCAGACATGGGGAAAACGTGCAAACCACACATAGACAGTGACCCAAGCTGGGAATGAAACCTGGGTCCCTAGCACTGTAGGGCTTCAGTGCTAACTACTGTGCCACCCTGAGACTTGTACACAAGACTAAAAACACTTAGGTCTGTTTGAAAAAGAGCTCCCTTTTCTCAAAGGAAGGACTTAGTATCATAAATTTAACTGCTTTTCACAAGTTCCACTTCTGGTCCAGAAGTGGGACCAGTTAACTTCTGGACCAGAAGTTAACTGGTCCCACAGGGGAGTTCATTGCTTTCCAAGTATAGTGATGTTAGCAAAAAAATACATACATCAAGATGCAATCAATAAATTTAAAGAAATGGTGGAAGGAAATTTAACCAAGTCAAATTTCAAGGAAAAGTCTTGGTCTGATGCAAAGCATATTTAATGCTGTGTGTCTAGTCTTTCACTGCAAGAATATAGAAGTGAAAGTAGAGAAAGTGACCACCCAGCTTATATTCCTTTTACCAGCATAACCTCGAATTTTGACGCTAAACAAATTAATCCAGCATTCTCTGGAAGCTTTTGACAGAATGAAAACTTATGGTTCAAGACAGAATAATGACACATGTAACTAATTATGAGACAAGACATCCAACTATTTATACAAGTTAGAATCTAAGACTCGTGTGTTTAATGGAAACATGTTTTATAAATCTACCAGAAACTGTCATAAAAATTCAATTGGCTGAAACAGCTTGAACTTAAAAGAAAACAAATCTGTCCACAAGTAGGAAGCAATGCACAAGCAACAGCTGAAAAAGTCAAAGATGGCCACGAGGGCTGGGTAGTCAAAAGGACTAAGTTTTTAAACTGGGCTTTGCACAATGCAATTTGTGCAATTTGTTTATTTCCCACTTAAGCTAAGATACATGGATGGCAATGTAGGAATGAGAAATGAATGATAACTGAAGAAATATGTATTTATAAATGAAATCTCCATCAAGCACTTCACACACATATAGGAAGAAGGGTTCAACTTGAAAATCCTACTTAGTCCCGCTGAGCTTTTTGAATTTTGTTTTCAACAATTATATGGCTACACAAGAGAGCTGCAACTTAAGCGGCTTGTTTAGCTCTCATGGCTATCAAAGAGAAACACTACAGTAGATATAGCTCAGTTT
This sequence comes from Carcharhinus amblyrhynchos, assembly GCF_965287045.1. Taxonomy (NCBI): domain Eukaryota; kingdom Metazoa; phylum Chordata; class Chondrichthyes; order Carcharhiniformes; family Carcharhinidae; genus Carcharhinus; species Carcharhinus amblyrhynchos. Next base: position 21,174,882 of record NC_137347.1, read on the forward strand.
TTGTTTCCAGGTGCTTGAGCCAACTGGTAGATTCAGATGGTCATCTTTAGAATGGTTTCAGAGTGTATTAAAACAGAGGCATACTCCTCCCAATTCAGGAAATACTACCTACAAATACTTATTTCAAAATATTAATGGGGGTGGTCATGTGATGTAAGCACAGGAGTGGTTGCATTTTCACGAGCTCTGGCATTAATCATATTTTAATTAGTTTTTTAAAATCCTGATGTACAACCCACAATTATCCAATCCTGATGTGCATAATCAATGCTGTGTTCCTAGAAGATCCTGGCTAAATTTTAGCAAAGGGGAGCAAAGTCAAGTCCAGAAAATCATTGTCTGATCGAGGTGGTAGATCAGCCAGGGTGGCCATTTTGCTGGCGAGCAGGCCTACGCTTCAGTGATGTTGTCAGCATCGAGCTGGTGATTGTCCCAGCTCCCCGGTACACATTTCAGTGGCTTCTTTTAATGAACTGCGAGATATCCTAAGGAGAATAATGTAGTGGAAAATCCCATCAATGTAAAGAGCAGTTTCCTTGGTGAAGATTCAACTTCAGTTTGTAAAAGCCTTGCTGTATGGTGTGTCATACATCCTTGATGACTTGGGGAGATGGGGCCGGAGAAAACAGCATCAGTGCTTTCGGTTTCCTGAGGGGTGATGGGGATGAACTCCCCAGCTGAATTGAGAAGTGGCTGCCATGCTTTCACTTGATTTGAGAGCTGGGCATCTCTTTCAACTAAGCATATGGTATCCGGTCTTTAAGGAATGTGATCTGTCAAAGACTCCACCCACTGGTCCTAATGTTATCTTGCCCTCTTTGTTCCTCAAGGAGGGTTGGAGATGGCTAGACATAACAGGTCCTTGCATCCGCCAGGGCCTAGGCTTTTCTTTGCTAGGGCTTTGAGATTATATAGTAGAGGTACAGAGGCTTTGGTGAGACTCTAGATGTTGTTCGATGAGCTTTTTAACTTCCATGGATGATTATATTATCCTGCAGTTCATCTTTAACCTGAATTTTGTACCCTAAGATCATAATCCTGATTCAGTGATTGTCTTTTATCCTGACAAGGGTGTATTACATATGAGCCCAGGGGCATGTCACCCGAGATCCTATTACACTGCAAAAATCAGGATTATCTATTTTTTTTGATGGTATTCATCCACTGGCATGCTCTGACAGTGGAACAAAGGAAGCGGTAGCTTAATTGTTTGTGGGTCTTCTCCATTGGGGAGCATATAGAATTGGTTGTATGACATGATGATTGTGCGGTATTTACCTGATTTGTTTTTTTTCTTTTTGTGCGTTGCAATCCTTGCATTTACACTGAGGGACTACAACTTTTGGTACCCTTCACTTTATTTTTTTGATAAGTAATGCACAGCAGGGTGTTATATGGATGGTTTGGTGCAGAGATGGTCGATAGGTTGTTATAACTTCTCGTTGTGGTTAAGGTAAGTCCCCCATTAGAACTATTGTGGTCATGTTTCTCTTTCGTATTTTTACTAATTTGGGATTCGGGAATTCTTGCTTTATTTCCTGAGAAAGTACGACTGATCATGTACCCTAGAAAAGGCTGGCCTTTTTTAAAATCATTGGTGTCTCTTGTGTTATTAGAGTAGGGGAACTATGTTATGGTGCATGCCTGGGAGTAACTGACCTATCCTTGAATGTGTGGCCACGTTAGGTTGATCTTCTATTTTGATTTGGCTATGCAGGTGGTGGCAATAGTTGTTTGACTGCTTGGCTCATGGAAGGGACTATCCAGTTGTTGGGGTTTCTCTCATTTGCAGGGGAGGGTAATGGGTGTAATCTCACCAATAGCGAGGTCTAAATGGCACGTTTGGGATACCTAGAGTAGAGGATAATTTGCTTTGTTCAATGTATAGGGGTGATGAGAGTATTTTTGGCCTGTTGGCCTTTATTTCAGGGTGTCATTGAGCAGGTTAGGCGAGTAGTGGCTTAATTGTCCGGGTCAGGGGGAAGGTATGTGGGACAGGGGAGTTGGTTGCCCTCCTCCAAGACGTTCCCTTTTGGGGGCTTCTGGACCGCTTTCTCTCCAGAGACTTGGGTCCCCAGGGGATGTAATGTCCTGTTGGTAGTGGGGCCTGAGTACAAGTCTGGGGGATATGATTCAGTAATGTTGGAGTCCCCTTTCACTTGGAGGTTACATCACCTCCTCCAAGTGTTCTTATGTGGAGACTTCCAGTCTGTCCATCTTCTATGTTTGGGCTCCCCTTTGGGGGCAGTGTGCTGTTCCTGCTGAGATGGCACTGTTCTGTTTTTGGTATCTTTTTGCAAAAATGTGCGAGCGTGGAGAGAGTTTATCTGAGATCTACTGGATAATCCTGATGCTCCTCTGTCTCTCTGGGCCTTTCATTCTTCATTTGAGTTGGTGGGGTGTTGAAAAAGCCCTTACTGGTTACACTTAACCCTGGAGAGAGTTTCCATTGTCTTGTTGGGAGCGAGGTACCCCAAGATAGCTTGTTGATGGGTGTCTTGATGATTCTTCTCCATTTTAGTGGGGCTTCTTTGGAGGAAAATGGTTCAAGTTTTCCAGTAATAGGAAGACTAATTGGTGCCTCTTATGTAGCTGGTGAATGGTGTGTGTGTGTGTGTGTGTGTGTGGGGGGGGGGGGTAGAGTTTGTTAGGTGGCAAGCCTAGGCGAGGTCAATGAATCCTTGGCTTACTGGTTTCTGTATCTAAGAGCATATACTGCCATGCCACATTTTTGTACCGGTATTCTGGTGTTCCCTTTTCCTGGTTATCTTTTCATTGCTCGGAGGTTCTGGCATGTTGAGTTAGGCCTGGTTGATTACATATTATCCTACAAGAGATCACGTATGGTGTAGTTCTGCCTCAGTTATCCTTTGGAGGAGGGTGCGCACTATGGGGCCACGTTCTCATGATCATATCCTGTGATCTCTTTGCATCCTTTATCCATACGAGAGGCGACTCTGACAACAACAATTACAACGATTGATAATTGGAATAATTTGTATGAATATTTGCTGGTCTTTTCTGAATGTTCATATGGAATGATGGCCACTCTGTACTGTACCACAGCTTGGGGGATTTGTTGAGTTTTGTGGCAAATGAAAAGCTTAATTCTTTAAACAAATTACACTAAGTGCTAAAATGGTAGCGACCAATTGTGTGACCAGGATTATATTTGCAGCTTCAATTGCTAAGTGAGAAATGTTATGTGCACATATAAAAATGAAAACACAGACACCTTTAAACCAGTTTTTAGTGCTGATAGATCTTCCATTTTTAAATTCAGATGGAAAAATAAAATATTTCAAACCTGAAATTGGATGCTACCTTATGTTGAGAATAAAAAGTCTCCTCTGGAGCACTGTGTTTTTCAATCAGTTAATTTTATGTTAAACTTTAAACAAGCTTCAATTGTCAAAGATGACTATTTCTCTCCCATATCCATAACCACTCCACTTTCTGATGGAAAGAATATTGATTTAGCTGTCATTTTTCACAGCAATGTAGAATTTTTAGCCAATGCAAATTGCTGAGTTTCTGTTTGGGCACCGAAATTAGTTATACATTTGAAACACTTAAAAAAGCTAATGTATAGAAAATACTTCACAGGAAAATTTTACCACCAACATATTTTCTCTCAGAGATAATCTCCTCGGCTTTGTCTCCACGAGGAAGAAAGGAAACTTAAGTACAACATGAAATCTATTTTGAACAGTACTTTGGACACTGTCAAATATAGCAGAGCAGCAGCTTCCAAATGAAGCAAGGATTTTAACTTGCCAGATTAAACAGTTGCTGGTAAATACTTTTGCTTAAAATAGTTTTGCTGTATAGCTCATACATATTGCGTAGCAGTGTGCTATATCACTTACTTCAAGTCCTGTGCATTCACAATTCCAGCTGCTTCCGTCCAACATCAGACTTACCCTGCCTCCATACTGGAGCATCGGTGCAGGCAGCACCCGACCTGTAACCTCAGTCATTTCATTATGAACGACAATACCAAACTCCTTTAAATATGGATCTGGCCCGCCAATCATACTGTTACTCTTCACCTTTGAAAAAGAAAACAAGTATTCCAAAAGTTACTTTCCAAGACATATTTTAATGATAGGAGGTTTAAAATGCTATTTTAATGCAAACTTTTACAGGATAATAGGTGTACTTCAAGCCATTTTCATAATTTGACAAAAAATACAGCTCAGTAGCCTTCATGAGGCTCAATTAAGGACATTTTAGCAACAAATTGCATATCAATTAGATGGAAGGGACAAGTGACCACAGGAAACACATATTCTGGCTGTATTTTCTGATTTTACACAACAAAAAAAGTGTTGATTTATAGTGGCTCAGATTTCCAGATTTACAAAATGGAATAAAATAATTTCACTAGAGTTTGCTTGAACAGTCTTCTGCTTTGCAAAGAGTAAGTTCACCATAACTGTGGGTACAAGTGATACAGTGCTGGATATTCAGTAGTACTAGCCATCAATCATGAACAGCAAATATAGGTGCTACCCAGTTAATTGTTCAAATTTGAAGGATTTTACTCAGAGGAAATCATTGTGTATACCAAATATGAAATGTCACATTTTTACATGATGCTTAAACGAGAATGGCAAGCAACATAGTAAAAGACAAACAAATAAAAGCTTGTAAACAGAAAGCGCACAATTTTCTGAAACACAGTTGTGTTTTAGCCATCAATTAACACAGTTCTTGTTTTTTTTAAAATCAAGTGATCTGCAGTCCTAGGAGTTCCTGAAATTAAGCAATTCAGAAAGATACACCCTCCATATTTGACTGTGTTGTGGCAATCTTCACTTGAATCTTATTCAGAATGGTTACTGGATAAAAACTGCTTCCCTTTTAAAAAGATCAAAGCAGAAGAATCTCAAGCTATCACAAAGTTTAATTCTCTCTCTCCCCCCCCTCCCAGATACTGGCAGACTTCCAACAAAATCAAGGTACCATATGCGAGGCAAGTGCCATTCTCAACCATGGTCACACAGGCACACTTTCCAACAGAAATCAAAATTACAGGCAGGAATCTTGAATGATCATTTCCCCATCCCTAACTCAGGATCACGAGGCCAAATATTCTAACCATTACACTAATTGGAGATCAGCTAATTCAGAGACAAAGGGGCAACTGAACAACTCTCCCATCTTCATGCTTCAGTGTAAACAAATTTCTTCAAATTCAGTAAGTCAAAAAAAGGTGTTTATTTTCCATTAGCTGCAAAAGATTCTGTTTTTAACATGAGCTTAGCTCTAGGTGAATTTGCACCATATCACTTAAAAACGATAATCCAAACTTTAAATTTTGCTCTCATTTACCAGACGACTAATCTCCTCTTGTCGGTCGGGCGCTGATCGTGCTGTTGCTTTGATCATTGTTGATGTTTGATTGTCTGTTAATTTCTTGATACAACGCTGCCCGGCTACAATGTTACATACCTAGAAATGGAAATTGACACAATAAATGCATATATTTAGAAGTTTATTGTTTTTAGCATGCCTTACAAAACCAGGTTATAATATGCATAGATGTTAAATGGGTATCTTTCCCTCAATTGATCTAAATGGGTAATATTTACGATGTGAATGTAGAGAAGGGAGAACACAAGATATTGGGCAATTGCTTGTGGCTCTGAACTACTAGAATGATAGAATGGTTACAGCAGACAGTACAGGAGTCCACTCGGCCTATCTAGTCTCCCTTAGCTCTGTGCAGGAACAATTTAGCTACTTCTATTCTCCTGCCCTTTCCTGTAACACTCATTTCCTTTTGTATTTCAGATGCTTCTTCAATTGCCACAACTAAATCTGCTTCCACCATCTCACTCAGTACATTACATATCTGAGAGATGAGGGTTTGGAAAGAAGTTTCTCAAGTCAACTTTGGTTCTTTTGTCAACGCTCCAAATCTGTCTCTTCTGTTTCTTGACCGTTTTTACTGACACACAGTAATGACATTTTCTTCCCCTTCTACTACCAGACTGAAACAACGGCTAGAATCATAGAATCCCTACAGTGCAGAAGGCCATTTTGCCCATTAAGCCTGCACTGAGGACAATCCCACCCAGACACTATCCCTGTAATCCCACATATTTACCCTGCTAGTCCCCCTGATATTACAGAGGCAATTAACAATGGCTCATCAACCTACTCTGCACATTTATGTGCAAAGGTAACGTTAAACAAAATCTTTTAATAGTTCATGGGAAACATGGAAGCTTGCAGGTGACTCAATAATTGAACTTCATTACAATTTCTCATTTTAATATACAAATCCCTCCATTTTAATCTTACCTCAAGTGGCAGATAGGTGTGCTTCTGCTCTTGTCCCACCTGTAAACAAGGTAGGTGAGGATACTTAAGCTGCAAATTGTATTTTTGTTTGAAATACTGTGCCACTGTACATTCCATTGCTTGCCCATTTTCCAGTTGCAGAGGAAACCTGGTGAGGCCAATAATTGAAAACCATGAGGAACTGCCAGGTTGTCAATACAAAGAAAGAGTGCAAAAAGATGGATTCAAAAGTGTTTACATGTGCAGACATCAATGATGCAAAGAACGAATTACAAAACAACAATATCAAAAGGCATTTCGGCTGGAATCGGTACATCTTAAAATCCTCAAATGGAAGAGGAAAAATAAATCCATGAATGAATTTCAATTCAGGATTCCAACATAAAAAGAAAAACGGTCAGAAAAGCATTCTATAAATTCATCTTCCAAACTACCCGTGTTAATTTGATTAATCTTTGTATGATAGACAGAAGTCCCCATAGTATTATACTGCCTTTGTTATAAGCTCCAGTTATTTCATGCTTAACGCTATGTCCAATGATGTAACTGTTAGGGGACCCAAAGTTTTCTGACCCACACAATTCCTAATCACCATCTAATCTTCTAAAACAAGATCTTGCCTCTCTGCTAATAAAGGGGTGGGCCATTTAAAACTGAGATGATGAGATTTTTTCACTCAGTGGACAGTAAATCTTTGGAATTTTCTACTCCAAATGGCTGTGGAGGCTCAGGTCATTGAGCATATTAAAGAATGAGATTGATAAATTTCCAGGGAGTAAAGAAATGAAGAGACATGGAGATAGTGCCAGATAGTGGCCTCAAGGTATAGAAGGTCAGCCATGATTTAACTGAATGGCAAAGTAGAGTCAAGCAGCCAAATTGCTTCCTCCTATTTCCCAAGCTTCTACTGTTCTTACATTATCCTTCACAATCAAGGCTCCCTTTCTTTTCCATTCTGCTTGCATTTTCAAAACATTGTGGGTGACCAGGAATACTTGTTTCCCCAACCACGGTCACCCTGTAACCATATCTCAGCTACCCAAATTGCTGTTCAACTTGTACAAGTTGTAAGTTTTCTGCTTAGTGGATGAAGTAAGTGAAGTCAGCATTAATTACATAAAAGGCAATTAAGATTTATACTTCCAAAAATTGTACTGACTGAAATTAGTAGCCATGAAGCAAAGATGCTCACGAGAACATTTTATACATGTTTCCACGAAAAGAATATGGATTTATGTGCAAGGGCTTACAGTGAGGAATTTAACCCTGCACCACTAATACTTCAGCATCTTATGATCACTATATTCTAATAGAGCATCCCAGGTTATTACCTAATAGACTTAATCAGTATTTCACAAAAGTGTAATGTCCACATGTTTAGTACTCAAATTTTCAGTAGTTCGTTCAACTTTGTTGCACTGGTGCTGGAAGTATGGATATTACACGGGAGAGCATACTCACGTCTGGTGACTGGCCGGCCGTCGGGTGACATTGCATACTCTGTATTTCCTTTTCATTTGTCCACAGTGAGTTACCTCCACTTTCAGACCTAATAACAAACAGAACATAAGAACGTAAGAAATAGGAGCAGCCCTTCGAGCCTGCCCTGCCATTCAATAAGATCATGGCTCATCTGAAGTGGATCAGTTCCACTTACCCACTTTCTCCCCAAAACCCTCAATTCCCTTGCCTATCAAAAACCTATCTACCCGTGACTTAAATATATTTAGCGAGGTAGCCTCCACCACTTCAATGGGCAGGGAATTCCAGAGACTCACCACCCTTTGAGTGAAGAAGTTCCTCTTCAACTCTGATCTAAACTGTTCCCCCCTCCCCCCCCCCCCACTATCTTGAGGCTGTGCCCTCTCGTCCTGCTATCCTTTTTAAGCGGGAAGAATCTCTCTACCTCTACCCTATCCATCCCCTTCATTATCTTATACGTCTCTTTAAGATCCCCCCTCATCCTTCTAAACTCCAACGAGTACAGACCTAGTCTATAAACAGAACAGGTCAATACGAGTTGCAGAAAGCAGGACTAGCATTTGTTACAAATTTTCATTATATTTATCTTTTGTTGCTTGCGGCATAAGAATTGTATTTGCAAATTCCTAGAAAGATCAAGATATTTTGAAAGATAGAACTTCGAGTACAAAAAACTTAAGCATGCACTTGGACTGTGCTGGTTGGTGGCGTTATTGTATGTCCACAGCAGCATATTATAAGTTTATAGCACAACTGCAAAAAGTACAGAAGGGAAATGGTGTATGATAACCCTCACATTTCTATGATAATTGAAACTCTGATATTTACAAAAGATAGCAGCTTTTTGTTCTAAATGTTGAACCCAATTTAGAAACAAGTATACTGAGGGATGTGAAAGTACATATTCCATCCTGTTTCTAAAAAAACAGTTACAGCAAACTAATTAAATTGAGGGAATTAGATGATTTTATTAAGGATGCCATTAGTTGTTATGCAGTATAAACTCTTACTTTGTATTTCAAAGCATGGCATTCATGTAAACAATTGTCCATTTCTTTGTTTATGCAATTCATTGGAGTCATGAGTTTTTTTATAACTGCTGAGAAATAGCAATTCACACAACTTTAAAAATATATTAAATATATTTTAGAATAGACATTCACGGTTCAAATTTGATTTTTAAATATAAAGTGAACAGATCACAAGAATATACATCATAAACAGAAAATTGGAACATGTGGAACTAATTGAGGATTTAGCAATCTTAAGCGTTGATAGTTGGCAATCGTACCACAATGATGTGTTTCTATTAACTACTAAAAAACGTCTTGGTTCACTGGATTTCAATAGTCCAAATACTGAAATTACAAATAATTGAGTTTAAAGAAAGAGTTTCATAAAAATTAGACCACTTTTCCATAAACAGCTGAACATTCTCTATTGCAGCAATTACAAAATTGCTTCTTAGTGTTCAACATTACCTCTTATTTCTTTGGTAAACTTTACACGCTGAGAGTCAGTTAATGGTTTGGTTTGCTCATTGATGTTCTGAACATCTAGCACCTCACACATGAATTCAATGACTGGCTGAGCTCTGTAAAACGCAGTTGCAGATACTGAAAGATATAAGATAAATCATCAGTTTCCAAAAATCAGTTCAGGCTTCAAATTCCCTGCAGTTCTCTCCCAGCACTTTGCAACCACTGATACCCTTCAGGTGGTAGGAGTGTGGTGCAAGCTCTGAAATTTCATGAGCAAAAGGTTAAATTGAAAATGTAAGCAACAAGGAGAGTGCATTCTCTCACCTTTCCTTCTCCTCTCCTTGCTGGACAAAATATTTATAGGATAAAACCAACCTGCAACTTCTTCAACAGTCAAATTCAGAACTGATGAAATGTAGGTAAAATTATTCAAAGTTTCAGGGCACTCTCTCATGCTGAAAAACTAGATTAAAAATATACATATACACTTCAAAGTGTCAAGATATTTCTTAGTTTACATAATTCCTTCTATACAAGTTATACTTGGTACACAAAGTACAAGCTGTGCATTAATTTTTAGGATGCAAAGATTTATTGTGTGGCAAAAGAAAACTCAGTACACTAACACCGCTTTTAAAAAAAGTAATTGTACATTTGGCTCCTGAGTAAAAAACACTTGCGCATGTTTGTGCATTTCATGACCACTGGATTTAAGTACATGATTGGCTGTAAAGTGCTTTGAGATCTGCAGTCACTTTTATGTCACAAGCTAAGACAAATATATATACCATGGAGCATTTCAGATCACTGCACAAAGCATCCACAATTCATGCACACAATATTCTCTCAGATTTTGCAGTAAAGATAACAGCGAGGCAGTGGTCAGAGCAAATTGGATAGAAAGTTCCAGTGACTGCACATGTACAGTTAAACAAAAATCAGAAGTTGATATCCAAACTGCACTGCTCCTCCAGAAGTTACACTATAAATCGGTATCATGCTGGAGTACTCAGCTTGAAACACATGGAATGGTTTCATATCGTGATGGGTCCATAATAGGTACCCACTGGATTTACCAGAAAAAAAGCTATGGCTTGCCCATTCCTGTATCAGTACATTTTGTAATGATGCATCAAGTTAATTGTTGATGAACAACCTCTGTGATACCAAAAGTTAAGAGATGCTTCTTATTTCTTAAGATTTTTAAATAATAAAAAATTAAGTACATTTCACTTTTCTCGTTTCATCTCAATTCCATCATTCTTCCCCTCCATTTTGCCATTTATACACTTTTTGGAATTGAACTATTCTAATTTGCACTTCCTAGTTCAGACACAGCATGCTGCATTAAGGTTCTTTAATCTAATTGGTTAAGAAGCAAAGTTTGTTTGGTCTGTTTACTCAGGTCTCAGATTTCGTGTAGAGGGCGCCACATAGTTTTTGCACTATTGTCATTGGCTTGCTGCTGTAAGTGATGCATTCTAGTCACTGACTTCATTATCCTCCCTCCCTGGCCCAACTGCAATGCTAAAACAAGATTGTTTGCAACCTTAGTGCTATATTTAACCCAAAGACATATGGGTGTCATTACCAGAACTGCCTATTCCTACCTCCGCAACACAGCCAATCTCTCTCTCAGCTCTTCCAACGAAACATTCACCCATGCTTTTGTTATGAACTTTTTAAATAGTAGAGATAGCCCATTCGGATCCTCCGGCCTTCTCCACCATTTGATAAGATAACGGCTGATCTGTTTGAGATCAAATTCCACATTTCCATCTATCACAATAACCTCTGATTCCTTTGCCTAACAAGGATCTCTCTACCCCCACCTTAAAAATTGTTCCATGACCCACCCCCACCACAGAACAACTCTATGGGGGTGGGGGACCACAGGATGACTATGGTGGGGCAGACCACAGGATAACTCTACGGAGAGAGGGCAGACCACAGAATAATTTTAAGGTTGGGGAGAGTCACAGAATAATTTTAAGTTAAGGATGAGTCATAGAATAATTTTATGACCCACTCCATCTTAAAAGTTATTCTATGACCCACCCCCACCACCTGAGGCAGAGATTTCCAAAGTCATACAACCCTCAAAAAATTCTCCTAATCTCTGTCCTAAAAGTGCAACATCTAATTTTAATTAAGCAATACTTCAATTTTAAAATCACAAAGACAGTTTTCAAATTCCTCCATGGCTTCATCCCTCCTTATGAAAGGGAAAAAAGACTTGCATTTATATAGCACTTTTCACAACCACCAACCATATCAAAGTGCACTAAAGCCAATTAAATACTTTTGGAACTGCAGTTCATGTTGTAATGTACTCCTGCTCCTATTTCTTATGTCTTAAACATGGCAGCTAATTTGTACACAGCAATCTCTCAAATATATTTTGAGAAATAATGCCATTGGACCTTTTAGATCCATCCATGCAAGACTCCCTTAGTACTGCACTGGAATATCAAGCTTGATTTTTGTGCTCAATTCCTGGATTTGGACTTGAACCAACAACCCTGCAATTAATGACAAGCATGCTGCTAGCAGAGCCATAGTTGATGTAACTTGTTTAATTAACTTCTAATTTGCTTCAGCTCCACAACTCCAAGTTCAAGTACCCCTGCTTTTAACTGTTCCACTATCAATGGGTGTGCATTCAGCTGCCAAGGCAGTAAGCTCTAGAATTTCATTCTTAAACTTTTCAGCCTATGGGCACACCTTAAAACCTACCTCTTTGATCATCTGCCTTAACCTTCTGGCTTGACATCAATCTTGCTGTGAAGCACTTTGGACATTTTGTCACATTAAAGGCATTATAAATACAAGTTAGTGCAATGATTAGAAAGCCAAATATCAAGTTCTAATGGAAAAGCGCAGAGTCTCTGGGCAAGTGTAACAAACAGTTGGTGACAGTTTGCCTGCTGCTGATAGTAAAATCTAGACCAACAACACTAAAAAAAACCACTGCAGGTTTAAAACCTTCAATAAGTGATCGATTTGATGAAAAAGGATATATGGCCTCAAGAGTGACTTGGATTTAAGGATGCTGAGGGATATTACTACATGAGGAATTAATGATAGCCTCAGACATACTAGTTTAGGGAAAGAGTTGCTGTTTTCATTTATATAAGCAGCTTAAAAAATGAGTCTTAGGATAAAAGTTGCACTTTACTTGAGATTATTATCCTTGGTATGATTTTCTACATTTTTCTGATATAGTTAAATTTTCCTGTTATACAACTAAGGGCACAGTATTCAAGATTTTGTACTTTTATTGCTGTTTTCATTTATATAAGCAGCTTAAAAAATGAGTCTTAGGATAAAAGTTGCACTTTACTTGAGATTATTATCCTTGGTATGATTTTCTACATTTTTCTGATATAGTTAAATTTTCCTGTTATACAACTAAGGGCACAGTATTCAAGATTTTGTACTTTTATGAGCACCTTTTTTGAAATAGGATGTGCAGGGATTGGGGGGCGGGGGGGGGGGGGGGGGTGGGGGGCGGCAGGGGCAGGCAAGCAAGAATTTGAACATAGCGCTGTCCAACATTTGCCCTCATTCAATCTTAGATTATAAAATTATACTATTTTCCACCTGTAGGACTTGGATATTTGGTATTGAACTGACCATTGTTCTCACCTTTGTGATTATCTGCTATAAACAGCATTACACCGCGCTGCCTTTTTAAGCTTGCTGTCAAAATTTCTTTTTAAAGATTAGTTCATAGGCTATTCCAAATTATACCTGTATCTGGCCTGACAATAAGGAAATGTGTTCCACCTATCGTTTTAGACACTCAGCAGCCAATAGGCTTGCTTAAACCTTTTAATCAAATAATTTCCTAGATTTGATGACAACATGGAAATAAAAAGGTAAGACACAAAACTCACTCATATTTTGGGAAACAAATATTATATAACTTATACTGCGTTAACCCAATGAAAGGAATGAAACAAAATTGAGAAATGAATATTTAGAACTTTTAATCAAGGGATTAAAGTTGAAAGCATTCATCAACTATAAATATGCAACAGAATCTGTGTATTTGTGCAAGTTTTAAAAAAATGTGCATTCCATTGGATTAGATTAGAACTTAAGCAAAATATTTTGATCCCAGATATAACTCAATTTTCCATGTAATTCTGAAACACGAGTTTCTCAACAAGGAACAGAGGGAAGGGTTTTAACAGTCATTCACTAGTTTAATGAATTTGGTGACACATGTATAGGCAAACACCACATTTACAAAAGAAGTGGAAAGTATGTATGTATGTTTACATGTATGTTTTCAGCACAAAATATGCTTTTTCTGGATGGTAACCCACTACAAAACAGGATAAAGACAACCAATGCATTAATAAACTCTTGCTCCCAAAAATCAATGCAAAATAAGGCCCCGAATTTGCCATTTCTGGTTCTCTATCCTGAACTATAAAGGCTGTCAATGACTTGCTGAGTACTTCTGAACATCAAAAAGCAGCAGTTAAGCAGTAATTTGGATTCTGCACTCTTCTGTTTGATTATTCAGAGAACCCTCAGAAACAAAGATTACAAAATAGAAACATTGTCCATTTAAAAACATTTGGTTACAGTAATAAGATTCAAGTATAGGGCTTGGGATGTTTTGTTACAATTGTATAGGGCGTTGGTGAGGCCACACCTGGAATAGTATGTGCAGTTTTGGTGTCCTTACCGGAGGAAGGATGTCCTTGCTATATAAGGAGTACAGCAAATGTTTACCAGGCTGATTCCTGGGATGGCAGGTCTGTCATATGAGGTCAGACTAAATCGCTTAAGATACTCACTGGAGTTTAGAAGAGTGTGAGAGGGAATCTCATACAAACTTTTAAAATTCTAACAGGGTTAGACAGGATAGACTCAAAGAATATTCCCAATCGTGGGAGAGACTGGAACTACAGGTCATAGTTTGAGGATAAGGGGTAAACCTTTTAGAAAAGAGGTGAGGAGAAATTTCTTTACCTAGAGGGTGGTGAGTGTATAGAATTCACTACTACAGAAATGTAGTAGAGGCCAAAACATTGTCTGATTATTTCAAGAAAATATTAGATATAGCTCTAGGGGCTAAAGGAATTAAAGGGTGTGTTGGGGGGAGGGAGCGGGGTAGTGGGGAGATCGGGATATTGAATTTGACGATCAGCCATGATCAAAATGAATGGCGGAGCAGGTACGAAGGGCCAAATTCCTGCAGCCTATTCCTGCTTTTAGTTTCTATGTTTCTATGAGATGACCAATTGTTTCACTGAAAAGGAGATTAAATGGACCAGAAGGTTTATTCGTGCAAATCTATTTTGTGATCATGTCCAATGCTCTTGAAACATTTAGCACCAACCTGGATCAGCCAATATTGCTGGAGATGTACTAAAATTTAATCCTTTCTCAGTAAATCTGTTTTCAAATGCAAATTAAAAAAGTCTTTACAAGGATAGATCTCAGAGATAGACTTCTAAGACAGAATGATCTGTAGCCTCACTTACTGCAGTATACTGTATATGTCACTTTTAACAATATGTTGTCATAGTTTTTCATGGATCATAGAATCCTACAGTGCAGGAGGTTGTTATCTGGCTCATCGATTCTGCACTGACCACTATCCCACCCAGGCCCTATGCCCATAACCCCATGCATACTAAGGGGCAATTTAGCATGGCAAATCCATCTAACTTGCATATCTTTTGATTTGTTGTAATTGTAGCTTTAAGATATTATTTCCCCCACTGGAGCCGCATATAGTATCATATTCTAATCTGTGCTCTTAGTTTTCTCCTCCAGTTAGCTTTTTACAATGCTGAAGAGAGACACATCAACAAAGCTGTAATGATTCTCAGTTTCCAATGGAAACTCAAGACATAACTGAATTAAAAAATTGTGGTATAACAGGGCCTCAAACAGAAAATAATTTTTATTTTTGCATCATCTAATAAAACAAGTTAGCTCAGCTAGATTTAATGTTTTTACAAACCCCATTGTACTGATCATTTGATTCCCTTGCCTGTCATGTGTTGCAGTTGATTGCAAAATATATTGCATTGAATCCCTTCATAATATTACCTTATTGGATTTTATAATGAGAATTTATAAGTCAGGAAAAAAAAATCAAAAACGTTTTAAGATCAAGGTAATAAGTATGTGCAACTTACCATCAATGTTTAACATCATATTCCACATGGCAGGTCGAACAGACTGATGGAAACCAAACCAGACCTCTCTACCTCCACCCAATGGGTGGTAGTAACCCTCTGGAGGAGAGAAGAAGGAACGACCCACTGGGGTATACCTAAGGGGAGGGTGGGGAAGGGAAGATAGTAAGACTCTAGAATTTTTGTTTTAAAAAGAAACTAACCTTTACAATTTTGCTTGCCAAAAGACATTTAGATAGCAGTGATTCAGCCTGAAACTTCAATGACCTAAGAGACATTTCAACGTAGCCTACCGTCTTTCTCAAAGCCATTTCTCATAACGGGAGGAAACAAATTCCCCAAAAAATTTCTCAGGTTTATATACCGTGTCTGATGAAAAGTAGGAGGAACTGCGAATTCAGAGAATGCAACACAAACTACAAGGTTGGTAGGGAAAACTGCAAATAGGTAAAGACAAACAGGATAGACCATTCAGCATTGCAAACCTGTTCAATTAAAATCATGGATCGGGATCACAACTCCATATCCCTTGCCTTAAAAATTGATCTCAAATCTTGTAAACTTCACATGACCAAGCATCACAGCTTTGAGGGGGAGTTCCAGATTTTCACTAACCTTTTTGTTGGAAAAAGCACTTCTTGATCCCACTCCTAAATAACCTAATTTTAAGATTACCTTCTCTTGTCCCAGATTAAATTTAATATGGATTAGTGTAAAATACTATATATCTGGAAATAAAATATTGACATATTCAACAAATAATGTGGAAACAGCTACAGATACATTTAAAAGAAACCCAGTAATATTAGTAGGCCTGGCACACGTCATTGTTTTCCAAGGTTATGTATTGGTATGATCATGATGGCGATGACAACGATGACGATATGCAATCTGGCACAATCGGATGCAATGAAAGCAGGTTTGCCAATAGAATTACTGAAGTTGAATGGTCAACTGCCAGTAGGTCTCACCTTAGCTAATGGAGGCCAATGATCCAGAGGCAATGGATTGGACATCAGATAACATAGGTACAAGCACAGTTGTTTGCTGCAATACAAATCTGCTCCCTGCCTTTTTTTGGATGCATAATCTTGCTTTGATTATTTCACATTTGAGCCCTAATCAACCGTCACCACAGGTATCCAGTCACTGTGTGGGGGCAATCTTACCAAAAAAAATTCGAAGTCCAAGACGAGCATGAAAACAGGAAAGTTTCTGATCCATTTTGTGGACGAGTCCAAATCTGCTATCTTAGTCACTTTGACTGGAAAAAAACCCCCTCAAAATGGTTTCTCATCTGTAGCGGGTGAGAGTGGTGCTTAAACTGCCTGAAAGCTGAGAGCAGTAGAGGCACAATTATGCATGCGCAGGTCTCTAGCAGCAGAGGCCTGTCACTCAGCCTCTGCTGTTGTTAGCCAGCTTCACACATAGTAACTCACAGCTACCACAGGGGCCCGCAGCCTATCAGCTGGTTCACCATGTTCTTTGGGGAAAGAAATCTGCTGTCCTTACCTGATCTGATCTAAATGCGACTCCAAGTCCACAGAAACGTGGTTGACTCAAGTGTTTTGAAACGGCTGGGCAAACCACTCAATTCAAGGGCAGTTGGGTTGGCAATAACTGCTGGGCCAGCCAGCAATGTCCACATCCCATGAATAACAAAGGCTACTAGCTGTTCCATTATTGTGGATATTAATCTTTGAACTCTTCCATTGTCCTCCTAGTTTCAAATTTTGATGAAAAGTATATACCTGATGTGAATCCATTTTCTAATTTTAGTAAGCTGTCAGCCTTACTATGCATTTCCAACTGATTACATCATTTACAGTTATTTTCCCCTCCATCTTTCTGTCAAGGCTGGTTCTAAAGTTGCTAAAAATGCAAACTTATATGCACACTATTTAAAAGACACGAATAACATGCACTTGTGGGCTGTCACAAAGGTCCAATGGGGCACATTTTTCACAAAAGCAGAATTCAGGGTTTAATCTGAAAACAGAGTAAAAACGCATCAGCACTTACCTCATTGAGGGAAGATGCCGTGTGACAACATCGAGTGCCTGTACACAATCCTCAGGAACTTCACTAAGACGCCCTGCCAAAGCTTCCAACAGCAACTGCAGACTGACAACGGAGACCCATTGTATAGAAACCTTGAAGGTCTGATCTTTGCCTTCCCCAGGAAGGGTCACTTCCAAGTCAACCTATAATAAAATTCAAAATCATTACAGACTTCTTTCTTTATACTCTTAGCCATGAAGTATTGTAGCATACAACACATGATATACAGTGCAGAGAAAGTTGTCCTGGGACATCTTATTATTGACTCAGGACCCTATGAAGTCTCATGGCATCAGGTCAAATATAGGCAACAAAACCTCCTGCTGATAACCCCATCTCCCCCTACCACCACCACTGCCATTGGCAGTCGCAACGGTGGCGGCGGGGGAGGGGGGGTGGGGGTAAGGGTACAGAATGTATTCAGGGTGGGGAACTTCACTGTCCCTCACCAAGAATGGATCAATAACACCAGCCCAGATACTCAAGTCCAGAAGGAAATAGCTAACAGACAGTGTTTAATCGCAAATGGTGAGGAAACAAACAAGGAAAAACCTACTTGACCTCATCCTCACCAACCTGCCTGTCACAGGTCCATTTGCCCTTGACAGTATTGGCAGAAGCTCCATCTTCACACTGAAGATATCCATCATCACGTTATGTGGCACTACCATTGTGCTAAAATGGAATTCATTTCGAACAGATCTAGCAACACAAAACTGGGCAATCATAAGGCACTGTGGGTCATCAGCAATGATGTGGAGATGCCGGCGTTGGACTGGGGTAAACACAGTAAGTAGTCTCAACACCAGGTTAAAGTCCAAACAATTTCATTGATAGTAAACTCAAGTTTTCAGGGTTTGCCCCTTAGTCAGGTGAATGGAGCGTTCTGGCCTCAGACAGAGCATATAACAGCACACACAGTTCACCAGATTACTGATTAGAATGCAAGTCTTTACAACTGATCTGCTATTCAAGTCTTAAAGATGCAGACAACATGACTGGAAAGGGCATTAGGCATACGTTAGAGATGTGCATTGTCTCCAGACAGTACAGTAAGTGAGGTTTTGCAAACCCAGGCAAGTCATGGGGGTTACAGATAGCAAGATCCATCTGTAACCCCCATGACTTGCCTGGGTTTGCAAAATCTCACTGTACTGTACTGTCTGGAGACAATACACATCTCCGTAACCTATGCCTAATGCCCTTTCCACTCACATTGTCTGCATCTTTAAGACTTGAATAGCAGATCAGTCGTAAAGACTTGCATTCTAATCAGTAATCTGGTGAACTGTGTGTGCTGTTATATGCTCCGTCTGAGGCCAGAACTCTCCATTCACCTAAGGGGCAAACCCTGAAAGCTTGTGAGTTTACTACCAAAGAAATTGGTTGGACTTTAACCTGGTGTTGAGAGACTTCTTATTGGGTCATCAGCAATAGCAGAATTGTACTCAGTCTGTAACCTCATGACTAATAGGTTGAAAATCCCTAGCCCCCAAGAGGTAAAAACAATGAATTAGTATCTTAAGTTTCAAATATACACAATATTGCTTCTCGTGCATTATAATTAAATGAAAGTAAAAAGATTCAGATGTCGAATCACAGAATTGGTGTGTTTTGAATTTTACAAACATAAATTAACATTTATACTTCACACCCGAGGTCAAACTCTATTAACACCAGAATTTTCAACAGACCAAACTTTATTCAACCAAAACGTTTTTTCAACATTCAACTATCCCACATTTAGCTCTCCACACCTGCAAAGGGATGCCATTCCCATCTGAACCTGGTACACAAGACAATGTAATTCATCTAATTTTCCTACCCTTTTCTCATTCATTCATACGTGCCCAGCCCCAAGGCATGATCTGGAGGAGGAGGGAACCGAGTGTATGGTGTCGAAATTTGCTGATGACACCAACATTGGTGGAACGGCAAATTGTGCGGAGGGTGTGGAGAGTCTGCAGAAGGATCTAGAAAGGCTGGGCGAATGGGCCAGGAACTGGCAAATGGAATTTAATGTTGGCAAGTGCGAGGTGGTCCACTTTGGTAGGAATAATGGTAGGAAGGACTGTTATTTACGTGGCGAAAAACTGCAGCAGGCGACGGTGCAGAGGGACCTCGGGGTCCTTGTGCATGAGTCGCAAAAACCCAGCCTGCAGGTGCAGCAGGTGGTCAGGAAGGCTAATGGGATGCTGGCCTTCATAGCGAAGGGGATTGAATATAAAAGTAGGGAGGTCTTGCTGCAGCTGTATAGGGCATTGGTGAGGCCGCAGCTGGAGTACTGTGTGCAGTTTTGGTCGCCGCACTTACGCAAGGATATTTTGGCCTTGGAGGGAGAGCAGAGGAGGTTTACTAGGCTGATACTGGAGTTGAGGGGGTTGAGCTATGAGGAGAGGCTGAATAAACTAGGCTTGCACTCGTTAGAGTTTAGAAGAATGAGGGGAGATCTCATTGAGACATACAAGATGATGAATGGGATGGATAGGATAGAGGTGGAGAGACTCTTCCCACTCAGAAAAGACAGTAGGACTAGGGGGCACAACCTCAAGATAAAGGGAGAGCGGTTTAGAACGGAGTTGAGGAGGAACTTCTTCACTCAAAGGGTGGTGAATCTCTGGAATTCTCTGCCTGTTGAAGTGGCGGAGGCTGCCTCGCTAAATATTTTTAAGACGCGGGTTGATGGGTTTTTGATAAGCGAGGGGATTAAGGGTTATGGGGAGAGGGCGGGAATGTGGAACTGAGCCACGACAGATCAGCCATGATCTTATTGAATGGCGGGGCAGGCTCGAAGGGCTAGATGGCCTACTCCTGCTCCTATTTCTTATGTTCTTATGTGCTTGACTCGCTGTCTGCTGATGCTTCATCATGAGCTATTTTCAACTGTTTATCAGTGATGGTTTGTCACTGCCTGCCACTCTAAGGGACAAGACAAAGAGGCAGATTTCAAGTCTACCTCATCCAGAACAGGAAAGGGACTAACACTGTTGGGGTTAATCAATCACATGCTAACCACTGAGCCAACATAACTTTGTTTCTCCTTCCCCATTTTCCTCTTCTCTAACCTTATTTTACATTATGACACTTTCTCCTTTCACCCTTCATTTAAATTAGGCACTCTCCAACACTTCCAGCCCAGTTAAGCAGACATTCTTTCATTCCACCAGCTCTCACAAACAGTGGTCCCACCTTTCCCTGAGGTCATGCTGAAACTGACCACTCCACTCCTCCTTAGTCAATGCTGATACTGTCCTTCCTCCCAAAGTAGCATAATGAGACTCTTCCCTTCTCTTTCCAACTAAAATTACTACTCTGACCATTATTACCCATTTTCCCCTACTCCTTCATTGTTGTTGCCAATATGACAATTTTTAAAAAGTTATTTCACAGATTTGATCATCACTAGCTAGACCATCATTTGCTGACAATTCCTAAATGCCCTCGAGAAAATGGTTATGAGCTACTTTCTTGGCACTCTGCAGGTCCTCTGATATAGGTATACCCACAAAGCAATGAGGGAAAGAGTTCCTAGATTTCGAACCAGCAAAATCGAAGAAACAGCAACACAATTCCAAGTCAGGATAGTGCAAGACTTGGCAGGGAACTTGCAAGTGATGGTGTTTCCACGCTCTAGTTTGAAAGGTGCTCTTAAAGGAGATTTGGTGAGTTGCTGCAATGCATCTTGTAGATCATAGAAATCCTACATTGCAGAAGGAGGCCATTCAGCGCATTGACTCTGCACCAACAACAGTCCCATGGGGAGAATGTGCAAACGCCACACCGAGTGACCCAAGCCAGGAATTGAACCCAGGTCCCTGGGGCTGAGAGGCAGCAGTGCTAACAACTGTGCCACCATATTGCCCACAATGGTACACACTGTTGCCACCGTGTGTTAGTGCTGGAGGGTATTTAAGAGGGCAGATGGGGTATTAATTATGCGGGCTTTGTCCCAGATGCTGTCATGCTTCTCAAGTGGTGTTGCAACTGCACTCACCAAGACAGTGGAAGATATTATACCAGCATCTCAGTCCTGACTTGAGCCTCGTCAGTGATGGACGGAGTCAGAAGGTGAGTTACTTGATTAGGAACTTGCATATTTTTAAAAATCTGCAAAAATTGACGTACTTCAAACATTTTCAAAGGCTGCAGGATCAGTTTGAATGGAAATCTCATACTTACCCTCTCTCGCCCAATTGGTAATGGATTTGCAGTGTACATATTCCTTTTCCCATCATAACCTGGTTGTCGATCCCCAAAGATTTGCATCTTGAAGTGTCGGACCATGGTATCAACCACTTCTCTAGAAATAGAGCAACATTCGTAATGAGGACCTGAAACTTGAATGTCGAAATATACAGACTTTGGACCTCTTATTCTTAAATGGTAGAGATGTTGCTTTTTCACCTTCCTGATGGAGTCTAGATTTATCTCCACAATGACAAGAATACAAGAATGGTTTAAAAACAAACTGGCCCCAAAGAAGAACGACTTACTTGCCAGTACATGCCTCCTGGTGAAAACCATGAGAATGAAAAACTTGGGAACTTAGCTACAATACCCCCAAAAAACCCAGCAATGGTCAATCCCAAATAGGCTTTGCTGATTTTGTACAAAAACAATCCTGACCTTGAACAAAAATGGATATTAAGTCTTTTAATCAAAGTTTCATTTAAAAATAAACTGCTGACAAGACAAAGTCACAGCAAAGACAGTTGTTTATTGATGTGTTGTTTTCAGCAAAGAGAAATTCCTGTTAACAAATCAACCATTTAATACAAGTTGTATTTATTGTACTTCCTACAGTCCTGCTATGTGTCAGTGGGGATGTATAGAAGGATAAATTATCAGCTTTTCTCAATTGTTTCCAAATAGTGAAAGCTTTTCAGGTTTTAAAAATTATCTTCCACTAAAGATTAGATTGTCATACTAGTTAGTCTGAGGGCAAGTTCTTCTCTCACCTGTTAACCCTGCGAGGCCGTTTCTCGGGTTTAATATCCACTTCATAGTGGTAAACGTCAATTTTAGGAATTTGAACCTGAAAGTGATTGGCTAGCAGACGAATAGGCTTCCCTACGGTGCCAAGACCTGGCCTGCGAGGTGGCTGAAATAAGTTGGTTGTAGCAGGAGGGCCTGCAAACAAAGAAAGAAATAAGTTCAAACTAGAACATATTTGAAACGTGTCAAATTTAGACAAAGGACTATTCAAATTTCCAAGAGCTGCAATTTTCAATGAGCATTTAATAAAAGCTAGAATCAACATTCTCCCTCCTTTTCAAAAGAAATATTCTCCCCACTTCAAATTCCATTGCATCATTCATTATACTCCAAAGAGTGAGAAAATACTCCCAATTTTTCTGCTCTTTAGTACAGCTAAAAAGCAAAAACAAAACTGGAAGCATTAAATGGCAATGTCACAATAGTTATCAAAGTAAAATGAATTCAACTGTAGTACAATTCATATAGTGCCTCAACAATAGACCAGTAAACCAGAGTTAGAAGACCATAATCAAGGTTTTATAACTGATTGATGAAATAGCTTTCTCATGTGCACAATGCTTTTGGGTTTCTCTCGTCAATGTAAAAATTCAAATCCCTCCATGGCAGCTGCATAAATTTTAAGTTTGACTAATTAAAAACATTTGGAATGAAAAGCTAGTCTCAGTGATGATGATGAAGAAGCTACAAGATTGTCATAACAAGCCATTTGGTTCACTGATGTCCTTCAAGATAAAACATCCACCATTCTTATCTAGTCTGGCCTACATGGGACTTCATGATCACAGTTGTGTAGTTGACACATAACTACTGAAATGGACCAGGAAACCACCCAGTGTATCAAACCATCACACAAAAGTCAAAAATGAACAAAACCAGATGGACCATCTGACATTGAGCTAGGCAATGGAAATGACAAAGGTCCACTCTTATCAGTTGACCAACCTTGCAAAGTCATCGTCACTAATAACTGAAGACTTGTGCCAAAATTAGGAGAACTGCTCCATATACTGGTTAGGCACCAGCACGACAGTCAGACAAACTGACTCATACCTTAACAGCCAATCCTCCTCCAACACCGATCCTGGGTATTACCTGTCTCATTGGCATGACAGAGTCAAAGGTGGTAGCAGTGATATACAGTCAGGATGGGGCAACCCTAGGAGTCTAACATTAATTCCAGCTCCTATGAAGTTTCATGCTATCAGGTCAAGCATGGGCAAGGAAACCTGCTGATTACCACCTTCAGCCTCACCATAGCTGGTGACTCCTGCTGGTATAAAACCAGTTGCAAGAAGCACCAAGGATAGCAAGGATACAGAATGTAATCAGGGTGCGAGATTTCAATGTTCATCATTTAGAATGGATTGGTAGCACCATCACTGAGCCCCGAATGGAATACCTGCCAGACTAAGCCTGTAGGCAAGACAGCAGAGAGAAAGCTGCTTTACCTCATCCTCGCCAACCCAGCTGTTGCAGATGCATCTTTCTCTGACAGTCTTGATAGAAGTGACAAAGGTACAGTCCTTGTGAAGGCATTGAGGACAGCTCTATTGTATTATGTGGTTCTACCATAATGCCAAATGGGATGAACAAAAGCAAGCAGCTCTAAACTAGATATCCATGAAACAATGTGGGTCACCAGCAGCAGAATTATATTCAACCATCTGTAACCTCATGGCCTGCCACCAGGGCCAGGGAGGGAAATAATGGACTCTGGTGCTTCTCTTGTTTTTGGACTCTTTACACTTCACCCCCCCCCACGCCAGCCGCACACTCTTCACCCCCCCCCCCCCCCCACGCCAGCCGCACACTCTTCACCCCCCCCCCCCCCCACGCCAGCCGCACACTCTTCACCCCCCCCCCCACGCCAGCCGCACACTCTTCACCCCCCCCCCCACGCCAGCCGCACACTCTTCACCCCCCCCCCCACGCCAGCCGCACACTCTTCACCACCCCCCCCACGCCAGCCGCACACTCTTCACCCCCCCCCCCACGCCAGCCGCACACTCTTCACCACCCCCCCCACGCCAGCCGCACACTCTTCACCCCCCCCCCCACGCCAGCCGCACACTCTTCACCCCCCCCCCCACGCCAGCCGCACACTCTTCACCCCCCCCCCCCACGCCAGCCGCACACTCTTCACCCCCCCCCCCCACGCCAGCCGCACACTCTTCACCCCCCCCCCCACGCCAGCCGCACACTCTTCACCCCCCCCCCCACGCCAGCCGCACACTCTTCACCCCCCCCCCCACGCCAGCCGCACACTCTTCACCCCCCCCCCCACGCCAGCCGCACACTCTTCACCCCCCCCCCCACGCCAGCCGCACACTCTTCACCCCCCCCCCCACGCCAGCCGCACACTCTTCACCCCCCCCCCCACGCCAGCCGCACACTCTTCACCCCCCCCCCACGCCAGCCGCACACTCTTCACCCCCACACCCCTCCAGCCAACCACACTCGATATTTTTTCTTCTTTCAACATTCACTGAACAATCACAAAGGTCTTAGTAAAATGATAACAGCCGTTGTTGGCAATGTACACAGTCTGAACACTTGACATGAGCACCATTCAAAATATACTTCCCAGGAGACCAAGGTACATACTTGACTATTACAATTATAACATTTGAGCAAGAGAATTAATCCCTAACTGGAAAAAATATATAAAGCTTACAGAAAACAATTATTTGGTGACAAAAAACATTGTCTGATTTTGTTAATTTCCATATGGGCAATCACAAAAGGAGAGGCAAATAAGGAACAAATTGACAAGTCATATAATCTACAGTGCAAAGGGCGGCTATTTGGCCCATCGAGACTGCACTGACAACAATCCCACCCAGCTCCTATCCCCGTAACCCCACATATTTATCCTCCTAATCCCCCTGACGCTGGACAAATCGTGGCCAATCAACCTAACCTGCACATCTCAAGTGTGGGAGGAAACCAGAGCACCTGGAGGAAACCCACGCAGACACAGAGAACAAACTCCACACTGACAGCGACCCGAGACTGGAATTGTACCTGTGTCCCTGGTGCTGAGAGACAGCATTGCTTACTGCTGCGCCACCTAAGTCAGCCATTGTAAAAACTGTCGAGTGCAAGTGGTCAGTACTGAAGTCAGGAAGGTTGCTAAGACTTTTACTTGGTATAAAATTTGTTTCCTCCAAGGTCAAACTTTTAGCATCCCTCAGATCAAATGTTATAGGAGTATATTTAGTGAGAGTTATTGGAAATTGGAGCACAATGCACAAAATACATTTGTCTTCATGTCAAATGCTAGTCTATTTAAAAGCTTAAATTAAAATGGTATTTGCTTATGTGTGGTTTGGTTCTGATCTCCAAATGGACTATTACAAATCATAGTAAAACCAGCAAGTCCATCACAAATATCATATGCAAAGTGATCATGGAAGATACAGCGTATGGATTTTCTTTTGCTGTTTAATGTGGCTTAGCATATCAGAACACAAACTTCTTACTCAAAGTCAATTGTTTTTGTGGTGAATTAAATATCACTAATACTTCTGTTTATTTGGATGAGATGTTTAACATAACCACATGCATAAGAATAGGATAGTGGTTTTGTGACTGGACTAGTAAGCCAGAGGTTTGCATTCAAATCTCACCACAGCAATTAGGGAAATTAAAACTCAGTTGATCAAATAAATTTGGAATGAAAGGCTGGTATTGATTATGATGACCACATAATTACCAGATTGTTGTAAAAACCCAAATGGCTTATTTACATCCCTTAGGGAAGGAAATCTGATGTCCTGACTCATCAGGCTTAGTTGTGACTCTAGAACTACAATACAGTAATGTGGTTGACTCTAAACTGCTCTACGAATAACCAAACAAGCCACTGTTGTCTTAAAACTGCGATGGTAGTTCCAAAAAAATGGTCCTGCCAACTGCTCAAGTACAATAAATGCTGGCCTCATTGGTAACACCCACATCCTGCAAATGAACAAAGCAAAACACACGACCTGATGAGGTATCGGTAATATGGTCGCTGCTCCATGATATGCAATTGCCTCTATGTGATGTCTGTTACAACCATAACGTCCATCACATATTTTAAAAGTTGAAATAATTATGTAGATTAGTATTGGGAAGGAATTACAATGTTCAGCAATGCCATTCCTTACCAATAAAGGTCAAGATCCCCAAAGCATCCACTATCAACTTCACAAATAAATAGAGCTGTTGACATCAGGGACAGCAATATGCAGTTTTCAGCAAATCAGCTACATATCAAGGGGGTCCCTTCAACTAAAGTCTGGCCCGACAGTCTTACCAGGATCCTTCCATAATCACAATGGATTCTCTAGTCCTCTATATATATATTTTTTAAAAGGAGTTTGTAACCTAGCCACAACCAATTATTACATGACCTTTCAATTGCGTATTATATAACTTCAACAGGATTTTCATAAACTTTCTCTTGTTTGCTGACAGATAACCGACTATGGCTCTAGAGAAGCAGCAAATTGTATGGAAACCTTCCTCTGAAAATATATATGAAGATTTGCAAATACACCTCAAATGCCCAAAATGTTTATGATCAGCAAAATATTTTGCACAAAAAATGCCAGATATACCACTTCCTTTTGTTCTGAATTGTAATCCTGTTTGAACGTGCAGATTTCGTAGATTATGATTTCACACATTGCAGTTACGTCAGTCAAACACGGCATTTAATTGAAAGATCCAATGCACAGTAGTGTGATTAGTTAATATGACTGCCATTGTTAAATTTAAATTTATAGACATGTAGGTCTCATTTATTTATTACGTAATGTAGATCTCATTTATTACATATACATGCTAACTTCATGTCTGTTATAAGCACATGCAAGATACAGTAGCTTACAAAATACAAGCCTTGAAGAATGCAACAAGTGAGCGAGGATGGCATGGGAGAGGTTCTTTCCCTATAATGAATCTGCAGGAATTTGAGACTGCTCAACATTTGACAGTACAGTTCCTACAAGGAATCACCACATGGATCCTGTCTGACAAGATGTGAAACAAAATTAAACTAGAGGCAAAAGACAAAAAGCGAAAACTTTTAAATGTGCTGAAACAGGATCTGTCAGATGTTTTTCAATGTATAACAGATTACCAGCAGATAAACCACAGAATTGAAAACAATCTTATGACAAGGACTGGTGATTGATTGGATGGTAGGAAATAGTTAGAAAAAGCAATTTTTTTTTTGATTGGGACGAGCAGTGTTCCTCAGAATCGTACACAAATTTAAAATTTCCACTATAAATGGGCAAAACTATGGCTAATTGAGTTCAATATCAACAAGTTAAATCATCTACGTTAGAAAAGATCTTGTTTGAATACAAGTGGTGAGAAACTAGGAACTGTAGAGCATTAGTGGGATTTAGTTGTTCACGTACACAAATAACTTTTGTACTTGTCCAGATGTGTACTCTTATCATGCTTACATTTTATTATAAAGATGAGGGGGGATCTAATTGAACCTTAGAATATTGAAAGGCCTGGATAGAGTGAATGTGGAGAGGGTGTTTTCACTAGTGGGACAGACTAGAACTCAGGGCACAACCTCAGTGTGAAAGGATGTTCCTGAGACGAGGAATTTTTTCAGCCAAGGGGTTGGGAAATCTATGGAACACATTGCCATTGAGGGCTGTGGAAGCCAGGTCATTGAGTGTATTTAAGACAGAGGTAGATAAGCTCTTGATCAATAAGGGGAATCAAGAGTTACAGGGAGAAGGCAGGAGAATGGGGGGTCAGAATCATATCAGCCATGATTGAATGGCTGAACACACTCGACAGAACTGAAAGAACTGAAGGCACTGTTGGTAAGTTTGCAGATGATACAAAGATATGTAGAGGGACAGGTAGTATTGAAGAAGCAGAGATGTTGCAAAAGGACTTGGACAAGTTAGGGGAGTGGGCAAAGAAGTGGCAGATGGAATACAATGTAGAAATGTGTGAGGTTATATACTTTGGAAGGAGGAATGACTACTTTCTAAATGGGCAAATGCTTAGGAAATCAGAAACACAAAGGGACTTGGGAATCATTGTTCAAGATTCTCTTAAGGTTAATGTGCAAGTTCAGTCAGCTGTTAGGAAGGTAACTGCAATGTTAGCATTCATGTCAAGATGGCTGGAACATAAGAGTAGGGATGTACTTCTGAGGCTTTATAAGGCTCTGGTCAGACCCCATTTGGAATATTGCAAACAGTTTTGGGCCCCATATCTAAGGAAGGATGTGCTGTACTTAGAAAGGGTCCAAAGGAGTTCACAAGAATGATCCCTGAAATCCAAAGATTGTCATATGAGGAATGGTTGAGAAATCTGGGTCTCTACTCATTGGAGGTTAGATAGGATGAGGGGTGATCTTATTGAAATTTACAGGATACTGCGAGCTCTGGATAGAGTTGATATGGAGAGGATGTTTCCACTAGTAGGGAAAAACTAGAATCAGAGGGCACAACCTCAGGCTACAGGGATAATCCTTTAAAACAGAGATGAGGAGGAATTTCTTCAGCCAGAGAGTGGTGAATCTGTGGAACTCTTTGCCACAGAAGGCTGTGGAGGCCAGGTCATTGAGTGTCTTTAAGACAGAAATAGATAGGTTCTTGGTTAATGAGGAAATCAGGGGTAATGGCGAAAAGGCAGGAGAACGGGGATGAGAAAAATATCAGTCGTGATTGAATGGCTGAGCAGACTAAGTGGGCTAATTCTGCTCCTATGTCTTATAGGCTGAATGATGCCATTGTTTTTATAAACCAAATAATGCAACATACACAAAGTCTGGTCAGGTAATGGTATGTTCTGCTCAATTATGTGAATTTCTTCCAGCACTTCCAGTTCCACAGATTTAACCAATGACATCAAAGGTCTTAAATTTAACCGAAGCTAACTGCTGCTCTTTGGAGTTGGTTTCTGGACTTGTATATCTTCCAAATCAAGAGACGGCTGTTTGAGAGTTCGTTGTGGTGTATATTTTCTTTAAAAATAGATTTTAAAATTCGATCATCAAAAAAAATGATCCTGTAGTACATCCCTGGCTCAAGGATAGCTATGCTTGCTGTTTGGTTTGACTGCATTGAAATGGCTTCAGAAGAGCTTCTACACAATATTTAAAGCAATGACTTCAAATTGGATTATTGTACATTGAACATTGTAATACTTATTGCTTGAATTGTCCAATGAAACCCTAGTTCTTATCGCATGGTTGTTTTTAGGATTGTAGATGGGGAATACTGTAGCAAGGGTCAACTGTATATATTAATGAGTGTTTTTAGTTGTCTTAATTTTTATAAAATGAAAGTATTGTAGAAAATAGTTATCTGAAAAGTGGAATAAATGGACATACAAATCCGAAAAACAAAATTGGCAGCATGGTAGCACAGTCATTAGCATTGCTGCCTCACAGTGCCAAGTATTGGGTTCAATTCCAGCCTCTGGCTGTGTGAAGTTTGAACATTCTCCCCATGACTGTGTGGGTTTCCTCCGGGTGCTCTGGTTTCCTCCCACAGTCAAATGTGTAGGTTAGGTTGATTGGCTATACTAAATTGCCCCTTAGAGTCAGGGGGTTACGGGAATAGAGCCTGGGTGGAATTGCTGTCAGTGCAGGCTTGCCCGGGTGGAATTGTTGTCAGCACTAAATGGCCTCCTTCTGCACTGTAGGGATTCCATGATTCTAAATCACCAAACAAAAGCACAAGCACAAAACTCAAAAAGGCAAACTGAATGCTGTTCTTTCCCTCAAGGGAATGTAATAGAAAGGAAAGTTATGCATCAGTTGTATAGGAACTTGCTCAAATCATATGCAGCGCACTATATTAAGCCTTGGTCACTGCATCATAGGAAAAATATACTGATTTTGGATGGGACGCACATCAGACATACCAGACTGTTCATTTTAGAGGAATAACCTTTGGAGGATAGTTTTCACAAACTTGGTCTGCAATCCTTTGCGTATGGAAAATTGAAGGGTAATCTAATTGAGGTGTTTAAAATATTAAAAATATTTCATAGGATAGAAATCGTATTTTCTCCCCTTGCCTCCACAGAGAAAATAGTCCATTAATCAGGATCAGAGATAGCAATGATAAAATTAGAGCAAGAAAAATTAGAAGCAAAATCAGGAAGCATTTTTTTAAAAAAATCATAAAAGGTGTAGCAATTTGGAACTCTTCTCCAAAAGGTTTTGGATTCTAGTTTCAATACAGTAAGGATTACGAGGAGATCAACTTAGAACAAAAAACAGGAAAATAGGTTTCAAGTAGAAATCAGCAAATGTCAAGGGATACACATACACCAAAAAAAAAGGAATTTGGATTTGAGGTAATGATCAGGCATAAAGTAACTGAATAGCAGAGCAAGCTTGAGAACTGTACCTACAAGGATGTGCTTCGATAAAACAAAGTCACATAATTTAAACTAACATAACTCAATAAATTTCCCCTGATGCAATTCAAGATGTAGCTTTTGATAATTTCTTGGGAAATTGCAACCTCATGCTATATTACTCATCTGTATACGCAAGCTGACATTAAGATTTTAACGAGTAGTCATTTAAGTTTCAGACTGAACGGTATAAAGTATACAAAACATCAAAGTTCCTTTTTTCTGATTTCATATTTTTGAAAGCTGAATCACTGAATTGGAAAAAAATGTAATTTAATCAAATAATCTTGCATTGCAATTGATTTTTTTTTTAAAACAATGGGCCCAAATTATGAAAGCAGCCAGAAGCTCTGTGTAAGTATCCAAAGGGGCAAAACATACCCTGCTCAAGATGTAATATATAAAAAAAGCAGGAGTTATTTGGCTCCGTAAGCCTGCTCTACCGTTCTATAAAGTCATGGCTCGTGATTGTGACCTTAACTCCACTTTTCCAACTGTTCCCATAATCCTGGTCTCCCTTGTAGATCAAGTCTAACTTAATTCAATGATATAGCCTCCAATGCTCTCCGGGGTAGGGAATTTCAAAAATTAATAATCCTCTGGGAGAAGTAATTCCTCCATGCCTCTGCCTCTGCCTCACATGGAAAGCCCTTCATTTTGAGATTGTTCCCCTAAACTCTAATTTTCCCCACCAGGGGAACAGTCCCTCAGGAACTACTTTTTTGAAGTTCCTCAAAATCTAATACATTTCAATGAGATCAACTTGCAACCTTTTCTTATAAGACAACCTCTTCAGAAGAAGAATCAATCTTATCTACCTTCTCCAAACTGCCCCCAATGCAAGTATGTTCCTCCTAAAATAAAGTGACCAAAACAGTAAATAGCACTCTATTGTCTCATCAATGCAATATACAGTTATTGAAAATATACAGTTATTTCTTTCTTACATACTTCACCACTGCCTTCTTAATTACTTGCTGCAATTGCATGCTGACTTTGTGATGTGTGTGCAAGAACATCCAGGACCCTCTGGGCTGCGGCATTCTGTAGTCTCACTCCATTCAAATAATATTCTGCTTTTTTATTCTCCCTGCCAAAGTGGACAACTTGGAGTTTTCCTATATTATTCTCCATCTGCAATTTTTTTTGTCCACTCACAACATATCTGTATTCCTTTGAAGGTTCTTTGTATCCTCTTCACAACTCACTACTCCACCTATCGCCAACAAGTTTAGCTACTGTACACTCAGTTCCTTCATCCAAGTCATTAATATAGATCTTTGTGGCACAGTTCCCAACCTGAAAATGATTCATTTATTGGGAATCAATTTGTGTTTGTTAACTCTGTTTATGCTAATACATTACCCCAAACATCATAAGCTCTTATCTTGTGTAGTAACCTTTTATGTGGCATTGTTAGAATGGTTGCGTGCAACCGACATTTTGAATATTTGCTATCAGTTCAGATTTTAAAACTTAGGTGCAACAATTCTGTACAGTCTACTTTAGCATCTACAAATAAATCAATTTCAGCTAAATACTACTTAAATCAAGATGTACCTAAACAACTATAATCTGACAAGAGAACCCAGAAGGCCAAATAAGGAAATCAAACATTCTTACTGACTTGATCCTATAAAATCAGTAATAATTGAAACGTTTTACACACATTTCACTTTGATACACAATGTGAATTTGTCCTTTCCTATCTGTGTCCTTCTGTTTAAAAGTAAACAAAAAAACAAGTAATTCTGCTGTAGAATTATCTTGCAAATTTCAAACACATTCATAAATTTTTCTGATTGCTTGGTAGTTCACTAAAGTATTGCTGAAGACAAAGAGTTATACTATTGAAGATTTTCATCTTGCACTCATCAGGACAAACCCAAGAATGCAAATTTCAAAGGGAGCAACAACTTATTTTGAGTGGGAAAAGATGGAATGCCTGGACATGTTCCTTTTGCCTGGAGAGGACACGTACCTGCAAATGAATATATACAGCATTTAACAAGCATAAGTGAGCCACATTGCAAGCTAGACAGATAATTTTAAATTAGTGAAATTCCCAAAACACACCAGGATTGTTCAGAAATTGCTGTCCAATCACAAAATCACATTTAACGCTACGTTCTGAGTTTTGCCAGTGCAGACTGGTTCCGCACTGTGTCCATTGCAAATAGCCAAGGAGATGAGCTACTCTATATGAGCCATCAGTTGTTTGAGATGTATGGCCTACATACCTGGCACTAAATTCATATACCACACTTATCATGTGTGTGGCAGACAGAACACAGTTTTGGATTGACTGCAGCATTCTGTTAGTTGGAAATAAAGCATGCAAACAGCATGTCCCCACATGCAATAAAGCTGTGCAATGAATACAATCGATTAGAGACTGGAATAGGATAAATGACACTCAAAGTGCTCAGGTAGGGTAACCTTTTGAAGTAATTGATTACTAGAACAGCAGCGCAGGCTTGAAGCTTCAGCTGACTGCTAGGTCACTGGTTCAAGTAATTGATTATATTTCTGTCACAGCAGAACATGTCAATATAGACTAATTTGATGCTAGTAATCTTACTTTTGGAACTAATTGCTGGAGCAGCATGGCAAATTTGATCAGTGGCTTCAGTTGACTGCTGCTGAGGTCCTTACAACACTCACTGCAGTGTGACAAATATCTCACTCCCATCAAGTGCAATGCCATCACTGAGGGCATGGCCACTTTTGCAGACAGGGACTGTTTTGAGCAAAGACACATCTGAACTAATAGACAAGATTAAAGATATGAGAGTGTAGAGTAGATGACAACACTTGTGCTTACTATTTCACAATAGTTTGCCTTATTTCATTTGAGTCCAGTCAGAGTAAGCCATAATCAAGTGGAAATTCCAGGCCATAATGTGTCTGGATGTCCAGGCTAACTCCAGTCAGATCTGGCCTGATCATCTCAAATAATATTAATTCTCTTCTAAGTAGTCAAACCTCTCTAGTAAGAGAAAGATGTGCATTTTTAGAGAGTATTTCATAACCTCAGGAGTTTGTACAATCACTGCTGCAACTTTTAAAACACAACAGCAAATTTGCACACACAAAACACCCACAAAATGTTAGCACAATAACAGTTAGATAATCTGTTTAGCAGTATCGATAGGTAGATGAAGGATAAAAATTAGTCATGATTCCAGGGAAAGCATCACAGTTCTTCTTCAAGAAAGTACCAAGGGATTGTTTACACTCATCTGAGGGGGCAAATGGAACTTTGATTTAATGTCTTATCTGGAACACTCCCTCAGTGCCACACCGAATACCTTGATTTTGTGTTCAAGGCTCTGTAGTGGGACATGAACTCTCAACATTCTGACCCAAAGTCAAGAGTGGTATCCACTGAGCCACAAATGACACTACACCATATTAAGCCCCTTTTTACAGTATTTACTGTCCCCTACTGATCATAGAACCCTACAGTACAGAAAGAGGCCCTTCGGCCCATCGAGTCTGCACCGAAAACAATCCCACCCAGGCCCTACCCCGATGTCTCTACATAGTATGGCCACTAATCCCTCTAACCTACGCACATCTGGTCACTAAAGGCAATTTCTTAGCATGGCCAATCAACCTAACCCGCACATCTTTGGACTGTGGGAGGAAACCGGAGTACCCGGAGGAAACCCACACAGTCACAAGGAGAATGTGCAAACTCCACACAGACAGTGACCCAAGCCAGGAATTGAACCCTGGAGCTGTGAAACAGCAGTGCTAACCACTGTGCTACCATGCCGTCCAAGTCAGAGTTTACAGCATGGAAACATGCCTTTCGGCCCAACTTGTCCATGCTGCCCTTTTTTTTTAAAACCCCTAAACTAATCCTAATTGCCCACGTTTGAACCATATCCCTCTATACCCACCTTACCTATGTAACTATTTAAATGCTTTTTAAAAGACAAAATTGTACCTGCCTCTATTACTGCCTCTGGCAGCTTGTTCCAGATACTCACCATCCTCTGAAAAAAAAACTGGCCCTCTGGGCACTTTTGTATCTCTCCCATCTCGCCTTAAACCTATGCCCTCAAGTTTTAGACTCCCCTACCTTTGGGAAAAAGATATTGGCTATCTAGCTGATCTATGCCCCTCATTATTTTATCGACCCCTGTAAGATCACCCCTCAGTCTTCAAAAAACTCAAATTTGAGAGACAAGATTTTCCACTCACAAAGCAATGCTGACTGTCCCTAATCAGTCCTTGCGTCTCTAAACACCTGTAGATCCTGTCTCTCAAAATACCTTCCAACAACTCACCCACCAGATATGAAGTTGAGTATATGACTGCCTTTTTGACCTGCTTCCTTTATGAAGATCAGGAGTTTGTTTACACAAAAACATATTGAATGTAATTTTATTTTTTGTAAGTTGAGTTTGTTGTTTATTGAAAAGTGTAAAAATATTTTAACAGCATTACATTTTAATATTTACCATATTTCTACAATAAAATAATTACTTCAGTTCAGATGTGTTTCACGAGCTCTTAAGTGTTTTCGGTTATTCTGAGGCAAGAGACACAGCATATAGACTACACTCAATGCCTCTGTATTTCATTTGAATACAAGTTCAGTTACACCCAAAGTGAAAAATCAAACACGAGACTAGCTCCAGAATAACACTTTCAAACAACTTAAATTACACTTTTGCAGAGAAGAGCCAATATTATAAAATTGTGAAAAGGCGCATGATCTGCCAAGAAACGTTCCAGGTATTAAGTCACCTACATACCTGGTGAGCTACAACAAACCTTGCCAATGTTATTTTCATTCTTTTTCAGTTCTCACCAAGTGCCACATTGTTTACTCATACTGTTGAATTAACAATTCTAAAGCTACCTTCTGTTGCAAAAATTTCCATTTATTTAGACAACATTTAACTTGAACAACCAACCCAAGAAGCTGAATAAGAAAAACTGACAAAGTCAAAGGAGGTATTAGAATGAGTGACTAAAAGATTGATCAAAGAATTAGACTTCACAAACATCTCAGCTGAACAGAATGATGCAGAGGTTTAGTGAACAGCTTTCAGTCCAGACAGCTGAAAGCATGGCTGATAATATTGCAGCAAAGGGAGTGGGGAATGCAAAAGAGCTAAAGGGATACAAAGAAAAAGACTTGCAATGAAACAGACCTTCAAACGCCTCAAAGCATTTTACAACCAATGATGTATTTTTGGTACATAATGTAGAAAACACTAGCTAGTTTGCACACAGTGAACTCCCACAACAGTAATTTGATAAATAATACCAGAAAATCTTTTTTGTGATGTTGATTGACAGATAAATATTTGCGAGGACATTGGGGATAACTCCCCTGCTCTTCTTCAAAACAGTGCCTTGGGATATATTACATCCACCAGAGCAGGTAATTAGAATCTTAGTTTAACACCTCAACCAAAAAGTTGTCGTAGAATTTTAAGACTAGTGCAGGTGAAATATAGGGACAGCAAGGCCATGGAGGGATTTGAACACTGAGTGGTCCTATCACACATTAAGATTATTTTTCTTTTCATCCTATTGGTAACTGCAACACGATATTCTGCACCCAATCCTTTCCTTCCCCACTATGCACTCTATGAACAGTATGTATTGTCCATATCAGCTCAAAGAAACAATAGTTTTCACCATATCCCTATACATGTGACAATATAAATCAATTCAATTCAAATTTTAAAATAGAGGCATTTTGGACTGCGAACTAATGTGGTTCAGCTACTGAGGGTGAGAGGTACGTGGGACTGTGGACTCGACAACATTAAGGGCATTTAAACGGTCACTGGATAAACATATGGACGATATTGGAATAGTGTAGGTTAGATGGGCTTTAGATAGTTTCATATGTTGGCGCAACAATCGAGGGCCGAAGGGCTGCACTGCGCTGTAACGTTCTATGGTGCAGCTTAGGGTATGGGCTAAGGTTTGAACAAAACTATACAAAAGGACAGAAGATGGTGGTCAACCAGGAATGCATTAGAATAGTCTAATATGGAGGTAACCAAAAAACTGCTAATGGTTTCAGCCGAATTAGGCACAGAGATTGTTTAGTTCATTATACTATTGTCACAAGTAGGCTTACAATAACACTGCAATGAAGTTACTGTGAAAAATCCTCTAGTTGACAGGCTCCAACACCTGTTCAGGTACAGAGGGAGAATTTAGCATAATCAATGCACCTAACCAGCAATGTCTTTTGGATGATGGGAGGAAACCGGAACACCCAGAAAAATTCATGCAGACACAAGAATGTGCAGACCCCACACAGACAACGATGCAAGCCAGGAAGTGAACCATGGCCCCTGGTGCTGTGAGACAGCAATGCTATCCATTGTGCCACCATGCCACTCATGGGAGGCAAGTGAAGAGGTGGAAGGTCTTTGTAATGGGGAGAATATAGGTTTGAAGTTCAACTCGGTTGAAACAGGTTGCCAAGATTGCCTACAGTTGCCAAGAATTGAAATGGAATTGATGGCGAGCAAACAAAAGTTTGGGGGTTGAAGACTTTGGTCTCCTGAATGTTTAATCAGAGAAAATCGTAGTGGTTAGCCTCACAGCGCCAGGGGCCCAAGTTCTAATTCGGCTTCAGGTCGCTGTCTGTGTGGAGTTTGCACATTCTCTGTGTCTGCATGGGCTTCCTCTGGATGTTTGGTTTCCTCTCATAATCAAAGATGTGTGGGTTAGGTTGACTGGTCATGATAAATTGACCCTGGTGTCTAGCAGGGTAAATACGTGGGTTTACGGGAATAGGGCCTGGGTAGGGTTGTGGTCAGTGCAGACTTGATGGACCAAAAGAATCCCACCAGTGCAGAAAGGGGTCAATGAAAACTGGAATTCATCCAGAAATTGTGGGAAAAGTTGTCTGATAACAGTGGAAAATATTCACATCCAGGTAAAAGAAAACTCAAAACTGCAGAATAAACATACAGAGAACTACTATATTATTAAACAGAGAAAACATCATTTGACCAAAAGTAAAATGTCTCAGGAGTGCATTCTTGGAATCCTAGGAATTATAGGCTCCTTGCGTATGTTGGTCCTGCAATTAAAGATACGAACATTGATCCAAACAAAAAGCAGGGCATTAGTTGCCTTTAGAAAGGTTTTGCTTCTTTCTACTCCCACTCCAATCCCTTCTTCTATAGTTAATAAAATTGGCATATGTTATTTCACCGCTCATTCTTTAAAATGCACCATGTGCCTGAAAATGGACAATCTTCGACCATTAAAGGCATAAACCGATCTTATTAAGCTAGAGGGGCTGGACGATTCACTACACCCCCCTCCAACAAGCTTGTATATAACAGTAGTGTAGAACTCCCTTCAAGAAGAAATCTAACACCCCCCTCCAACAAGCTTGTATATAACAGTTAGATTTCTTCTTGAAGGGAGTTCTACACAACCCAACAGACAAGCTCTTTAAACCCATTTATAAACACACTTCGCTGTCTTTTCATACCTCCCTCTCCCAGGTGAATGCAAAGCTGGATGTCAGGCATTTGCCCAGAGTGAATCCTGGCCTCCCCAGCCCCAAAGTCCGCCACCCCTGCTGGGAGGGGGAAGGGGGGGGGGGGAGGGGGAAGGGGAAGGGGGGGGGGGAGGGGGAAGGGGAAGGGGGGGAGGGGGAAGGGGAAGGGGGGGGGGAGGGGGAAGGGGAAGGGGGGGGGAGGGGGACGGGGAAGGGGGGGGGAGGGGGACGGGGAAGGGGGGGGGAGGGGGACGAGGAAGGGGGGGGGGAGGGGGACGAGGAAGGGGGGGGGGAGGGGGACGAGGAAGGGGGGGGGGAGGGGGACGAGGAAGGGGGGGGGGAGGGGGACGAGGAAGGGGGGGGGGAGGGGGACGAGGAAGGGGGGGGGGAGGGGGACGAGGAAGGGGGGGGGAGGGGGACGAGGAAGGGGGGGGAGGGGGACGAGGAAGGGGGGGGAGGGGGACGAGGAAGGGGGGGGGAGGGGGACGAGGAAGGGGGGGGGAGGGGGACGAGGAAGGGGGGGGGAGGGGGACGAGGAAGGGGGGGAGGGGGACGAGGAAGGGGGGGGGAGGGGGACGAGGAAGGGGGGGGGAGGGGGACGAGGAAGGGGGGGGGAGGGGGACGAGGAAGGGGGGGGGAGGGGGACGAGGAAGGGGGGGGGAGGGGGACGAGGAAGGGGGGGGGGGAGGGGCGGGAAACACAGGAAGGGCGGGGAAAGAGGCGAAGAACAGCCGGACACAAAGTTCGTATGATCTCGGAACAGCTACTTCCTCCTGGACTCCAGGCCGCAGCTCTCAGCCTGCTCTCCGGGCCTTACTACCTCCCCTCTCCCCCCTCCCGTTCCCGCGGGTACTCACAAACCTTTTTACCTGTTTACAAACACACTCGATGGGGTGGGTTTGTGTCCGCTGGGCCCCACTCGCAGCCTTCCACAAGGCTTCTCACGCGACCGCCGGGGAGGAAGCGGCTTAAGGCCCGAATCCCCAGGCACCCCGCAGAGATTCACCGGTGAAACAATACATCGTGCCCTCAGTGCGACGCGTCCCCCGTCCCCCACCCGGGCTGCGAGCTGGAGACTGGGCCGCGAACCAACCCTTACCTCCCTCTATCCCTCAAAGTGTTGGACAACTGCCGATTGCCCGCCACTTAGGCCGGGCCGAGGCCACCGCTGCGAGTGCTTACCTGGTGCCACCGTCTCCATTCCCCCGGCCGCCGACCCCCCCGCCCCCCGATTCCACTCCAATACGATCCCCTCCCCCCCTCAGCGCGCGCGCACACACACACACACGCACACACAATCCGACGCTTCAGACAACATGCTCACTGCGCATGCGGCCCCGTAGCCGGAGTACGCGTGCACGCCTCGGGGATCTTTAAACCATGTGCACGC
This sequence comes from Carcharhinus amblyrhynchos, assembly GCF_965287045.1. Classification (NCBI taxonomy): domain Eukaryota; kingdom Metazoa; phylum Chordata; class Chondrichthyes; order Carcharhiniformes; family Carcharhinidae; genus Carcharhinus; species Carcharhinus amblyrhynchos. The sequence goes on from NC_137347.1 coordinate 21,214,674, forward strand.
GAGCCAGGGTCAAAGGTGTGTGGCTGTGTACGTACACGCGCACGCGAACCGGGGCCAATAGCGTGCACTTGCGCCCCGCCCCCGGCTGGGCAGAGCATGTGTTTAAACAATTTGCTTCGCAGAGCCTTGCTATGTGTGGATCTTCACTGGCGGAATGAGCTCTCCAACCTGCGCGCCCAGGGTTTCCGAGAACTGGCGACTGAATCGTTAAAGTCAATGGTCTTGAGCCGCTGGATAAAATATTATCACAGGAGAATGAAAAAAAAGGTGATAAAATTTCAGACACTTGTAGAAGCGGGTAAGGGGAAATATTGAATGTTAAACATTGTGTAAAATTGCATAGTATGTGATATGAATAGTCCTTGATGGTTCTTCGTGTATCTGGGATGACTGGACATTGAGAAGTGTCTCGATTGAATTATTAAAAGCAGTGGACGAAACAATAATAATACAAAAGTCCAACGGGTTTATTTGGTAGCACAAGCCACTAGCTTTCGGAGCACTGCACCTTCATCAGGTAAGTGGCAGTTTTGTTCACCAACAGGACATATATAGACACAAACTCAATTTACAAAATAATGGTTGGAATGTGAGCCTTTACAGGTAATCAAGTCTTAAAGAGACGTATAAGATAATGAAGGGGATGGATAGGGTAGAGGTAGAGAGATTCTTCCCGCTCAGAAAGGGCAGCAGGACTAGAGGGCACAGCCTCAAGATAAGGGGAGAGCAGTTTAGAACGGAGTTGCGGAGGAACTTCTTCACTCAAAGGGTGGTGAATCTCTGGAATTCTCTGCCTGTTGAAGTGGTGGAGGCTACCTCGCTAAATATATTTAAGACACGGGTAGATAGGTTTTTGGTAGGCAAGGGAATTAAGGGTTATGGGGAGAAAGCGGGAAAGTGGAACTGAGCCACTTCAGATCAGCCATGATCTTCTGGAATGGCGGGGCAGGCTCGAAGGGCTAGATGGCTTACTCCTGCTCCTATTTCTTATGTTCTTAAAAGTACAGACAATATGAGTGGAGAGAAGGTTAAGCACAGGTTAAAGAGATGTGTATTGTCTCCAGCCAGGACAGTTAGTGAGAATTTGCAAGCTCAGGCAAGTTGTCGGGGTTACAGATAGTGTGACATGAACCTAAAATCCTGGTTGTGCAGTGTCCATGGGCGTGGTTGAAGCCTTCCACGCCTGGAGAGCACTGCGGGGCTGGGGTGCATTATTGACCCTAATAATCACATTTTAATTTGATTTTTTTTAAGTTTCCTTTGTACTTTGATTTTGTTTGGCCTGTTCCCCTTCCTTTTGGGGAGCTGCCCCTTTCACTTTGTCCTGATTTGAGTTTGATTATTTGGTTTGACCTTAAACGAGGCCAAGATCCTGGTTGAGACTGTCCTTGTGTGCGGAACTTGGCTATTAGTCTCTGCTCAGTGACTCTGCATTGTCATGTGTCGTGCTGTGTCGATATGCACACTCTTCTTGGAGATCCTCTCCACTTGGAGGTGGCAGTTTGCGGTGTTGATGGTAGCCATGATGTGTAGCCATTAAACCTGTTGGAGTTTAACCTGGTGTTGTGAGACTTCTTACTGTGTTTACCCCAGTCCAATGCTCGCATCTCCACATCATAACTAGAACAGAGCCACGATTTATTTGACAGATCCAGGAAGCTAATATTCCTGCCTATGGAGGAGGCTGAGGGGTTCATGAAGTGCACATTGTAGGGCACCCTCTCCCTCATCAATAGAATTGATAAACAGACAGACTATACAAATCCCAAAAAAAGGCAGATAAGATTCCTGGAATGGGATAGCAATTGTGGCAGATGATTCTAGAGTTGGAATAGTTTTAGTTGAAATAAAAATAAAATATTATCACAAGACAATGAAAAAAAGACGAGGTGATAACCTTTAAAATACTTGCAGAAGTGGGTAAGGGGAAATATTGGAGGATGCCACCTCCAATGAATGGCATACTGCTTCATGCCGCTGAGGGTAGGCCAGAGAATCTCGCCTGTTAACTCTGCTTCTCCCACTGCACAAGCTGCCAATCACAGAGTATTTCCTATTTTTATATCAGATTTTCTATTTTTCTATTTTTATACCAGATTTCCAGCATCTGCAATATATTTAACTATGTTAAGTACAACATTTTCCTGATCCCATATTTAACCTCTCAGTCATGATGATTTCCAACACCAATTTGCTGCTCACTTTTCATACTGTCCCAATATATATGTATCAAGTGCACATTATATCACTGGAGATTTCCTCTGGATTCTGCCGATTTCCCATTGCAGCTTTGAATCATAGAATAGAATGGTTACAACATTAAAGAAAGCAATTTGGCCCTTTGAATCTGAACCAGCTCTCCACAAAAGGATTTTAGCCAGTTTCACTCCTCTGTCTTTTCTCTGTAGCCTTGCAATTTTTTTTCTTTTAAATTGAAGTTTATCCAATTCCCTTAAGAAAGGCACAAATGAATCTACCTCCATCATCCTCTGAGTGCATTCTAGATCTTAACCACTCACTGCATTTAAAAAAAAGTGTTTACTATGTGATTTTTGGTTCTTTTGCCGAATACCTTAAATCTGTGCCTCTGGTTCTTAACCCTGCTGTCAGTAAGAACCATTTGCTTCTATCTATTTTGTCTATAACCCTCATTTTGAAGTGCCAATTCAACTGATAATCCTGGCATAAGGGAGTAATTTAAGCACATATAATGTGTATTAAAAAAAGTGTATGGAAATAAAAGCAGAAAGGAAGAGGAAGTGGTAAATAATAAAGATGTGGAGTTGCTGTCGTTGGACTGGGGTACGCACAGTAAGAAGTCTCAAAGCACCAGGCTAAAGTCTAACATTGGACTTTAACCTGGTGGTGTGAAACTTCTTACTGTAAATAATAAACACGTTGCAATGAAATTGAAGTACTGAATCAATGTATATACAATACGTATTTAACTATCTATAATTGACATGGTTTTCAAAGTATAGTATCTAACGTTTGGAAAATGAGGAAATTTCCAGCTCACGGCATATAATTGGTAAATATTTGTTTATTATAAAGACATTTAGCTTCAAAGTGATGCAAATAGTAATAATTTGCAATTCTGAAAAATGAAACCATAGTATATTGCTAATGCAAATATTTCTACATACATATGCATTTTCCATTTACAATCAATGAGTGACTTAGAATGCAGACTGTAGAGTGCCAAATTTCCTGAATTTTTAAATTTTTCAATGAAATACATTTTTGTCTGTATTTTTAATTCAAAATTAATGTATTCCACTTTGCTGCCATTTAACACAATAGAGAAACAATCTTACAAGTAACATGAAATCCATTACATTTTGAAACTATTTTTGTTAATTTTGTTACTCATTGCTGTACCTTGGCTTGCTTTCAGCCCCCAAAAAATTACCTTGAGCTGTCTTTTGGTAATTTCACTTCATAAAAGATTGAAAATATTTACATCACAATGTGAATTAGTTTGTTTTCAATTACAAGTGAAGATTTTCAAAACATTTAAATGAACACTAATATTCTATTTGTCTTTGAATACTTTACTGAATTGTTCAGTTTTGGGAATGTGGTGTTGACAGTTGAAGGAGCAAAGTGATAATAACCATCTGTTGAAAACATTTTTTTTCATATTTACTACTGCTGAGCCAAGAACAGTGAAGCTACAAACAAAAAGAGTAGAATGCTTAATAATTAATCAATTAATTGCATTCCCATCAGTTTGAGTACATCCAAGTGTTTTGAGAAATCACCAATGTACCTGCACTAGAAGTTAATGCAGTTTAATGAGTATTTGTGAACAATTCCAACAGAATAAGTAAAACTGATCCATACATTATATTGACAACTAGAATATTGCACAGGAAATAAAATAATATATTTCACTAGAAAAAATACATGGACTATAATAGAACTGGACATCTAAAAATAAAAAAAACTACATGTGAAAAGAAATTAACAAGCCGGAGGAACAATAAATTAATTATAGCTTAACCTAGTTTACAGTTTACATTTCTGACACTTTGGACTTTGCACTACTTAACTGTTGAAGATATAATAAATTTGATCAATTACCAACTGGAGCACCCTATGAATGATTGTGCTTCACCTCAACAGAGGAAACGTCAACACACTAGCCTTCATTCAATGAAATAATTCAATGTGCACACAATAGCAATGCTGATACTAGGATTTGTATTGATGAGAGAGAAAAAAATGACTACAAGTATCAAAAATGCCCAGTGTATCTCTTTTTAAGATTCACCTTTAACATCTCTCACTGACTATAGCATGGTATTAGTTGTTTTCCAAGCAGTAAGTATTTTTAAGTGGCTTTGGGACTACTTTTGCTTTTTCTCTTCACCTGTACTAATTAAACGTCGTCCACCATTTACTAACCTGCTAGAAATTACTATTTTTTAAATGAGAGCAAAGTTTGAGATTAATACATGAATAACTTGATTGATAAATACACTACCACAGTGTGGAAGTGAGTCATTCAGACTTCAGGGTAAATTTCCATCTGAATGTCAGAGTGTGTCTCAAATTTGTCTGTAGAACTTTTCATCCATCATTTGAAGCTGAATCTAAGAACAAAGAATTTGTCACCTGACAATTGGAAGTTGGAACTTTGGTTTCCATAAAAATAGATGCTTTCACCCAGTGTTGGAGTAGAGGTGCTACCTTTCCTTTCATTACTCTGGCAATGGGGGTCAGAAGCAATCAGTAAAAGTTTTGTTCCTGAATGCTACCCCATTATTTCTACTAAAAGGTACCCTGTTTACAATCACACAGAATTAACATAAGAGATGGTCACCATGGCACAAATTATCATCTTGCAAGACAGAAGACCAATGACATTTATTGTGCAGGCCCACAAACAAAAAATTGAATAATGTACTGGATGTTTGTTTGTATCTTTGGCATTGTTCCCTGGCTTAGGGGGACCACTAACAAAAGAAAATTAGAAAAAGAAAGTAAAGGAATCAACTTCCAATCTTCCAGCCTAGAAATAAATCTCTCATAACTTCATAGCATCAGAAGGAGGCTATTTGACCCATTCCCACAGCCCCGATCCTATCCACGCAACCCAGCACATCAACCATAGCTAATCCATCTAACCTACATGTTAAAGGCAATTCAGCATGGCTAATCCACCTAATGTGCTCATCATTGGACTGTGGGAGGAAACCAGAGCCTTGAAGGAAATCCATGCAGATATGGGAAAAAAGTGCAAATTCCACCCAGACAGTCAACTGAGGCCAGAATTGAACATGGGGCATGGCATTGTGAGCCAGCAGTGCTAACTGCTGTGTCACCATGCTGCCTACTTGCTGGAGTCTCTCAAAAACTTTAGAGAATTTATATATCAGGGTCCTATTTTCTAGATTCATATGCTTAAAAAGAAAACTTTCATGAGAAGGAAGAGCTGAGGTTTGTTTCACTATCCAAGATTTTGACCAGGCTTTGTGTTTTCTTCGATTTTAGTTTTGATGTTGTAGATCTGTCAAAAATAAAGATTCCATGAACAATTTAATTTTGGTAATAGGTGAAAGATATTTTTGGTGAAATACTAGAACACAACATTTTTTAAGTTCCTTTTGATGTAAAAAATGAACATGAAATAAGGGGTGATTTTATGTTTTGTGAAAGTCCTGTATTAATTATGGAAATTTGTATTGCTCCATAGTGCATTCTATCCAGAAATTTATGACTTTTAAAAAAATTTTAGTGCAGTAGCTCAATTTTCTGATTCCAGGATTGTAAAACTTTTATTTCAAAATACAGGAAATGCTAAATGTTGGAAATAGTAACATTTTAAACAGCAACTTTCATTTCTAGAGCACTTCTAACAATAACTTCAATTTGTATTGAATGTTTAATGTGAAGGAATATGCTAAGTCATTTCATAGATGGTTGTCGGAAACAAATGGCTGCCAAGAAAGACAGAGTTTGAAACAGCTGGTGAAAGGACTAATTGAACAGTTATGTTGGGAGATTTTTAAGGTTGAAGCATGAGGTGGAAAAGAGATTAGGGAGAGATACAATGGCTGAATTTTCCAGCATCAATGTTAAGGAGAAGGGAAGCTGAAATGGAAAGCCAGAATCAGAGTAAAATAGAGGTTAGGATATACTTAAAGAGAAAGAATTGTATGAGATCACTGGGGAATTTAAAGACAAAGGAGGTAAGGGAACCAATAATAGTCAACAGCAAATGGGGAATGATGATATAGATATCAGAGAATCTCTGCAGTGCAGAAGTAGGCCATTTGGCCCACTGAGTCTGCACTGACTCTCTGAAAGAGCATCCCAATATAAACATGCTTTAAAAGTTCAGTTTAAGAAAAAAACTACTTGGCTTACAACTTCTTAAAAGTATTAATCAGCCAGAGCCATTCATAGTGGTAATAGCAAAAGCTTTCAACCACTTACGTAAATTAATCTTGTATAAATAAACACAAGAATTGAAAACCCACAAAGAAAAGACTAACTCATTTCAAGGTAATAAAGCCGACAACATTCTCTGCTGAATGCATTTTCATTTTTGGAACTCGACTAAGTATTCATAATGAGACCATCTTCAAAAAATAGGTATCTAGCCTTTTGTTCTACAACTTCTATGGATACAATGCCAGATGGTTTCATTATGAGAAAGTAACAGGGACAATTAGTTTCAAAGGGAATGTGTTTTTTTGGTTCCTGACACACAACTCTAGCGGGGTCTAGTGTTCTCTTATGGTTCATCACCTCTAAGATACAGTGAACCACATCTCCTAACTGAATTGGCCTGGCTCCATCTTCGGATGGTTTGAGATACCTGTCTTTGACATGGAGCGAGTGAAGGCTCAAGAGCTGTATGTGGGCTGGCTACCTGCAATCTTATCTCTCGCTGGCAAAAGCTGACGGAAATGGGAATGCAGTTGGGATTCCTGGAATTGGGTCCCACCTACCATTTCTAAAGGCTTTCCGACTTAATCCTACTCACAAAAATCCAGGTCCTTGAATCGCCAGCTGGTGGTGTTTTTGAGTTGACTCTACTCTGGGCAAATGTCATGGTCCACATCAAAATTAATGCAATCTTTTTCAGAATACATAAGTATTTAGCTTTCTCAATTGTCTTACAGGAGCATCCAGAAGACTTGTGGAGATAAAATGGCAACTTTCTACTTGCTTAAAATAACTAAATTAAAGAATATTTTACTACACACATTTTGGTTTAGAAAGGTTAAAAAAAAGCTTCAGTTTCATTTAGATTTTGTTCATGAACCTTGGTGTCCAGATAGACCTGTCACTAAAATGTGCCAGATTCGTAAGACATAGGAGCAGAAGCAAGTCCATTCAGCCTATTGACTTTTTTCTGCCATTCAATGAGATCATTACTTATCTATGATAATCCTCAACTCCACTTTCTTGCCTTATTTCCATAACCCTTGATTTCCTTACTGATAAAAAAAATCTGTTTATCTTAGCCTTGAACATACTTAATAACTCAGTCTCTACAGTACTTTGGTAGGAAGAAGATAAAGAATTCCAGACTCACAACCTCTCAGAGAAGAAATTTGTCCTTGTCTCCATCTTAAATGGGTGACCTTATTCTGGAATTTGGCCCCGGTCCTAGGTTCTCCACAAGGAGAAACAGCCCTATTGCGTCTATCCCATCAAACCCCTGAGAATTCTCAGTCTCAATAAGATGGCCTTTTATTCTTCTAAACTACAATGAGTCTAGGCTCAACTTAGTTGACCTCTTCTCATAAGAAAATCCCTCCATACCCAATGTCAACTAGTGAACCTTCTTGGGACTGCCTTTTCCAATGCCAGTACATCTTTCCTTAAATAAGGGAACCAAAACTGTCCATAGCATTGCAGGTTTGGCCTAACTAGTGTCTTGTATAGTTTTAGCAAGACTATTTTTATGCATAATTTCCTTTGAGTTAAAGGCCAACATTCCATTTGCCTTCCTTATTACCTGCTGAACTTGCATGCTAGCTTGTTGTGATTTATGCATAAGAACCCACAAATCTTTTTGTGCTGTAGCTTTCTGCAGTCTTTCTCCACTTAAATAGTATTCAGCTCTTTTATCCTTCCTACCAAAGTGCATAATTTCACATTTTCCTACATTATATTTCATCTGCTAAGTTTTTGACACTCATTTAACCTGGTTATCTCCCTCTGTAGATTCTTTGTATCACCCTCACCACTTGTCTTACTAGTTACTTTTGTGTCATCCACAAACTTGGCAATAGTACATTCTCTTCCCTTATCCAAGTAATTTATATATCTGTTGCAAAGGTGGTTTGGGTACTTGTGGCACTCTACTAGTTACAGATTGTCATCCTGAAAATACCCCTCTTATCCAACTCTGGATTCTATCAGTTGACCAACCCCTATCCATACTAATATACTTCCCCAGACACCATAGGTTCTTATAAAATAATCATTTGTGTGGTATCTTATCAAAATCTTCTTTGAAATTCAAGTATATTACATCTACTAATTCCCCTTTATCTATCCTGCTCATTACTATTTCAACTAATTTTAATAAATTTGTCAGGCATGATTCCCACTTCATGAAACCATGCTAATTCTGCTTGATTATACTATGTACTTCAAAATGCTCTGCTATTACATCCTTTATAATAGACTCTTAACATTTTCCCAATGACAGATGTTAAGCTAACTGGCCTATAGTTATTTCTTTTTGTCTTCCTCCCATTATGAATAAGATTGTTACATTGGCCATTTTCCAATCCTCAGGGACTTTTCCAGAATTTAAGGATTATTGGAGTATTACTATCACAGCGTCCACTATCTCTGTAGCTACTTCCTTTAATGCAACCGACAAGGTCCAGGGGACTTATTGGCCTTTAGCCCCAATAGTTTCCCTAGTACGTTCTCCAGTGATTATTGTACTTATCCCCTGCATCCCTCCCCACCACCCACCATCCTCACTTCTCCTTGATAATTTAGTAGTTTTGGAATACTATTAGTATCATCTACTGTGAAGATTGATGCAAAGTATTTAGTCAACTCTTCTGCCACTTCCTAGCTCCCCATTAATACTTCCCAAGGCTTATCCTCTAAGAGGCCTATGTTCACTTTTTCTCTCTCGTTCTCTTTATATATTAAAAGAAACTCTTACTGACAATTTTTCTATTACTTCGTAGCTTACTGTCTTTATTATTTTTAGGTTGTTGATTTTTAAGACTTCCCCGATTCCCTAGCTACCACTAATCTTTGCCACGTTGTATGTTTTTTCTTTGTTTGATACCAATATTAATTTCCTTGGTTAACCATGATTGATTATCACCTTCCTAGAATCCTCCTTCCCCACTGGAATTTTTGTTGTGAGTCATGAGCTATTTTCGTAAACATCAGCCATTGCTAGTCAACTATCTTTTCTGCTGAGTTTCTTTGCTAGTCTATTCCAGCCAATTCTGCCATCATTCTTTTGTAATTAGCTTCATTTAAGTTTAGCATAGTTGGTTCTGACCCAAGCCTCTTGATCTCAGATGGAATGCTAAATTCTACATGTTGTGGCCACTGTTTTCCATTGGATCTTTTACTCTAAGATTGTTTATTAAACCTGCTTCGTTACACATTACTGGATCCAAAATAGCCTGACCCCTGGTTGGATCCACAACATACTTTTCTAGGAAACTGTCCCTGAATACACTATGAATTCTTCCTCATGGTTGCTTCTACCTATTTGACTTTCCCAATCCACATGAAGATTAAAGTTACCTATGATTAATATACTGCCTTTTTACATGCCGTCATTATTTTCTGGTTTATTCCTCATCCTACTGTATAGCTACTGTAAGGTCTTTTGGATTTGTTTGCGAATATATGCATTTTAAGGAGGTTTTACAATCTGAAATAAAGGAAATGGGTTGAAAGGGGTTGGAAGTTCAGTGATTCAGAAAACAGAACAAAAAAGTAGAATCAGCTTTGCAATTGTTCTGCAAAAGTGAAGTGACAGAGGCAGAAAAGGGCAGGCGTGAAGAGAGAGAGAGTTGATATTGTGAGAAAGAAAAGACGAGGGTTGAGCTCTCTGAGAAGTAAAACTGCAAGACCATTGGGACAGTAGTTAACTGAGTAATCGGCTACAGGACTCAGTAAAGTGGTCAATTGAGCTGAAGTGCCACTGGAAGACTCTATTCAGGAATTCATATGTTTACCCTGCAGTTGAAGAAACAGGAACCTTAGAGTTCAGTTTTTGGGTGTCTTGAGGGATACAAGGTGGATGGAAAGCATCAAAGGAATGCTTGGGAATTCACCAAACGGAAAATGTTTGCAACTTGCTGGTCTGAAGCGAGAGGCCTTTTTAATCAATCTGGTTGCAACTCTTTATTGATTTGTGTCTGTAAAGATATTCTGGGATAATGGAATAGTGGGAATTTAAATTGTCTTCTTGTGTTTGAATTGCAATCTTGCCAATCTCTTAGTTTTGTTTTAATAAATATTTTATTCTTGTATTAAAGGTTCATCAGCATACTCCAGTGAATTGGTTGTACCTTTACTCCACAGATTTTAAAATTAAAACTAGGATCAGTCAAGCCAGGTTTCCCTCTGGGATCTGATGTGTCCAGCATTAACTGCAGCTGGTATTATAATTCCAACAATAATATGAGCTATTTCAAAGTTTGCACATGATACGGGATTCTACAGAACAGCAAACTCAAGTTTTAAAGATTGAGTACAGCTTGTTGAAGAGAAGAAAAAACATTTTCTACAGAGTTCAAGCATCATTAAATCAATGCACCAAACCAATGATTAAAATGCCTTAAAAGCAGGACCGCAGCATCGTTAACTTTATTTTAAAAAGGCAAGCTGATTAATGATAATTAGCTAAATGCAAATCTTAAAACAAGATCATTACCTTTACTTGTTCAAATTAAGTTCTGTCAGATTTTTCTACTTTTGCATCATTGGCATCTGGATTCTCAGTCTCCAACAGGTCTTGATTAAAGATATTTGTACTTTCCAGTACTTCGCTGCAAAGTAAACAAATTATATAAAAAGATGGATACATTTAAGAAGTAAATAATAATCAAATACCCCAGAATTCTATGAACTTATATTCTGAACTGTTAATTCAAAATGCATTTATGATGTATGTTCTCTCATTCAACCACTATATTGGCATCACAACTGGAATGCAAAACAAAGCAATTGTCTAGCAACTTCTTGGCAAACTTGCATTATTTGTTTAAAAAAAACACTACTTCCATTATTTACGATATTAAAACTAAAATTTGGGTTGAAACTATATAACATGGTACTGCTAGGATTTTACTTTACATATATGGCATTGCACAATTAAGGACTAAGAAACAAACAAGAAAATCCTTAGGCCCTTATAAGAGGACCCAAAAATGAAATTAAAGAATGATATGGCATAGAAGAGGCCGATTGACCCATTGCAACTGTGCTGGGTCTTCAGTGGAGCTATTTAATACCACTCTCCTGCTCTTTCCCTACTGCTCCAAGATAGCTGAAGCTTAGTATTGCAGATGAAATAGAAACAAAAATTGAGAGCAAAAAGCATCAGAATCAGGGAATAAAAAAAAATGCAATACTGAATATTCATTGGGATTAATACACACCTTGTTATAAAAAGTACTACTTGGGGAATATTTCATGATTCAAATAGCACAGTTCATTGGTGAATTTTTTCAAAAAATCGCAACGTGTCAGCTTCTGACTGAGAACTAGTATGTTTCTCCCAGAAAAACAGGTAAGTTTTATCTCAAGGTCTTATGATACTTGACCATTTTAAAGCTGGTGGTGTGTTTTCCACCATCATTGTGAGGGTTGAGCCAAAGGATGCCAGCAAGGCTAACTCCAAAGAGATAAGGGTGCATTTTTAAAGAGCACTCAAATCACAAATTACCATTAAAGACCACTCGCCCAATTTGCTGGCAATGGGTTTTTGCGGCAGCATTGGAGCATTGGCATTCTTCTCGCATCACCCCATTTTCCCCTCCCTACTTGTCCTGCAGACCTCATACTATGTGTTGCCTATAGGTCCATCCTCCATGGCACTGTCTTGCTACTCCCTGACCACCCAGGGGCTGCACTGGCCTCTGCCTCCTTGGCAGATTTTGGGCCAGGCAAGATCTCATTTTGAGATCTTCTGGGCACAAGTCCCGTTATGGCCCTCTTGCCAGAGTTTCCAGCCAGAATGGGATTTGTGTCCGTTACAAACAGGGCCAGAAAATCATTTCCCATAATGTGATCAGTCGCTGCCCATAATATTTTCCTCCTTCAGATACAAAGGCTGGGATTCTCAGATTTCGTTCACTGTGCCACCGCTGCCAGCGAGAATGGAGAATTTGGTGTTCAGCCAAAACTATGTTCAATGCAGCAGGATTGGAGAATCCCAACCATGGGTGAGGGCAGAGTAAATTAAAAAGTCAAGAAGCAAACTATAGAATGGCAGTAAAGTTCAGTTCTTATCCATGTAGTGTTTGATATTCCGTTAGTGTCCTTGTGTTGTTTACATGGAGATCAAAGTGAACCTCTGCCCACTTACCTTTGTAAACACTGGGATCAGCTAATTTAAATAAGAACTGTGCAAACTTTATAAATACAGCCTACAGCATCTCAAAGTTGGACAAAACACTACAGGCACGAATCCAGACCAAAACATATAAGAGTCAGAGGAATGCAGAAATAGGAAGGGGCAAGACCATGCAGGGCTTTAAACATGAGGATGAGAAGTTTAAATTCAGGCATTGGGAGATGATAAACTAATTTGGTGAATGAGAACAGGACTAATGGGCAAACTGAATTTGATTCCGATGGAGGTACAGGCAGCAGGATTGTAGGTGAAGCTTTTAAAAGAAATGGAGAGGACAGCTATGTGAGCAACAGTACAGTTGCATTTGGAGGTGACAAAGGCATTAATAAGGCTTTTGAGTAAGATTGGCTGAAGCAAGTAAAGTTTTGGGCAATGTGTGCAAACAGAAAAAGGTTGACATTTTTATGGAAAGGATATCTGTCAGAAGCAAGCTTGGCATTGGATATGATACTGAAGTTGAAAATGATCTCATATAACCTGAGTCACCAAGAATCAGTGAGAAGGGTACAGAGCTAGTGACAGAGAATGAAGTCAATCACTTTGGTCTTCTCGATATTTAGCTGAAGCTTGGAGGACGTTATGAACCAACCAAAATTGAATGGGGTTGGACAAGTAGTCTGACAACATAGAGGTAGTAAACTGTAAAGTTTACACTTAAACTGTAAAGATCTCTGTAAAGATACCTGTTAACTTTTAAAAGAGATGAATTTCCTAACAACCAATGGAAAAAACCTGAAGGAGAGGTTTAGTGTTTTAAGACTTTTATTGTAGCAAACAAAGGAAAATCAAATCAAACATTAATTAACAAGCAACCAAAACATCAAATTAATTGGAAGTTACCATTGTATTAATTAATATAACCAAAATGGATCTTATGAAACACTGTTATGCAACAACCTATCTATGTCAGATATGTAGCATGAGAGGATCACCCCACAGTTACTCTTCCCACCATGCTAAGTTAAAACTTCCAGTGCCTTTCACCAATCATTCCATTCAGCCTGGATTTTCCTGGATACAACTGCTATCAGAAATGTACTCCAACTCCCTGTTCTGGATATTTTCTAGAGCCCTGTCTTTTGAACAGAACTGACCTCTTACAAGGATCCTTCTTGTCTTGTAACATATTCCCCCTCCACTTTTCCACAGCAGTACCTCTTTTTCAGAGAGCAGCTGATTTTTTTTCTCTGTGAGATGTTATGAAAAAGTATTAAAACTGTCATTTGACCCTCAAATGGGTTTGTATTTGAGTTTCTCTCTAAAACGCAACCAGATCACAGGAGCATGATTCTGAGCTGTGGTGTTAATCATAACTTCATCCTCCTCCTTTTCGGAACTTTCTATTTCACTTTAAGTTAAAAGAGACATTTTAAAACATAATTATCTTGCAAAATTTAGTGTTTGTAAAAGGTGGGGTTGAGAGGTAATGGAGAAATACAGCTAAGTGTACATGGGGAAATTGATCAATTTCTATAAATGTTGTCATAAAGGTCAAATTTTTAAATAGAAGTAGTGGAGGTTAAGGAGCAATCTTTGGAGACTACCAAGAGTGGACAGAATTGTTAGGCTTCAGAACAGTGCAAAGCAAAACCAAGTGTATGCATTGGAGCTGGATTTTTATAACTGCAGCTGACATGAACTAATAGAATTTCTTTGGAAGACACAACTAGTGAGGTACTTAGATTGCTGACCCAGCAGAGAAAGAAAATAGAAGACAGTGAGGTACTGAACATAGGTTTTGAAGCTATCTGTCTCTTAGTCTTTCTTTTTTGGAATTGCTGTTAGGTTCTACAAAGTAACCATCCAGAGAAATCTACTACAAACCAAGACCTTTTGGAATGAAATGTGGAAATTTGCTCCATATAACTATACCCAGGAAGAAAACTGAACAAATGGGTTCAGTGTGGAATCAACATATTGAGACCAGCCAAGGTACAGTTAGCTGAATACTCTGTTTTATTTTTCATGAACTGTGTTATGATCCCAGCTAATGTTACTGCTGGACCAATCAGGTCACAGTTAAACCTAGCTTGATGGATACTAACTTATTTTTTGTACATGGGCAAGGATGAATGGAGTCACAGGACTTTTCACAAAATAAAACATTTATTAAACAAGAAAAGACTATAATATCCTACTCCGATACCCCAGCTATACCTTTACATATATATGCAGATTTGTAAGGATAACAAGCCACAAAATGTAACTTCTATATTCTAATATTCTTAGTAAATACACAGTCCGTGTAAACCAATAGGCTAACTGTGGTCAGCCAGACTCACACTGTGAAACCAAGTGACAGATGCCACCTAATACAACTTATGTGGATTTCTCCAAAATTCCCCAGATGCTTGTCACATTGTGAACCAACAGGTCTCACTGGAACTCTGGCTTTAACATGAGGATTTGCAAACTCCAATCTCGAAAGTCATACTTTGGAATCTTATCCTGACAAAGCTTTCTCTCAGATGTCTTTACCAAGGATCCACATCCAGATTTCAACCTCTCCTTTCAGTATTCCACTTGCACGGACTCTCTTGTACTTAGCCATGCCACAGAACATCACTGCTTCATAGACTGTGTTAAGGCATCATCAACTTTAGGATCAGCATGGATGTCTAGCATCTTGCTAGCCTCTCTCTTTTTAATTCAGAACCCTTTATCTGCTCTTTGCTTTAAGTTCGCTGAACAAGACCTTGAGCAGATTCCTATTCTTTATTCTGTTAACTGAGCTGTCTTCCTGGGAGATTCCTTTGTCCCCACTCCCTGGTTTCTTGATTTCTCTCCTTCAGTTTTTTGGAATTTGCTTTCTGTCCCTCTACATTGTTCTGCCAGTACTGGCAGATTCTGTGGAATGCTTTTGGCCTTTGAGGTATCTGGTTCAAACTGGCTCTAACTACTGCTGTTTTCACAGTGTGAGCCTCTGGTTGCTAAGTAATGGCATAGTTTTTAAAAAAACCTGTAATTGCTTTTATTTTGTAAACCCTCGTTACAATGCAAGCTTTGCTTATGTTTAAGGTGAAACTAAACCTACAGACTTGTAGGCACCTTTGTTTAACATGAAGCTAAACTGAAATGATTAATCCTTTCTTAGCAGAAATACAGAAAAACAGGTTAAACTTAAGCTTATACCTTATTTCTAATACTTGCAAAAACAAATTTAAATGATTTAGGCAAAATGCTGCAGATGCTGGAATCTGAAACAAAAACAGAAAATGCTGGAGAAATCTAGCAAGTTTAACAGCATCTGTGGAGAGAGAATAGAGCCAACATTTTGAGTCAGGATGACCCTTCATCAGAGCTACATTCCTGAACACCTGAAAGGAAAAGGAAAAGTTTCTTGTTAATGTGTCAGATGAGATGAAGAATGAATTGGAACTGGGACAAGGACAGCTTTGAGACAGTGTGTCAGTGTTGCTGGAGAGAGATATCGAAAGTGTGCGTATGGCAGGACATATCACTGAGTATGGATCTATGGCAGCAGTGAGAACAGCAGTCTGAGGAACATTGTATACCCTGGAGATACCTGTAATACTGTGTGTATTCGAAAGATAAATGATTTAACCAATCTCTATTTCCTAACAAAAATTAAAACAGCTGTATAGCATATCTATCCTCTTACTCTGTCATTTGTACAGCGGTGTGTGTATGTGTGGGCCCAGATAAATGTGGCATTGAATGATGATTGCAATTTCCTAGTTTTGTTTTAGTTTGGGAAATTGTTTTAATAAACATATCTTGTTCTTTGTTTAACCTAAGAAAATCTTTCTGGGTCTTTTTTACAATGTAAATATTAGAACTCCTACAGAATGGGCAAAGTGCATGCACTCAAAATTCAAAAGAATCCTGTTATATTCAAATCTGGAATGAGAGAATACAGGAATCATGTCACTCCTGCTCACGTGGTAGTACAAACATGCATGCTTAGACTAACTACATGCAGTAAATTGGAAGAGACCTGGAGGGTGAGTGGAACTGGAAAGTGAGAATATGAAATAGATAGAAGCACATGATCACCTTGAATGTTTTCAGCCCTGCTGATGGCTCTGGACTGGAGTAGTTGCACCAATAATTGCCTGCACTGTTTCCTCCAGGAGGGTGAGAAATGCAGCTGTGCCTGTTCCCCACCAGTTAGATGCTGATATCACTTAATATGTCACCTTGTCCTGCAACAGAGAGGAAGTGAATGTGGTGCAATCTACTTAGGAGACTTGTCTGTTATGGTTGAATACCTGGTAGGGTGAATAAATGGAGAGTTGCAAGTGGAGTTTGCAACTGTGTTAAGTTTGTGAATGTGTTGCGAAGTAATGAATTTTAGGTTGTCAGTTATGTTGACGGAGAATGTTGGTAGGTGAATGAAGGGGTGTTGATGAAAAAATACTGTGTAAGAAGGTAGTTCATTTGTAAAGATATGGTATCTGATGATGCATTCACTGACCTTGACCCTTAAACCTCTTCCTGCACTAGCTCTAAGATATTGGGGCAATGCTTACACTGACACATGGCTAATTTTTCAATTGTTTTCTCAGTGTTTGGGAGCTCCCCAGAACCTGTGGGAAGATGGCTTCTTTCCTGCAGTCTATCACCTACATCAGGTTGGTTAGCATGTAAAGAATGGCAGAGACTGATTAAAAGGTTAATTAGGAGCAAAAGATTAAAGCATGAGAAGAAGCTAGCTAGTAATGTAAAAACATAAGAGTTTCTTTCGGTATTTAAAAAGAAAAATAGTAAGTAAAGTGAGTGTTGATCCTTTAGGGAGTGGCAATGGGAAGTTAATATTAGATGATAAGGAAATAGGAGATGAAATGCACAAATATTTTACTTCTTTCCTCCCTAAGGATACAAGAACATTTCAGTAATAGCTGTAAATCAAGAGATAAAAGAGAAAGGAGAACCTGGTGAAACTATAATCACTAGGGAAGTGGTACTGAGCAAACTGATGGAGCTATGGGCTATCAAATCTCTGGGTCCTGATGGACTTCACTTTAGGGTTTTAAAAGAAGTGGCTAATGAGGTAATAGATGTATTGATATTAATTTTCCAAAATTCACTAGATTCTGGAAAGGTTTCATCAGACTGGAGAGTAGAACACATAATCCCTCTATTCAAGAAGGGGGAAAACAGGGGTCTGAATCTTGATGTCCGTCAAAGGGACGGTGTTAAAATCGATCATTGATGTGGTTATAGTTGAGTAAGTGCTCAAGAACCTCAAGCTAATTGGGAAGAGTCAGCATGCTTTTATGAAAGGGAAATCTTGCCTACCCAATTTATTGGACTTTTTTGAAGGAACAACTGTGGATAAGGGGGAGCCTGTAGACATGCAGTACTTGCATTTCCAGAAGAGATTTGCTAAGGTGCCAGATTAGAGGTCATCGGCAAAAATATTAGGTGGACTCTTGAGCCCAGACTCTGCACACGCTCAAAATTCAGAGAGATTTGAAAAACGTAATTCTTGATGGCAAGATGGCATTTTGCAATTTGGACCAAGCCCACCAGCAGAGCTGTGGAATACACCACAGAACGTTGGAAACTTCATTTTAATACATTAGCACTTCACTATCGAGCACTCGCTCAAAATATTGAGCCTGCGTGAATATTCAGCCATTGATAACAGCTCCAATCTGGCGCCTTCACCTCTGAGGAGGATATTGGAGATGAGTGATTAGGCAGCCATTTATCCTCAGCCTGTCCAATACTCAAGGGGACACAGGTAAGTACAGTTCGGAGCTAGGGGTGGAGGTCACTCTTGCCATACAGTGGGGGTGGGGTGGGGTCAGATACCATGAGAAAGTGGAGGCTCATTGCTATTTATCCTGGTGATGCCCAGGAGAAATAATGTAGGGATGTGATTTGTGCTGTTGTGTCAGAGGTGATATTGGGAGGGAGAGCAAATATTCATTCAGTGAATGGGAAACACTTGTGTGGAAGGCATAGAGGGATGAAGGTCAGGGCTGTGGTAAGAGTCCTCGTAGCTCACTGTGGCGTTCTCACTCTTTCAGTGCATGACTCAGGAGATTCATGGAGCCTGTGAAACTGGCGTTTCTACTAATTGCGATTGACCAGCAGCAGAGACAATAATGTGCTGCTGCACATGCCCAGCTGTCCAGGAAGCAGGAGCACAGGATCAACTTCAGAGCTAGTACTGATCTAGAATTGTCCAGAGAAGGTTCCCATACCTTCAGATGTCAGAGCCTCAGTGCCAGAGAAGGCTGTGTCTGTTCTGGGGGATGATGGACCACCTCTGCCACATACTGTACGAGCTGACACGCCATGGAACTGGAGGCTGTGGCCCTTAAGATCACAACTGCACTAGACATTCTCATCAGGGCTCCTTTCAGGGCAGCAAAGGGACATCTGCAGCATCTCCCAGTCTGCCATTCACAAATGTATCAGGAAAGTCACAGATGCCCTGTATGAATGGATAAAGATATTTATAAACTTGGATTGGGATCGGGCAAACCTAGACACTAGGGCCATGGGCCTCACTCCCTAGCAGGGATGCCCCAGGTGCAAGGTGCCGTTATCTGTATTCATGTGGCTCTTAGGCCACCGTCGCAGCAGGCGGCTCCATTCATGAACCACAAGGGATTCCACTCCCTCAATATCCAACTCGGTCTGCAATCAGACACTGTGCATCATGCAGGTGTCTGTCCATTTCCTGGGGAGCACCCATGACAGTTATATTTTAGGTCACTCACAAATACCAGCTATCTTTAAGGGAGAGCAGCGACTGGAGGGATGGCTCCTTGGGACAGGGGATACCCACTCAAAGTGGCTGATGATGCCAGTGCAGAGGCCACAAACATCAGCAGATATGCAATAGAATGAGGCTCACATTTCAGTGCACGTGCTGGTGGAGCAGGCCATTGGATCACTGAAGATGCTGTTCCGGTGTCTGGATCAGTCGGGGGTTCCCTACAGTATAGGCCCCACGGAGTCTTCTGCATTATCGTCGTGTGCTAAGCACTCTGCAACTTAGCTTTATGGGGGAGGACCAGGAGGTGACAGATGAGCGCCACATCTCCTCATAGAACATAGAACGTTACAGCGCAGTACAGGCCCTTCGGCCCTCGATGTTGCACTGACTGGTAGAACCAACCTAATGACCCCCTAACCTAAACTATTCCAATGTTATCCATATGCCTATCCACTGACCATTTGAACGCCCTTAAAGTTGGCGAGTCCACAACTGCTGCAGGCAGGGCATTCCACGCCCTTACTATCCTCTGAGTAAAGAACCTACCTCTGACATCCGTCCTATAATTACCACCCCTTAATTTAAAGCTATGTCCCCTCGTGTTAGCTGTCACCATCCGAGGAAAAAGGCTCTCACTATCCACCCTATCTAACCCTCTGATCATCTTGTATGCCTCAATTAGGTCACCTCTCAACCTTCTTTTTTCTAACAAAAACAACCTCAAGTCCCTCAGCCTTTCCTCATAAGACCTTCCCACCATACCAGGCAACATCCTGGTAAACCTCCTCTGCACCCTTTCCAATGCCTCCACATCCTTCTTATAATGCAGTGACCAGAACTGTATGCAATACTTCAAGTGCGGCCGCACCAGAGTTTTGTACAGTTGCAGCCTGACCTCACGGCTCCAAAACACAATCCCTCTACCAATAAAAGCTAACACACCGTACGCTTGAGGAATGACAGCGTGTCTTGAGGATTCTCATGTTTGTCTGCTGTCGCCACTTCTCCTTCAGTGCAGGTGCACTTTTCCTTCTCCCCAGCCAGTTCAAGCACTCTCCTTCAAAGTGCATGAGGTTCTGAGCTCTCGCGTGACTCTGACTGCCTATACCCACTCATGCTTGTTGTGGTTGAGTTTGTCCTGCAATGACACAAAAAGGGAGAATGTAGGCAGAAGTTGGGAGATTGAAGATGGTCATGAGGTATGGCAGGCATGGAGCTGGAGTTTGAGGAACATAATAGCTATTGGGGGAACATTGTGAGTGGGGATGCTGGGAAAAGGGCCTTGTGCCTGGTGCTGCGAACCCTGAGTTGCTGGTGGGCGATGGAGTTCGCGATGCGAGGGGAGTTGAGACAGAGACTGGAGGTGGTTCACTTACTCTGGGTAAGCAAAGAAGATTATTAATTTTCTTCTGACACTGCTATCCCATCATCCTTTGCAGTGACAAGGGCTGCCACTGTATTCCGGGCAAAGGAGGTGATCTTGCTGGAAGGCCGCCTTCTGGAGCAAGGGTAGAATGCACCCTGACTCTGCTGCACACCATTCAATAGTCTGGTCAGGGCTCCCTTTGAAAAGTGAGCTGTGGACATCTTGGTTGCCTTCCTTGGGATAGATCTGGAATAAGTGCTGGAGAGTTCTGAGCAGCTGTTTATATGGAGCTCCCCAATGATTAAGTTGTGGTAGAACGGGCGAATCAGAGGGGAACACTGCGCATGGCATGATTCTCGTGTGCTTGAAAACTTTTACTAATGAGGCATATGATTTGGTCAGAAATCGAGGTGGCAGCAGCATCGGTGGGAATCACTCTGCTTTTTATATTCTTGTAAGATTCCACCTAAAAGCTCATGGTGTAGGCGTAACATATTAACATGGATAGAAGACTGGCTGGCTGGCAGAAAACAGACTATGCATAATTGTGTCTTTTTCTAATTTGTAGGATGCGACAAGTGGAGTCCCACAAGGATCTGCAATAGGGCCTCAACTTTGAACAATTGATATCCATTACTTAAATGAGGGAAGTGAAGGCACGGTAGCTAAGTTTGATGACGACCTGAGGATACGTAGGAAAGTATGTTGTGAAGAGGATATGAGGTTGCAGATGGATGTAGATAGGTTGAGTGAGTGGGCAAAAACCTGGCAGTTGGAGTGGAATATACGAAAATTTGAAGTTGTTCATTTTGGTGGGAAAAATAAAAAGCAGAGTATTACTTAAAAAGAGAACAGCTGCAGCATTCTAAGTGTTCTAACACATGAGTAATAAAAAGTTAGTATGCAGATACAGAAGGCTAATGGAATGCTATCCTTCATAAGTAGCAATGTTATGCTTTAATTATACAGAGCACTGATGAGACCAGATCTCAGATATTGTCTGAAGTCTCCTTATTTCAGAGAGGAAGCAGTTGAGAGGAGATTTACTAGATTGATGCTTTGAGAAAGGGTCATCTAGACTCAATGTCAGCTCTTTTCTCTCCTTCCAAATGCTGCCAGACCAGCTGAGATTTCGTAGCATTTTCTCTTTTGTTTTTTTTAACTAGATTGAGACCTGGAATTAGCAGTTAATTTTATGAAGAAAGATTAGACAAACTGGGCTTGTTTGCACTGGAGTTTAGAAGAGTGAGGGGTGACTTGATTGAAGTATATATAAGATCCTGAATGGTCTTGACAAAATGAACGTGGAAAATATGTTTCTTTGCCTGGGTGAGTCCAGAACTAGGGGGCACTGTTTTCAAATTAGAGGTCTCCTTTTTAGGACAGAAATGAGGAGAATTTTTTTCTCTTGGAGGATTTGTGTGACTTGGGAACTCTCCAGGAACATCAAATATTTCTAAGACAGAGATAGACAGACAGACAGATAGATTAATAGATCCTTGTTAGGCAAGGGAATCAAAGGTTAGCAGGGGTTGGTGGGATGTAGAACTTGAAACACAAACACATCAACCATGGTCTTACCAAATGACGAAGCAGGCTTGAGGGGCCAAATGGCCTACATCTGCTCCTACGTCATATGTTCATATTGATGGTAGTTTCAAAATCAATAGTTTTAGACTATTGTTTTGTAATTTGAATTAATATGTTATTAATCATTTTGTGCCAAATTGACAAAAGCTAGTAAAAAAACTGTACCTGCATTTTTGGAAACAGACCAGATTAGTGAAATAGACAGCCTTAATTGTGAAACAATTAAAGAATAAATAATGGATATATTGGGAAGGTTGGTAATGTAACCTGGAACACACAAGTTCATAACTTTTATAAGTATTAATGATCATATTAACGCTTTATTAATACAGATTCCTAAAATGCCATGGGAATTATAAGATGTTCCTTACGCGGACCAGAAAAAACATGAACAGTTTAACCTTGATGGAAGGAATGAATTGGTTCCTAAAGTTTAAACTTTAAATGACAAGCAGCTATGTTAACTAATTATTGGTTGGTGCTTGGAGCTAACTCAAGGTAAGAGATATAGCTTCGGAAAAAGTATTGTCTTAAAGTTGAGACAATGGCTAGAATTTTACTGTCTTGCCCACCATGGGAATTGGAGCGGGTGAGGGGCTGGCTGTGGAAAAGTCTGTTGCCCTCGGGTGGGATTTTATGGTTTTGGGTTGGGCGAGGCCATAAAACCCAATCTGTGTAATTAGCTAAAAACCAATGGGTTAAAGTCCAACAGGTTTATTTGGTAGCACAAGCTTTCAGGGAGCTGCTTCTTCATCAGGTGTGTACTCAACTGAGGAAGGAACAGCGCTCTAAAAGCTCCTGCTACCAAATAAACCTGTTCAATTTTAACCTGGTGTTGTGAGACTTCCTACTGTGCCTACCCCAATCCAGCGCTGGCATCTCTACATTAAAAGCCAATGGGTTAACTCTTATTTCATTATTGGGAAGTTATAGACCAATTGGCTATTTTCCAACAGTTGACCAAGATGGATATTCAATAACTTTTAAAGTATAAAAAAAGGTCTCAAAGCCGTATTATTAGAAAGAAATGTTGGTAGCAAGAGATGTTTTAACATGTTTTCCATGTTTTCGGAGCCCTCGTTTCACATCATATTCGAGAAAGATGGTGAGAAGTCTGTTCAATTGAAGTTAAGCTTTCTCCTGTTTTAATTACTGTGAGTTGGAACTTATCCAATTAGCCCCCTGCCCCACTAATATCCTATTTATTTAACAATTACCTTGTGCGACATTAGTGTACCTTTAAGAGATTTCTTTTTCTAACTCATGTTTTCTGCAGTTGTAAGCAGGCCTTTTTGCCTTCAGTTGTTTTTATCATCAAGACTGGAGATGTCCTGTTATTGCTGCTTAAGCCGGGTTTGTTCATTTTTACTGGGATGTTTATGACTCAGCATTGTAAGGAGAAAAGTTGGGTGGCGGGTCAGGTAATTTTTTTTTCATTTTCGGTTTGGAGCTGCAAGTTTGGGTTTTAATTTTAGAAGGGACAACAAGCTGAAAATAAGTTTCTCTATCTCTCTTTCTCTCTCTCTCCCTGGTTTTGGAAATTCTGTGGGTTAGCTGAAAGCCTTTCTGGAATAGAATGTCTGCTGTTGGTGGCTTTACCAGAGTCTACCTGGGGTTCTGGGAAGCTGTTCAGACAGACTTCAAACTATCCTGGGTGTGTCAAGAGGACTACTAGAACTTACAAGACTGAGAGTTTTCAATTCTCCAACCAAAGGACTCAATTCCAATATCACACTGGCATTAGATTTGCTGTGTTGAACCTGCTGCCTCTACCCACTGTTTAAAGGTTTTTGTCTATGGCAAGGGTTTTGCTTGACTGGAACATTTTAGATATATTTGTTGAGGATTTTGCATTACCATGGTTATCTTGTATTGTTAGTAATTGATAAGTTATTGTTAATATCCTTATTATCCATGTTAACTATATCATTAAATAAACTTCGTTTGTTAAAAGCTCCCTATTGGGGCATTTGAATCATACCTGAAGTGAAATTTATCCTGCTTATCCTAGCCAAATTCAAGGTGCAAAACTTAAGATCCAGACATGCTCCATGTAGCACTTTGGAGTTTCTGATCCGAACCATAACACTTGTGTGTTTTTAAATTGTTCTGCCTTGGTCAGAAGGAATGGTAACAATCTGTACGTACCTTTGCAAATTAAGATTGGTCTTGTACAATTTATTTCTTAAGAATTTTTCTTTCCGTTTACTGTGTTGAAATTTCTTCACATCAGGAACTTGATCCGGTAATCCTGGGAATCACTACATATTGTCAGTTAACATGAATTATGTAGACCAAGAAAAGGAATTAAATACACAATATTGATCTATAAAGTAAGATATTGCTTTAAAAAGGGACATACTGTTGAAGCTTTTCATCTTGCGCTTATCAGGACAAACATGAGCATTAAATGTATAATATACAAACGCCAAGATTTGATTACTGTATGCAGCTATATCTCAATTGGATTCTTTAACTCTTAATGTTATTTTAACAAACTTGTTGGAATGACCAGCAGAAAAAAGTAATAAATCATCTTGCAAATTGAAAAAATAAACAATTTTTGAGTCACATCAATAAATTGTTTATTAAAGGACAGTGAAACACCTAAGCTTTGTTCTAGCAATAGAATTCAACAAGCCAGTATGCCCACCATTGAGACACTGATCACTCAAAACCATCTCCAGTAGACAGGACATCTCATTCATATGCCTGACATCAGACTCGTGGAACAAGTGTTCTCCTCGGAACTTGGTCACGACTGAAGACTTCCCCTGGAGGACGGTGGAAATACTTTGGAGATGTCCTCCAAAGATTAAGAACAAGGCGCAGGAGTAGGCCATCTAGTCCCTCGAGCCTGCTCCACCATTCAATAAGACCATGACTGATCTTTTCGTAAACTCAGTTCCACTTATCTGCCCACTCACCATAACCCTTAATTCCTTTTACTGTTCAGAAATTTATCTATCCTTGCCTTAAAAGCATTCAATGAAGCCTCAACTGCTTCACTGGGCAGGGAATTCCACAGATTCAGAATCCTTTGTGTGGAGAAGTTCCTTCTCAATTCAGCCCTAAATCTGCTTTCCCTAATTTTGAGGCTTTGCCCCCTCATTCTAGTTTTAGGGAAACAATTTCCCTGCTTCTATTTTATCTATTCCTTCGTAATCTTATATGTTTCTATAATATCTCCCCTCATTTTTCTGAATTCCAATGAATATAGCTCCAGTCTACTCAGTCTGTCCTCAAAAGCCAATCCTTTCAACTCTGGAATCAATCTTGTGAATCTCCTCTGTACTCCCTTCAGTGCCAGTATATCCTTTCTCAAATAAGGAGACCAAAACTGTACACAGTACTTCTCACCACAGTGAGCTTCACCAATACCTTATACAGCTGCAACATAACCTCGCTGTTTTTAAATTCTATCCCTCTTACAATGAAGGACACAATTCCATTTGGCTTCTTAATTACCTGCTGCATCTGCAAACCAATTCCTTGTGATTCTTGCACCAGGACACCCAGGTCCCTCTGCATGGCAGCATGCTGCAATTTTTTACCATTTAAATAATAGTCCATTTTGCTATTACTCCTACCAAAATGGATGATCTCACATTTACCAACATTGTACTCCATCTGCCAGACCTTCGCCTGCTTAGACTAACTGTATCTCTTTGCAGACTTTCAGCATCCTCTGCACACTTTGCTCTGCCACTCATCTTAGTGTCATCTGTGAATTTTGACACACGACACCTGATCCCCAATTCCAAATCATCTATATAAATCATAAACAATAGCGGTCCCAACACTGATCCCTGAGGCACACCACTAGTCACTGATCGTCAACCATAAAACACCATTTACCCCCACTCTTTACTTCTTGTTAGTTAACCAATTCTCTATCCATGCTAATACATTACCCGTAACACCGTGCACCTTTATCTTATGTAGCAGTCTTTGGTGCAGCACCTTGTCAAATGCGTTCTGGAAATCCAGATACGCTGCATCCACAAGTTCCCCATTGTCCACTGCATATGTAATGTTCTCAAAGAATTCCACCAAATTAGTCAAACATGACCTTCCCTTCATGAACCCATGCTGTGTCTTACCAGTGGGACAATTTATATCCAGATGTTTCACTATTTCTTTCTTGATGTTAGATTCAAGCATTTTCCTTACTACAGAAGTTAAGCTAACTGCCCTATAGTTACCCGTCTTTTGTCTACCTCCTTTTTTAAACAGTGGCGTCACATTTGCTGTTTTCTAATCTGTGGGAACCACCCAGAGTCCAGCGAATTTTGGTAAATTACTGTGCATTTGCTATTTCTCCTGCCAGCTCTGTTAGTACGCAGGGATGCATTCCATCAGGACCAGGAGAGTTGTCTACCTTTAGCCCAATTAACTTGCCCAACACTACCTCTTTCATCACGATAGTTTCTAGGTCCTCACCTGCCATAGCCTTCCTGTCATAAATTTTTGGCATGTTATTTGTGTCTTCCACTGAAGAGTGACACAAAATACCTGTTCAATGCTCAGCCATTTTCTCATTTCCAGTTATTACATCCCCCTTCTCATCCTCTAAAGGACCAATGTTTACTTTAGCTACTCTTTTTTGTTTTATATATTTGTAGAAACCTTTGCTGTCTGTTTTTATATTGAGCTAATTTACTCTCGTAAGAACATAAGAAATAGGAGCAGGAGTAGGCCATCTAGCCCTTCGAGCCTGCCCCACCATTCAATAAGATCGTGGCTGATCTGAAGTGGATCAGTTCCACTTTCCCGCTTTCTCCCCATAACCCTTAATTCCCCTCTTCCTCAAAAACCTATCTACCCGTGACTTAAATATATTTAGCGAGGTAGCCTCCACCACTTCAACGGGCAGAGAATTCCAGGGGTTCACCACCCTTTGAGTGAAGAAGTTCCTCCTCAACTCTGATCTAAACTGCTCCCGCCCCCCCTTATCTTGAGGCTGTGCCCTCTAGTCCTGCTATCCTTTCTAAGCAGGAAGAATCTCTCTACCTCTACCCTATCCATCCCCTTCATTATCTTATACGTCTCTATAAGATCCCCCCTCATCCTTCTAAACTCCGAGTGCAGACCTCGTCTATTTAATCTCTCTTCATAGGCCAACCCCCTCATCTCCAGTATCAGCCTAGTGAACCTCCTCTGCACTCCCTCCAAGACCAATATATCCTTCCGCAAGTGTGGCGACCAAAACTGCACACAGTACTCCAGCTGTAGCCTCACCAGTACCCTGTGCAGTTGCAGCAAGACCTCCCTACTTTTATATTTTATCCTTCTTGCTATAAAGGCCAACATTCCATTCGCCTTCTTGGTCACCTGCTGCACCTGCAGACTGGGTTTTTGCGACTCGTGCACAAGGACCCCCAGGTCCCTCTGCACCGTACGTGCTGCAGCTTTTCGCCTTTTAAATAATAATCCCTCCTACTATTATTTCTGCCAAAGTGGATAACCTCACACTTGCTCATATTATACTCCATCTGCCAGGTTCTCGCCCACGGATCGGAATCCGTGCTGCATCTGCTCAATCAAACCATTCTTTTCTAGGTACCTCGCTATTTCTTCTTTGATGATGGATTCTAGCATTTTTCCAACTACAGACGTTAAACTAACCGGCCTATAATTCCCTGCCTTTTGTCTGCTACCTTTTTCAAACAGCGGCATAACATTAGCTGTTTTCCAATCTTCCGGCACTTCCCTGGAGTCCAGTGAATTTTGATAAATAATTACTAAGGCTTCCACTCTCACCTCTGCCATTTCTTTCAGAACCCTGGGATGCATTCCATCCAGCCCTGGGGACTTGTCCACCTTCAGTCCCATTAGTCTATCAAACACTATGTCTCTAGTGACAGTAATCGCATTCAGGCCGTCAACTCCTACCATCCTTCTATCTTTAAGACCCGGTAAACTATTTGTGTCCTCCTCCGTGAAGACCAAGGCAAAAAACTTATTTAAAGCCTCAGCCATTTCCTCATCTCCCACTGCTAAATCCCCCCTCTCATCCTCTAAGGGTCTAACATTCACTCTAGCTAGCCTCCTCTTTATATAATTGTAAAAACCTTTACTGTCCTTTTTTATATTTAGTGCTAGTTTAGCTTCATAGTCTATCTTTCCTTTCTTTATCACCTTCTTAGTCATTCTTTGTTGATTTTTAAATTTTTCCCAATCTTCTAATCGCCCACTATTTTTAGCCACTCTGAACACATCGGCTTTTAATTTAATACTCTCCTTTATTTCCTTCGATAACCACGCCTGGTTATCCCTTCTCCTACAGTCCTTCTTTACCATCGGAATATATTTCTGCTGAGTACCGAGAAAGATCTCCTTAACAATCCTCCACTGTTCCTCAGCCATCCTACCAACCAATCTGCGCCCCCAATCTACATTCGCCAATTCCGCTCTCGTCCTATCATACACTCCTCTGTTCAAACAGAGGACACAGGTTCGGGACCCTACTTTCTCCTCCAACTGCATCAAAAATTCAACCATACTATGATCACTTGTCCCAAGAGGATCCCTCACAAGAAAACCCCTGATTCTACCTGCCTCGTTACACAACACCAGATCTAAGATAGCTCGCTCCCTCGTAGGTTCCGTCACATACAGTTCAAGGAAACTATCCCGACAGCATTCCAAGAACTCTTCCTCAAGCCCACCGCGTCTGACTTGGGTCATCCAATCAATATGCAGATTAAAATCCCCCATAATTATTGCCGTTCTGTTTCTGCATGCATCAATTATTTGCTTGTTTATAGCCCGCCCCGCCTCAAAGTTATTATTTGGGGGCCTATAGACCACACCCACCAGTGTCTTCCTCCCCTTACTATTTCTTATCTCCACCCACAACGATTCCACGTTTTGCTCTTTGGAGCCTGTATCTTCCCTTACTACCGCCCTGATATTGTCCTTAATTAACAGAGCTTCCCCACTCCTTTTTTACTCCCGTCTATCCTCACTAAACACTTGATACCCCGGACATTCAGCTCCAGTCCCTGTCACCTTGCAACCACGTTTCCATAATGGCCATGAGATCATATCCATTTGTGCTGATCTGTGCCATTAGCTCATTCACTTTGTTCCCAATGCTTTGTGCATTCAGGTAAAGTGTCTTTATACCAGCCTTTATCTGGACCTTATTTGAAGAAACGCTACTAACCTCTCTCATGCCCCCTACTCCTTTTATTATCGGGACATCCTCAACATTTTCCCGCACCCGTACCCTCTCCTTTACTTTAGATTTTGTAATTTCTCCCACCCTTGCACCTTCCCCCCCGCCCCCCGCAGTTAGTTTAAAGCCCTATCTACAGTCCTAGTTATGTGATTCGCCAGGACTCTGGTCCCGGCACGGTTCAGACTAAGACCATCCCATCTGAACAGGTCCCATCTGCCCCAATACTGGTGCCAATGCCCCATAAATTCAAACCCATTCCTCCCACACCAAACCCTGAGCCACCCATTCATCTCCTTAATCCTACTTACCCTGCGCCCATCTGCATGTGGTTCAGGTAGTAATCCAGACATAACCACCTTGTCGGTTCTGCTTTTTAATTTGATTCCCAGCTTTGCATACTCCCTCTGCAGATCCTTAGTTCCTATTTTGCCTATGTCGTTGGCACCCACATGTACCACAACGACCGGATTCTCACCCTCCCACTCCAGGTTCCTCTGCAGCCCAGATGAGACATCGTGGACCCAAGCACCAGGTCAACAACACACCCTTCTGTATTCTTTATCCTTGTCACAAAGGACAATGTCTATCCCCAATTACCACTACATTCCTCTTTACTTCTTCCTCTTTGACCTGTGTCTGCACAGGTCAGTTTGCTCGTCAACCTTGCAGCCCTCATTCTTGTCCACACTGGGAGCAAGAATCTGAAACCTGTTGTGCAGATTCAGGGGCTGAGGCCTTTGGGTCCCCCCCTCCTTCCTCCCACCTTTCCTCCCCAAACCCCCCTCCTTCCTCTCACCTTTCCTCCCCACACCCCCCTCCTTCCTCCCCACACCCCCCTCCTTCCTCTCACCCTTCCTCCCCTCAGCAACACCCTCCTGTTCCTGACCCTCAGAGTTAGCCAGTCTAGGGGGTGTGACTCTCTCTTGTAACCCATTATCCAGGTTATACTCCCCCTCCCTGATGAGCCTCAGTGTCTGAAGCTCAGAGTTCAGCTCGTCTACTTGGAGCTGGAGCTCTTCAAGCAACCAGCACTTACTGCAGACATGGTCACTGGGAAGTACCTTGGGGTCCACTAGCTCCCACATCATACAGAAATAGCACATCACATGTCCAGACAGTATAATCCATCTTAATCCATCTCTCATAATCCATCTTACTTCTCTTTATAGTTTTTTTGTGGCTTTCTGTTGACTTTTAAAGATTTCCCAATCCTCTAGGTTCCCACTAATTTTTGCCACTTTTGTATGCATTTTCTTTCAATTTGAAACCTTCCTTTATTTCTTTAGATATGAAAGGCTTATTATCTCTTTCTATAGTCCTTCCTTATCACTGGTATAAAAGTTTGCTGAGCACTGTGAAAGATCGCTTTGAAAGTCCTCCACTGTTCCTCAATTGTCCCACCATAAAGTTTTTGCTCTCAGTCTACTTTAGCCAACGCCTCCTTCATCCCTTTGTAGTCTCCTTTTGTGTAAGCACAAGACACTGGTATTGGATTTTACCTTCTCATGCTCCATCTATATTTTAAATTCAACCATACTGTGATCGTTTCTTCCGAGAGGATCCCTAACTGCAAGGTCATTAATTATTCCTGTCTCATTATACAGGACCAGATCTAGGACAGCTTGCTCCCTTAAGTTCCATTACATAATGTTCAAGGAAACTATCATGGATACATTCTATGAACTCCTCCTCAAGGCTGCCTTGACCGACCTGGTTTGACCAATTGATATGAAGATTAAAAACCCCCATGATAATTTCTGTACAACTTTTATTTGCATCAGATATTTCTTTGTTTATTTCTTGCCCCACCATGTCATAGACTATGCCTATCAGTGATTTTTTTTCTCTATTTCTAATTTTCACCCAAATGGAT
The DNA here is from genome assembly GCF_965287045.1 of Carcharhinus amblyrhynchos. NCBI lineage: Eukaryota > Metazoa > Chordata > Chondrichthyes > Carcharhiniformes > Carcharhinidae > Carcharhinus > Carcharhinus amblyrhynchos. The sequence goes on from NC_137347.1 coordinate 21,245,981, forward strand.
TCAACTTTTTTTTTCCCCATAGAACCTATATCATCTCGCACTACCGCCCTGATCTCATCCTTAAATATCAGAGCAACACCACCTCCCTTATCTTCCTGTCTGTTCCTCCGAGCAGTCTGATATTTAACTCCCAGTTGTGACCATCTTGCAACCATATCTCTGTAGTGGCCATCAAATCATACTTTTTCGCAATGATTTATGCCATCAACTCATTTACCTTGTTTCGAATAGTATGAGTGTTCAGATAAAGTGTCCTTAAGCTAGTTTTTGTACCTTCCTTTTAAATTCAAACACTTCTATTAATAACATCTCCTGAGTTCCCCTTCCTTAACTTTTTTTTCTGATTTTCAATGTAGTTGGAACATTCTCCCCACATTTGGTCCTTTCTCCTTCCTTCTCGGACTCCTTATATAGGCACCCATCTCCCTGGCACATTAGTTTAAACCCTCCCCAACCACTCTAGCAAACACTCCCCCTAGGACATCGGTCCCAGTCCTGCCCAGGTGTAACCTGGCCAATTTGTAGAGGTCCCATCTCCCCCAGAACCAGTCCCAATGCCCCAGGAATCTGAAACCCTCCCCTGACACCATCTCTTCAGCCACACATTTATCTGATATATCCTGTCATTTCTACTCTGACTAGCACGTGGCATAGGTGGTAATCCTGAGATGACTACCTTTTGAGGTCCGATTTCTTAATTTTCTTCCTAGCTCCCTATATTCTGCTTTTAGAATCTCATCCCTTCTTTTACCTATGTCATTTGTACCAACGTGTACTATGACCACTGGCTGTTTTTCCCCTTCTTCAGAATGTCCTGCAGCCACTTTGAGACATCCTTGACCCTAGCACCAGGAAGGCAACATACCATCTTGGAGTCTTGTTTGCAGCCACAGAAACGCCTGTCTATTCCCCTTACAGTTGAATCCCCTATAACTATTGCATTGGCACATTTTATTATACACACACACACACACACACACACACACACACACACACACACACACACACACACACACACCGCCCCACACCCCCTCCTGCATTAGAACCAACTGTGGTGCAACAAGTTTGGCTGCTGCTGCTTTCCCTAGAGAAGTCATTCCCCTCAACAGTATCCAAAGCCGTTTATCTGTTTTACAGGGAAGTGGCCACAGGAGATTCCTGCACTACCTGCCTATCTTTCTTGCTCTGTCTGGTGGTCACCCATTCCCTTCTTGCCTGTGGAGTCTGAGCCTGTGGTGTGATCACCTCTCTATACGTATTGTCCATGATATTTTCTGACTCACGGAGCCGCCACTTCAGCTTTGAAACTCGAGCTTCCAGGAGCTGTAGCTGGAGACACTTCCTGCACACATGCTGACCCTGGGGACTGGAACTGTCCCCAGCCCGCCACGTGGAGCAAGAGGAGCAAACTATGGTTTGGAGCTCTCCTGTCATGTCTTACCCCTTTAATTTAAACTTTTGAAAGATGTTTTGTTTCAGATTTTATCCAATTTTCTTGGGCCCTTCTTTCCTGTTCCTTGTTACTACCGAATATAACCTTTTCAAACTATAAACCACAGAAATTACACAGAAACACTACAGTAGTGTACAACAACAACAACAATACCAAGAGCAAAAAGAAAAAAATAACACCTACTTACCAATCAGCACTCCCCCTTGTAGCTTCTGCTGCTTGTTTCACTTAACTCTGTGTTCACCCAACTCCAAAAACACTCCTCTCAGTCAAACAACACTCACTGTGCAGGCATCCTCATCGACTCGTGGGAGTTCCTGGCTTGTGACTGGCCGAAATGAAGGTTAATTTGGGATGACAACAAACTTATTGAGAGGTATTGATAGGAGCATGCAGAGGCAAGGTTGAAGCATTTGGGGTGAACATATAAACCTCCAAATATCAGGCAACATCTGGCTTGCATGTGACACAGTCTAAAGACTGGGCATTTCTCGGAGCCCATCAAGCTGGAGTGAAAGCAAATCATCTTGGAATTTGAAAGACTTGGAAAAGGAGGATTCACAGCACTAACATTAAGATGGCCATCGTTGTGGTAGCCACTGAGGAGAAGGAAGCCAGCCCAGGACCAGACGCCACACCAGGAGGGCAGGGGCCAGGATGTGGCAGCGCATCCTCTCGCAGGGAGAACCAGGGGAAGGAAGATGCGGAGGGATGACAGAAGCCATGTGCCTTTGTAGGCTGTCGCTAAGTAAGAACATAAGTAGGAGGAGCAGGAGTAGGCCATCTAGCCCTTCGAGCCTGCCCCGCCATTCCAGATGATCATGGCTGATCTGAAGTGGCTCAGTTCCACTTTCCCGCTTTCTCCCCATAACCCTTAATTCCCTTGCCTAACAAAAAGCTATCTACCCGTGTCTTAAATATATTTAGCGAGGTAACCTCCACCACTTCAACGGGCAGAGAATTCCAGAGATTCACCCTTTGAGTGAAGAAGTTCCTCCTCAACTCCGTTCTAAACTGTGCCCCCCCCCCCTTATCTTGAGGCTGTGCCCTCTAGTCCTGCTGTCCTTTCTGAGCGGGAAGAATCTCTCTGCCTCTACCTTATCCATCCCGTTCATTATCTTGTGCGTCTCTATAAGATCCCCCCTCATCCTTCTAAACTCCAATGAGTACAGACCCAGTCTATTCAGTCTCTCTTCATAGTCCAACCCCCTCATCTCCAGTATCAGCCTAGTGAACCTCCTCTGCACTCCCTCCAAGACCATCCTCATCGACTCGTGGGTCGATGCGCAAGTGCGGTGACCAAAACTGCACACAGTACTCCAGCTGCGGCCTCACCAGTGCCCTGTACAGTTGCAGCAAGGCCTCCCTGCTTTTATATTCTATCCCCCTCGCTATAAAGGCCAGCATCCCATTTGCCTTCTTGATGACCTGCTGCACCTGCAGACTGGGTTTTTGCGACTCATGCACAAGGACCCCCAGGTCCCTCTGCACCGTAGCATGCTGCAGCTTTTTGCCCTTTAAATAGTAATCCCTCCTACTATTATTCCTGCCAAAGAGGATAACCTCACACTTGCTAACATTGTACTCCATCTGCCCGGTCCTCGCCCACTCACTCAGCCTATCCAGATCCCTCTGCAGACTTTCCACACCCTCCGCACAATTTGCTTTTCCACTCATCTTTGTGTCGTCAGCAAATTTCGACACCCTACACTCAGCCCCCTCCTCCAGATCATCTATATAAATGGTAAATAGCTGAGGCCCCAGCACCAATCCCTGTGGCACTCCACTAGTTACCAACCGCCAATCAGAATAGCACCCATTGATACCAACTCTCTGCCTCCTATTAGACAACCAATCTTCTATCCGTGCTAACACCTTACCCCCAACTCCATGCCCCCTAACCTTCTGAAGCAACCTTTTGTGCGGCACCTTATCAAACGCCTTTTGAAAATCGAGAAACACCACATCCAGCGGTTCCCCTCTGTCTACCGCACTAGTCACATACTCATAGAATTCCAATAAATTTGTTAAACACGACTTCCCCTTAACGAATCCATGCTGCGTCTACTCTATCAAGCAATTCTTCTCTAGGTACCTCGCTATTTCTTCTTTGATGACGGATTCAAGCATTTTTCCAGCAACAGTCATTAAACTAACCGGCCTATAATTCCCTGCCTTTTGCCTGCTACCTTTTTTAAACAGCGGTGTAACATTAGCCATTTTCCAATCTTCCGGCACTTCTCTGGAATCCAGCAAAGTTTGATAAATAATCACTAAGGTGTCAACTATCACCTCTGCCATTTCCTCCAGAACCGTGGGATGCATTCCATCTGGTCCTGGGGACTTGTCCACCATTAGTCCCGCTAGTGGATCAAGCACTACCTCTCTATTGACAGTAATCACATTCAGGCCCTCAACTCCTACCATCCTTCTATCTTTAATATCTTTAATAAGTAAGGAAACAGTGTGATACCTGTGTCAGGTCCTCATGGATAGAAGGCCATCCGATCTCAGTGGAAGTTAAGGTCACAGCAGCCATCAACTTCTATGCCATTAGTTCCTTCCAGGCATCCAGTGAGGGCGCCTGTGGCATATTGCAGGTATCTATGCGCAAGTGTGTCTGCCAGTTCATGATGTCCTGTATGCCTGGGCTGGCCATTACATATACTTTGATGTGGGCCAGGCCCAACAGGACGTTCAGGCTGCAGGCTTTATCGTCATCACATGCCAGTGATGAATCCATGCAGGGGATTATGGATAGTACACATTTTGCTCTGCAGTTGCTGCTAGGCTAAACACTGCAGTTCGTTAATAGGAAGGGGCTGCACTCTCTGAATGTGTAGATTGTGTGTGACCACAGGCTGATGATCATGCACATGTATATGCGCTAACCGGGGAGAGTGCATGACAGTTATATCCTCGAGTTCTGACATCCCTCGGCTCTTTGAGAACCAATCCAAACTGCCGAGATGGCTTGTGGAGGGCAGGGATACCCACTGAAGACTTGGCTGATGATGCTAGTGCAGAGGCCAGAGACCGAGGTGGAGACTTGCAACAGTGAAGCTCACGATGTCACCCAGCCTATAGTGGAGCAGTGCATCAGGCTCCTGAAGATGCTGTTCTGATGTTTGGACTGCTCTGGGGGTGCCTCAAATACTGACCTCTCCTCAGTGGCATCCAGCAGCTGGCCCAGCTCAGCATCCATGAACCTTGGAGCACTTCTCCTAGTTGCCGTATTTCTGGCTGTCCATCGTTAGAGCTTATATAAAACTCTTCCTTGTTAGGGGAGTTCAGCTGCGAGCAATTTGGGCAAGTCATGTTTAGCCAGTTTCCGGGAAAATAATGTAGAGACTGCTTGGTTTCAGTAGAGGGGGAGGCAAGAGCTACTTTGCAGATGTGTTGATGGAGTTATTCTGCAAAGGACTATGTCCGGAAGGGGGTGGGGGGGTGTGAGGGTCAATGCTAATGGGCTTAACACTGTAAAGGGGATGATTGAAGAGAAGGGGCTCACTGACGGCCCGGTGATGTCCGGAGGAGGGGTGAGAGTCCAGGGGTCTGTGGACTGACAGCCCAGTTATATCCAGGGGAACAGCCATTTCCATGGGGTGGCAGGTGATGTCCTTGGGGGAGATGTAAACAGATCTCCTGATATACTGGGAGATCGGGTGTATGCGCAAAGGCGCCCTGAGAACTCTTCTGCTGGCCTCTCTGGTGGTTTAGGCTCTCTTCCCCCCCACTACTGTCATGAATCTCTCTTGATGGTGTCCACATTGCAAAGAATGCTATAAATTATCAAGACTGAACTCGCTGAAAAAATGGGTGAGAAAACTTTGTTTTCTTGCTCGTTTTTCACTTAGAATTTTTTGGGGAAAATTCCACCCATAATTTTTTATTGAATAAAGAGATGTGTTAAAAGGGGTTGGAAGCTTAGTGATTGGAAAACAAATAAAAAGTAGAAAAGCCTTTCCTGTTGCCAAGTGACAATGATCCAGTGATAGAAAGACAGAAAGAGACAGCATTGGTGAGAGAGTTCAGTGTGTTTAAGAAAGAGATAATGAGGATTTAGCACTCTGAAAAGTAAAACTACAAGGCTACCTTGTAGTTGAAGATACTCCACCTCACACAACTATCAATGCTGTCAGACTCACATCCACCTCTTGTGGTCACCACATATTCAGTTATGGTAGTCACATCATAGAAATATATTTTCACAGGATATGGGAATCGCTGACTGGACCAGTATTTGTTGCGCAAGCTTAACTGCCCTTGAGAAGGTAGTTTGAGCCACATTATTGAACCCTTCACCACCAATGTACAGTAGCAGCAGTGTGTACCATCTACAGATGCACTACAGGAACTCAGGGTTCCTCAGGCATCACCTTTCAAACCCATGTCCACTACTATATTAGAAGGACAAGGACCTGCGAGCAACACCACCTGGAGATTCCCCCTCCAAATCATTCACCATTCTGACTTGAAAATATATCACCATTCCTTCATTGATGCTGGGTCAAAGTCTTGGAATTCCCTTCCTAACAACAGCTCACCACAGCCTTCTCAAGGGCAACTAGGGATGAGCAACGAACGCTGGCATAGCCAGAGCTGTACACATTCCTTAAATGAATAAAATAAGGAAGAATCGCTACAGTCCATGTGGTGTAAGTACACCTATAGTGTTGTTAGTGAGGGAGTTCTAGGAGTTTGACCTAACAGCAGTGAAGGAATAGAACATAGAACATAGAACATTACAGCGCAGAACAGGCCCTTCGGCCCACGATGTTGCGCCGACCAGTTAAAAAAAAACAACAACAATGACCCACTAACCTAAACCAATCCCTTTTCGTCCATAAACCTGTCCACAGACCTCTTAAACGCCCCCAAACTAGGCGCATTTACAACTGCAGCAGGCAGGGCATTCCAATCCCTCACCACCCTCTGGGTAAAGAACCTACCCCTGACATCTGTCCTATAACTACCCCCCCTTAGTTTAAAGCCATGCCCCCTCGTGCTAGATTTTTCCATCAGAGGAAAAAGGCTATCACTATCCACCCTATCTAAACCTCTAATCATCTTATATGTTTCAATAAGATCCCCTCTTAGCCGCCTTCTTTCCAGCGAAAACAACCCCAAATCCCTCAGCCTCTCCTCATAGGATCTCCCCTCCATACCAGGCAACATCCTGGTAAACCTCCTCTGCACCCTCTCCAAAGCCTCCACATCCTTCCTGTAATGTGGGGACCAGAACTGCACACAATACTCCAAGTGCGGCCGCACCAGAGTTGTGTACAGTTGCAACATAACGCTACGACTCCTAAATTCAATCCCCCTACCAATAAACGCCAAGACACTGTATGCCTTCTTAACAACCTTATCTACTTGATTCCCAACTTTCAGGGATCTATGTACACATACACCTAGATCCCTCTGCTCCTCCACACTATTCAAAGTCTTCCTGTTAGCCCTATACTCAACACATCTGTTATTCCTACCAAAGTGAATTACCTCACATTTCTCTGCATTAAACTCCATCCGCCACCTCTCGGCCCAGCTCTGCAACCTGTCTAAGTCTTCCTGCAAACTATGACACCCTTCCTCACTATCTACCACACCTCCGACTTTGGTGTCATCAGCAAATTTACTGATCCACCCAACTATACCCTCATCCAGATCATTAATAAAAATCACAAACAGCAGTGGCCCCAACACAGATCCCTGAGGCACACCACTTGTAACCGAACTCCATGATGAATATTTACCGTCAACCACTACCCTCTGTCTCCTATCCGCTAGCCAATTCCTAATCCAGTTCCTTAGATCACCCCCAATCCCATACATCTGCATTTTGTGCAGAAGCCTACCATGGTGAACCTTATCAAACGCCTTACTAAAATCCATATACACCACGTCCACTGCCTTACCCCCATCCACCTCTTTGGTCACTTTCTCAAAAAACTCAATAAGGTTAGTAAGGCACGACCTACCCGCCACAAAACCATGCTGACTATCTCCAATCAACTCATTACTCTCCAAATAACTATAAATCCTATCCCTAATAATTTTTTCCAAAACCTTGCCCACAACAGAAGTGAGACTCACCGGTCTATAATTCCCAGGGAAGTCTCTGTTCCCCTTCTTAAACAATGGGACAACATTCGCTAACCTCCAATCATCTGGTACTATACCAGAGGCCAACGACGACCTGAAGATCAGAGCCAGAGGCTCTGCAATCACTTCTCTTGCCTCCCAGAGAATCCTGGGGTAAATCCCATCCGGACCAGGGGACTTATCTATTTTCAGACCCTCCAGAATATCCAGCACATCCTCCTTATCAACTGTAACGCTGTCAATTCTACTCCCCTGCAACCCAGTGTCCTCCTCAGCTATATCCATGTCCCCCTGCGTGAACACCGAAGAGAAATATTGGTTCAATGCTTCACCAATCTCCTCCGGTTCCACACATAACTTCCCTCTTCCGTCTATAACTGGCCCTAACCTTGCCCTAACCAACCTTCTGTTCTTGACATACCTATAGAACGCCTTAGGATTCTCCTTAACCCTATCAGCCAAAGTCTTCTCATGTCCTCTTTTAGCCCTTCTTAGCTCGCTCTTCAACTCCCTCCTAGCCAATCTAAAGCTCTCTAGTGCACTATCCGAGTGCTCACGTCTCATCCGAACATAAGCCTCCTTTTTCTTTTTAACCAACGAATCAACTTTTTTGGTGCACCACGGTTCCCTAGCCTTACCAATTCCACCTTGCCTGACAGGGACATACCTATCACAGACTCGCAGTAGCTGCTCCTTGAAAAAACTCCACATTTCGGACGTTCCCAATCCCTGTAATCTCCTAGTCCAACCTATGTTTCCTAATTCTCTCCTAATAGCCTCATAATTACCCTTCCCCCAGCTAAAACCACTGGCCCGAGGTTCATGCCTATCCCTTTCCATCACTAAGGTGAACGTAACCGAATTGTGGTCACTATCACCAAAATGCACACCAACTTCCAAATCCAACACCTGATCTGGCTCATTTCCCAGCACCAAATCCAATATAGCCTCACCTCTAGTTGGCCTATCTACATACTGAGTCAAAAAACCTTCCTGCACACTTTGCACAAAAACTGACCCCTCTAACTAGCTAGAGCTATAACAATTCCAATCAATATTATGACAATGTAGTTCCAAGTCAGGATGCTGTCTGGCTTGGAGGAGAACTTGTAGGTATACAGTAATCAGCAAAAGGTTTCTTTGCCCATGTTTGAGCTGATTTCATGAGTCTTCGTGGGATCCAGAGTCAATGTTGAGGATTCCCAGTGCAACTCTCCTCTATCTGTGTTCTGCAGCCACTGCTGGAACAGGATATACCAAGAGCTGGTAATGGTTGTGTCTGGGACATCATCAGCAAGGTATGACCCCCATCAACCACAAGTCGTCCCAAGTGCTATATCCAGCCACCTCTTGAATGCATTCAATGTTTTGCCATCAACTACTTCCTGTGGTAATGTGTTCCACAGGCACACCACTCTTTGGGTGAAGAAATGTCTCCTCACCTTCGTCCTAAATGGTCTACCCTGAATCCTCAGACTGTGACCCCTGGTTCTGGACTCCCCCACCTCCCTGCATCTACCCTGTCCTGTTAGAATTTTGTAAGTCTCTATGAGATTCTCCCCTCATTTGTCTGAACTCCAGCGAAAACAATCCTAACATAGTCAATCTCTCCTCACACCTTAGCCCACCATCCCCAGAATTGGCCGAGTAAACCTTTACCATCGGATCCGCCCATCCAGATTCAGCATGAAACAAACATGCTCTACAAAAGTCTAATTCGGGCACTCCAGCTATTGAGGAAGTAAGTGCTGAGTGTCTGACAGCTCTCTGCTTGAGATTGGGGGTGGGGTGGGGGAGGTGGAGTTCTGCTGCCATTCTGCTTATGATAAGTGAGAGGGAAGGGGGTCTGCTGCCACTCTGCCTGTGATCAGTGAGGGGGAAGGAGAGGGCAGTCTGTTGCCATTCTGCCTGTGACCAGTAAGAGGGAAGGGGGGGTCTGCTGCTACTCTCCTGAGATCAGTGAGGGGTAAGGGGGGCAGGGTCTGCAGCCACTCTGCTTGTGATCAATGAGGGGGAAGGGGGTTCCGCTGCCACTCAGCCTGAGATCAGTGAGGGGGGAGGGGGGAATCTGCTGCCATTTTGTCTATGATCAGTGAGGGGGAAGAAGGGTCTGCCGCCACACTGCCTGAGATCGGTGGGGGAAAGGGGGCTCGTGATCAGTTGGGGGTCAGTCATGTTGCGAGGGGTTGAGCAACGTCTGTGGGTACCAGGAGGAGGCATTACCCGGCTTGGGAGTGATGTGGCAGGTGAGCCACATTCTATCTTTTATTTCCGTGCGTGTGCAGTTGGAGGCGCCGATCAGAGCTGCTTTTTGGGCGCATTAAGCGCTGCCCACAGGCTTATGCAACATGATTCAGAATCGCTGATATTTTTGCAGGCAGAGTGCATGTGGGGGCGCCTGAGAACAAGTCTAAAAGTTGGATCTGAAACACTCCCAGTTTCAAGTCTGCCCAGCATTTAGAATCAAAATGGTAAAACAGGGGCTCACTGAGGCCCTTTTTAATTGCAACACGTCCCTGCTTCTATACTCGAAACCTCTTGCAATGAAGGCCAACATGCCATTTGCCTTCTTTACCGCCTCCTGCTTGCTTTCAGTGACTGGTGCACAAAGATACCCAAGTCCCGCTGCATATTCCCCTCTTTCAATTTACAGCCATTCAGGTAATATTCTGTCTTCTTGTTTTTGCTTCCAAAGTGAATAACCTCATATTTATCCAAATTATATTGCATCTGCTATTGATTTGTGCACTCACCCAATCTGTCCAGATCATTCTGAACAATCTCTGCATCCTCCCTCACTCTCCCACCCAACTTGGTATCGTCTGCAAACTTTGAGATGTTACATTTTGTTCTCTCATCCAAATCATTAATATATATTGTGAATAGCTAGGGTCCCAGCACTGATCCCTGTGGCACCCCACTAGTTACTGTCTGCCAATTTGAAAAGTACCCATTAATTCCTACTCTTTGTTTTCTCTCTGCCAATCAGTTTTCTCTCCATCTCAATACACTTCCCCCAATCCCATGCGCTTTAATTTTGCACGATAATCTCTTGTGCAGGACTTGTCAAATGCTTTCTTAAAGTCCAAATATCTACTGGTTCCCCCTTGTCAATTCTACTGGCTACATCTTCTAAAAATTCCAACAGATTTGTCAAGTATGATTTCCCCTTCATAAATCCATACTGATTCTAACTGATCCTGCCACTTTCTAAATGGTCAGTTATAAAGTCCTCGATAATGGATTTGAGCATTTTCTCCATTACTGTTGTTAAGCTTACTGGTCTATAGTTTCCTGTTTTCCCTCTACCTCCCTTTTTGAATATTGGAAATTAGCTACCCTCCAATCTGCAGGGACTATTCCAGAGTCTATAGAATCTTGGAAGATGACCACCAATGCATCCACTATTTCTAGAGCCACTTCCTTAAGTTACCTGGGATGTAGCTTATCAGGCCCTGGGGATTTATCCACCTTCAATCCCATCAATTTTCCCAGCACCATTTCTCTACTAATATTGATCTCTCAGTTCTTCCCTGTCACTAAATCTTGCATTCTCCAACATTTCTGGCATTTGTGAAGACAGAACCAAAGTATGTATTCAATCGCTCAGCCATTTCTTTGTATCCTAATACACAGTCCATCATTTGCCTTCACCAACCTCTTTCTCTTCACATATCTGTAGAAACTCTTAGTGTCTGTCTTTATGTTCCCTGCAAGCTTACTTTCGTCCAGTTTTTCCCCTCCTTAATCAATCCCTTGGGCCTTCTTTTGCTAAATTCTAAACCTGCTCCCAAACTTATTATTTTTCTTGGCCAATTTATATGCTGCTTCCTTAGATCGGATGTTCTCGCTAATTTCCTTTGTAAGCCATGGAATGGCCCTCTTACCCATTTTGCTTTTGTGCTAGACTGTGCCAGAGTCAATATTGAAGACTCCCAGTATGACTCTCCTCTACCTGCATACCACTGTTCTGCAGCCACTCTGGGGAATCTGTCCTGCTCTTGGAAGAGGACATACCAGGAGAGGGTGATGGTTGTGTCTGGGATATTATCAGAAAGGTATGACCCCCATCAACCGCAGAGCTGGTGGAGAATTCATCCACACCAACTCAATTGAGCATCGATTGGCAGCAGGCAGAAGTTCTGTCTGCGCTTGGATAGTAGCCCCGCTTTGGAGTGCTGTAGGCCAAACTGATTGGCAGCACTCATTGTGCCATCCAGGCACAATGCTGCAAAGGCCAGAGTAGGTACTATAACACTGTACCTGGAACTAAGTGCAGGGAACGAGTGTGAAGGTTATGGCAGGAGTCCCAGAAAGCAGGGGGAAGGGGAGTGTTCTAGGCGTTGCCAGGGCGATGATTGGGTTGTTGGAGAATAGGAGGTATCCGGTCACTGAGGAAAATATAGCCCCAGTCAGAAAGGAGTTTCTGAGGAGTTCATATAGCTGACTCCTGCTTCTATTTATTATGCTCATATGAAGCTCAGAACTGGCACTTATGTAGCTCAGTGAGTTATATCAAGTTGGGATCTGCATGTGATACATCACTGGGTCTGCAGCCATGCTGGGGAAAAGGATGGTTCATGTGCAGCTCCCTAAAGAGAAAGCTCACAGATAAGTAGTACTACAAGAACTTTGGATTCAGACCTTGATGGGAGGAGCATTCAGAGTAATTCTGATGAGCATGCACACTGAGAATGCTGAGTGGATTGGTTCATCCATCTGTACTTGTCAAAGAGCTTGGAAGAGTCCAGCTTTAAGTTGGGAAGAGCTTGCCCTCTTCTCTGCTCCATCTCCCTGTGTCCTGGAGACCCTGAACTTCTGGCCTACAGCTTCAATATTACTTTAAACCTTTCAAATGATTGGTCTTCAGTGTTCCCAAACAAAATGTTGTAGATGAAATCCAATACCAGGGTTTACGCTGAATCTTCCTGTTCACATTCAAATCACATGGTAATCTTTAGCCTATGAAATTGAGACAAGGAAATGTGATGTACCTCTGTTATGTTGCAGTTCAGAGACTTTCTGCACTACTTCCTGCAGTCTGTCTATATCATTCTGTAATTCCTCATCAATGATTTTTTGCTGAGATTGTAGCATTTCTATTTCATGTTGCACTATCCATAGATGTTTTTGTAACACAGCCAGTTTCTTACTCTTTGATCTTACAATTAAAAAAAACAGATGTAGTTTACTGTTTCCGTACCATTAACCTTGATTTTGTGAAATGTTTACAAAAATCAACTAAGGAACTATACTATCAAGATGAAAATACATGGATTAAATTAATTCAAAAACTAAAACAAGGTTCATATCATAGCCAGGAATAGATGTTGCCCACAAGCTACAAAGCTGTGAAGGATTAGAAAATGCAGCACCATTTTCTATTAACTGGTCCAAAAAAATCCTTTTGCAGAAGCCTCTTCATTATTCTGCCCTGCGTTAGAACATTTGACGTGCATTTCCCTTCAGGTTAGATATCCGTAATGACCCAACAAACATGCAGAAAAGGTATTATTTAAGCACTAGTAGGTTATTTTTAACTCTGCCAGGCTGGTAGAAAGAGAATGAGTTGGCAGTTAGAAATATCTACTTTGGTCCCACTGGTTGTAGTTTTAATTTGCTCTTTTGAGCAGGGGAACAAATTCCTTAAAGTTGGAACTATTCTTGCCAATCTATTTTGCGCCCTCTCTAATACCTTCCCATCTTTCCTAAAGTATGGTGCCCAGAACTGGACACAAGGGGTAGGATTTTATGGCTTTGCTCAAACGTGGATGTTCTCCCCCTTCTCTAACAGCTGCCTGATTGCAGAGTGCACAGTGCCACCATCCTCCCCCCACCTCCATGCATCCGTCCCCTCCCCCCACCCCCACTCATCTCTCCTTAGGCCCTGTCCCCTTCAGGCTCACATCCTCTCCTTTGGCCCCACCTCTGGCACTGCCTGATGCCTAGTGGGCACTGCCAGAATGCCTGACTGGCGCTGCCAGGGATCCAGGTTCCTGGTGCCAGGCTGGCACTGCCAAAGGGGCACTGCTCCCTGTCCCTAACCACCTGAGAGGTCTCAATGGCTTTCGGTCCCACCAATGAGGCCATCATGTCTGGTCCCCATTGGTGGGGGACCAATCATGATCCTTGTTGGTGAGGACCTACACTGGCAAGTCAAGTGAGCCTGGATGATTGTGTCCCAGGCTCACTAATAATATTTAAATTTAAATATTATAATCAGCCTTGTGCTCAGCTAATCATGCCGGCTTCACAGTGCCGTTAATATCGTGAGAGGTGAGAAACTAGACGCGAAGCGGTTTTTTTGCCTCTCACATGATCTTACTGGCTCAACTCACCAGTCAACAGGCGGAACAAGCTGGTAAGATTGCACCCATGATCTTACAGAAGATAGGCAATGGTTCATAATTACTAGAAACATAGCAAGGAGATCTGTAGGTGTATCAGTAATATGAACAATATCTCTATCAATTACATAAATCACCAAAAGCAGTGACACATTAATAAGTTCACAAAGAAAGTCATGGGATCACTTACAAAGGGATAGAATTGAAAAGAGATGAGGCAGATCAGGATCTGGCATGAGGGACCGGGTATGGAGATCAGAGGACATAGTTAAAATCAGAGGCTGAGTTAAGGGAGATCTGAGGCCTGGTGAAGAAGATCAGAAACATGAGTAGGTTGTAGGCCTCATGGAGGTCATTGGAACAGAGGATAGAATAGATGAAAAGTGTTAGGGAAGATTAGAAGAATTGCGGGGTGAAGTTGGGATGGCGGCATATGTGGGGATGCCAATCCCAGGCATTTTATAAAAGGAGGTAAAATTGATCAAGCAGGTCAGTGGTAAGTGGGAAGGGCATCCCAGCATTTGATTCTGAAGTTTCATTACCTTAAGCTGGAATATATGCTACCTTAAAGTCCTGACATAAACTGCAGAAGAAAACAAGAGCATGTTCAAACTATTTTAGATACCAGAATATATCTGTTTTTCCAACCTGATATATTCTGTAGAAATGCTGGTGTATTCACTCAAACTTGGGGAGACAGGCCTAATGCAAGGGACAAAGGAACTTTAACTTGGGCTTTATATTACATAGAATTTACACAATTCACTTACATGATCATGTAAAATGTACTTCAGCTTCAAATCCATGTTCAGCATGTGGTTCCAACAAGAAAATCTAAAGCTAGACTATATAGCTACACTGAAGTGGGAAATGTAAAATGAAGAAAAGTACTCAAAATGAGCCGTCTTTTCTTATTCTGGATGTGAATGTTTTTAAAGTAGTACTTACTGTTGAGGTTGTTGCAGGAGATAGGTCATGGACTCTGCTTCATTCTCTTTTGGTATTCCAGTAATTATATTTGTGCAATTACTGACCATTTCCTAAATATGCAAACAGAGATACTCCCCATTACCATGGATAAACCTTGTCTAAAAAATTGCTCCATTTTCATGCATGGGGGTTGCAATTTGCCATCTGTTAGCACCACTTTCTTTGGGGGTGGGCAGCACATGAATCCTGGTTACCAAGATTGCAGTGTAGGATTGAGTAGATTCCATGCAGCTGGCTGCCTCTGCATTCAGCAGGAGATTGAAAATCATTGTTCTGGTAGCGCATGGTGCAGCCAGTACTCTGGCAGTAAACGCTGTCTCACATTTTAGAAGGAAATGTCACAAATTAATATTGTTGCATTTTAAAATAGGAAACACCAGCACAGAGAGAAGGTTCCAGGGTGCCACATGTAGTGCTGGAAGTATTAGAGGTGTAGGTACGTAAGAGGAGAGACTATAATTCTGAAGGAGCCAGTAGTCCCTCATAGACCCTCAGAGAGAGTGGGAGCAGATGGCTGGGGAGGCCAATTCTCAGCATCTGGACCTGGCAGTAGTGTCACTAGAACTCGAATGACCTCACATGGGTGGTCAAGATCAGCAAGCGGATGGAAATCTCCTATCCACCACATCATTGACCTCTTATGCTGCTTAATGCACCACAACTACATTCAATCAACAGCACTCCCTGGCACACGTCCAGATACTCCCTCACTCTTATATACTTTACCTGTAAGCCTTACTCCTAGCCTGAGGACCTCAGACATGAGTTCCAGAACTCCCAGCTCATGGTTGGTGAGGATTATGAGGTTAACCATCCCACCACCAGTGCCATAACTGAAAGTGTTGTTATGGCTACAGTTCTCCTGTAAGTGCGGAGCTCCATTGAGTACTGAGCCCTCAACCTCCAGTGCCAACATGGTGGCACAGTGGTTAGCGCTGCTGTCTCACAGCGCCAGGTTCAATTCCCAGTTCGGGTCACAGTGTGTGTAGAGTCATGCAATTTCTCCCCGTGTCTGCATGGGTTTCTTCCATGTGCACTGGTTTCTCCCACAGTCTGAAAGACATGCTGATTAGGTGATTCGGTGAATTGGCCATGTTAAATTCTCCTTCTGTGTACCCGAACAGGCCCTGGAATGTGGCAATTGGGGGATTTTCACTGTAACTTCATTGCACTGTTAATTTAAGCCAACTTGTGACACTAATAAAAAAACTAAAATCATTCTATTACAACCCCTCTTCATCTCTGAAAGCCATCTGGACTTTTCCAACTCCTTTGCACACCTGCCCCTTTTATGGGCTTCAGATCTTCTCTCCAGCGTTAACATGCATGGGCAGAAATGTATACTGAGAGTCCCAGAATCCTGCACCTTTGAATGAAATTAGGCACCCTTCGCCATTTACCACACTGGAAAATCCCACTCATAACTCACCTTTGCTGGGCACAAAAGATCATTGAACTCTTTCCAGCACTGTATCCATGTGCGCCAGACCAGGTCACGTCCACTGACCTCAGCTGACACCTCTTCCCAGGCTTCTTGGTGAGATGGGGTGGCGTCCTCCTTAAATCCTGTGGCATAAGGATATGCTTCCTGGTTGCCATCACCTCCACAAGGGGCACACAGACATATATTAGAAAAATGGAGGGCGTATTGGCACATAGGAAGTTGGTTGTGGTTGTAGAGGGTCAGTCATCTCAGCTCCAGGAGTCCTTCAGGGTAGTGTCCTAGGCTTAACCATCTTCAGCTTCTTCATCAGTGACCCTTCCTTTGTCATGAGATCAGAAGTGGGGATGTTCACCGATGATTGCACAATGTTCAGCACCATTGACATCTCCTTAGATACTGAAGCAGTTCATGTTTAAATGCAACAAGATCTGGACAATATTCAGGCTTGGGCTGACAAGTAGCAAGTGACATTCGTGACACACAATGTCAGGCAATAACCACCACTAAGAGACACTCTAATCACTGCCCCTTGATAATGGTGTTACCATCGCTGAATCCCCCACTGTCAACATCCTTGGGGTTACCATTGACCAGAATCTCAATCGGATCACCACATAAACACAACGGCTACAAGAGCAGATCAGAGGCTAGGAACACTGTGGTGAGTAACACATCTCCTGATTCCCTAAAGCCTGCCCACCATTTACAAGGCACAAGTCAAGAGTGTAATGCAATACTCTCCACTTGCCTGGATGGGTGCAGCTTTAGCAACATTCAAGAAGCTTGACACCATTCAGGACATAGCAGCTCACTTGATTGATACCATATCTACAAACATCCACTCCCTCCACCACCAATACTCAGTAGCAGCAATTCACCAAAGATCCTTAGACAGCACTTTCTAAACCCACAACCACTTCCATCTAGAAGGATAAGGGCAGCTGATATATGGGAACACCACCACCTGCAAATTCCCCTCCAAGCCAGTCATCACCATGACTTGGAAATATATTGCCGTTGCTTTGTAGTCACTGGGACAAAATCCTGGAATTCCCTCCCAAATGGCATGGTGGGTCAACTCACAGCATGTGGACTGCAGTGCTTCAAGAAGGTAGCTCACCACAACTTTCTCAAGGGAAACTAGCATGGACAACAAAGGCTGGCCAGCCAGCAATGCCCATGTCCCATGAATGATAAAACAATTGACATCATGCAGGGGAACATGACATACATTGCACACAAAATTCTGGCCTATTGAGATTTGACTGATGGGAGTAGAAATTGGCCAGGTAGGATTTGCAATGCTTTTATGGGGATGACATAATGATTAATTTCCACTTCATCAGCTAGATGCCAGTGTTGCAGCTGTATTGGAACAACTTGGCTAGAGTCACAATTAATTCTGAAGCACAATAACCAGCATTTTATCAGGGCGCAACGCCTTTGCACTCCAGTGCACTCAGCTGTTTTTGATATCACATGGAGTAAATCGAATTGGCTGAAGACTGGCATGTAACTTTTTTTACTCATTAATAGTATGTGAGTATTGCTGGTTAGGCCAGCATTTATTCCCATCTTTAATTGCCCTTGAGAAGGTGGTCTGTTGTCTTCTTGATTCATTGCAGTCCATGTAGGAACACTCATGGTGCTTTTAGAAAGAGAGTTCTAGGATTTTTACCCAGCGACTGTGAAAGAGGAGGCTAAAATGGATCATATAGTTGGTACTTCTGGCTGAAGATGGTTGCAAATCCTTCAGCCTTGTCTTCTGCCCATGTATGCTAGATTCCACCATCATTGAAGAAGGAAATGCTGATATGGAGTTTCCTTATCTCCTTAGTTGTTAAATTGTCCACAACTATTCACTACCTTATGTGACAGGACTGCAGAGCAATTACTATAGTTATTGATTGCAGGATTACTTAGCTTTGTCTATAGCATGTTGCTTCTTCTGTTTAATCTGCATGTAGTGTTGTGTTGTAGCTTCAGTAGGTTGGCACCTTAGTGCCTGGTGCTGCTACTGGCATACTCTTGCACACTGCTCATTGAACTAGAGTTCATTTCTAACTCAATGGTAATGGTTGAATAAACAACACGATCCCCTGTACATCATAGGATTCAATTTATATATTAAAAGGGGCCTATCGTGAACTGAGCGAGCGCTTCAACTAGCCTGTGGTAGGTTCCTTTAAGAAAGGTGGTAGCTGTGAAGGGAGGCAGAGACTTCTGGAGGCCCAGCGTTACTAGAAAAGGTAGCGAACAGAAGCCATGTTGTTTGATTATAGAATTTGAAGAAGCATTTTTATATATGAAAACTTTAACTGTGGTTGGAACCTAAAATGTGGTTCCTAAAAACCTGCATATCAACCAAGTTAGCTTGAATGTAGTTGATACTGGCTGCCACAGGGTAAACAAATTTTATAGTATTTGACAAGTCTTTCTGCCTGTTTTGGGTGTGGGCATTGCACAATTAATTTTTACATCTTTGCCAAAATTGCAGATGATCTACCTCAGACTTGTAAACAGCATACACATATGCTCCAATATTTAGGAGGCTGTTTGGTGCCCCAAAAACATGTTCCATGCAGACAATTTTCTAGGCCAGTTTACAACTGCACTCAAAACACCCCCCACCATTGTCAGTGAATATCATTAAATAAACATTTTCAGTTTTGTTAGCAAATTCTACCTTAATTTTCAATGCAGGTTTTATTAACTTTTTCTCCTCTTCTGAATTCTGAATTTGTTCAAATGAAAAGGTATTTAGTGTGCTCAGATTTTTCATCCTGTTGGATTGTACAGTTAATGGTGCACAATTCTCTCGTACAAAATTCTGAAATATTTCCAGCTGCAGGAAGGGAGCCCAATATTTTTCTGCCTGGAGTATAATATTGATTCTCTCCATTATAATACTGGTATTCAAATGCTCTTGAATTCTAAATGGAAAAAAAATATTATTTTTAAGGGTTTAAATAAAATGCCTCTTAAGTTTTCAAAAACACGATTTGTTGTAGAACCCAGGGAAGCAGTGGTAGAGGCAGTCTTATATAAATGCTTTAACATATTTTCTCAAATGCATGATATGCTTCATACACACATCAATCAGTGTCATAAACTATTATAGAATAAAGCAATAGAACTCTGGAAGTAATGATTCATCAATCACTTTGTCTCTAACAAAAATAGATGCTCATCTCCAATACAGTGATCAAAATAATACAATACAGTACCACCACCGTCATTGGAAGCAAGTTCCTGGTCATTATCACTTAGTTTTACCCAAAACCTTAAATCTGGGTCTCCTTGTCCTTGCAATGGTGACCCTCAATACAGTTCACTGGATTGAGGTATAAGGAGAGATGAGGGAAACCTGAGCTTTACAGAGTTGAGAAGTAACCTTAGTGGTATACAAGATAATAAATATATAAAGAAAAGGAATGCAAATTTCTTCAAAATAAACTGTGTGAACAGGATAAGGTGGTAAAGGTAAAAATTAGGAAAATATAAATTAAAGATTGATCAAGAAGTTTTACTCTACAAAGAGTAAAAGAAAATTGTAAGCCTCCAGGTAATTAAATCCACAGAACTTTGTGCAGATTGAAAGGGAGGCTTTATGGAGCAAATGCAGCTGAACCAACTAAAACTTAGAAGTAGTGCCAATAATATGTGCTAGTGAGCTTCTGCCCTTTTCATTAAAGCATCACCTTACAAATGATGATGGTTGATTGTGTTTAATCACAGCTTTCTGTGACATGGCTGTCCCTTTAGATCTGGCAGTGAAGCAGGTTACTGGCCAATCAATAACAGCATTTGTGGCATTATAAATTTGTCTGTATTAAGTATTGGATTATCCATCACAGAGGATTGACATAGTTGCAATATGCAACTCTAATTACTTACCTTTCGATCTTCCAGAAGTAGGTCATAGACCAAAACAGGATTTCTGCATATTTCTAGGAAAGCTGTCGGGTGGACGCAGTTTAAGGAAATGCCCAACCATCTATTTTGCAGCTCCGAAAATAAAGAAACTGCCCAATGTTACCGATTTGATACCAGTTACTTAACTTGGTAAAGTTCAAGACTGTCACACAGCCTAAATTCTATGGATGATATGTTTGAAGAATTACCAAGCATATTTGATGAATGGACAACTCGGGCAAAATTCTTTACAGGCAAGGGGAATTGGGTTTGTGTACTTGTAGCGAGTTAAATCTCTAAAAGTGCCTTTGTATTATAATCCCACATCATCCTGCCCTTTCCCAGGTTTCCAGACAAGTGGGCAGCCCTCCTGGAACTGTTGGTTATACTCTTGAATGTTCTATTAGGTAATTTAGTCCTATTTTAGCCAAAGAGTTTGCAGGGGTTGGGGAGTCACAGGTGATTATCAATCTTTTAGAAGTCATTTCACCTGTCTTGCACTTCATTAACTTTCATCTGCACATCCCTGCCTTCACCATGGCATGGCAGCCACTTATGCAAATTTATGTTGTATCTCTGACGAAGAGCAAGAGGAGCTGCAATACTTAACATTGTTACAAATGAGTGTGAGGGAGTGAACCGGCTCTCCTTTAATCAATCTTCTTGGTTGGTTGCAACAACTGATTTTCATAAAGTTAATTTCCCTCATTTTAATAAGGCACCAATCAAACCAAGTTTTCTTGAGTCAAAGAAAGAGTAAGTTTATTAGTTATTAAACTTGAGAAAAAATAATAAAAGATGCAACAACACAGACACACAGATCTCAGTACTAGAAAATGACAGGGGTTTTCGGCATTATGGGACTCTGATGAAAATATGAAGTGATGAAACTCTTATACTGAATGTTTTGACTATTGTGAGGCAAACAAAATGGCAGAAGATATTAAGTTGCCCAATTTCCTGAGCTTGATGCGGGTGGGGGTTGAGGGGGGTGGTGGTGGTTTATACTCCTCAGAAATTAGGTGCAGCTGGAGAAGCACGGCACTAAAATATCTGAACAAAATTGTAGATATTTTGCAAAAACGTTTTTCGCCACAGCCTTTGGTGACTGCTGAGTGCGTCAGATTCAGAAATTAAGAGGGGGGTTCAATTGAGCAATTTGTGGCTTTGCTAAAAAGACTTGCTAGATATTGTGAATTTGGTGATGTGCTGAATGACACAACTTGTAACAGATTTGTCTGTAGTCATCAAAGTAAAGCAATACAGAAACATTTGCTAACAGTGTAGCCTTACTCTGAAAAAGGCCATGGAAATTGTCATTTTGATGGAGTTGGCTGCAAAAGAATCATAGCAACTGAATTTGTGTACTCAAATACACAAAATGTTTGCTGAATCAACATCTAAGAGTTTTGCAATGCGTACTTGTCACCAATGTGTGAAGACAGTGCATTTAACTGTGGAATACTGGTGTAATGATATAATATGAAGAACTGTGGAGAAAAAAGGACACATACAGCGTGCCTACTAGAGAAAAAAAGCAAGCTATGAATTAAAATAATAAAATGCCAGAACAAATCAGCGTATAAACAGAATATGCCGTGCAAAAAGGTAGAGAGAAACAAAGTGACTCACACTCTGAGGATGAATTAACACTGAATGTACTAGCCACTACTGGTGCTATGATTGGATACTGAGTCACTGATGGATGGACAGCCAGTAAGGATGGAAATTGATGCTGGGGCAGCATCTCACTGGTTCCACAGATTGTATTTAAGGAAATACTCGACATATTTCCTTCAGTTTCAGGAGTAGTGCTGAAGACATACATAGGTGAAGTGGTTCCTTTGAAGGGTTACATTGAAGTAGCTATGCCTCTTCACAGAAAAACAGCAGATCTGTTTTTACATGTAGTAAAGGGCAATTATCCAGTATTGATGGGTTGAACATGATTAGAGAAGATTCGACTGAAATGGGGCAAAGTCAACCTGACAACTAATGAAGAATCAGGCCTCAAAAATTCTGAAGAAACATTGTTGTGTTTGATAAAGAACAGGGACGTATGAAAGATCCCACAGTTAATTTGAACATTAAACAAGGAAGTCAAGCAAAATGTCTATAGCCCATGCTATGAGGCTGAAAGTGGAGACTGTCTTGGAATGATTTGTGAAAATGGGAGTCTTGGATCCTGTCAAAATTAGTGAATGAGTTACACCAATAGTACCAGTCATCAAGAAGAATGGATTCATAAGGATTTGTGGAGACCCCCAAGTCACCCCCAATCCAGTATTATTTGCGTAACAATACCCATTACCCCACATCGATGACCTGTTTGTGGAATTGGCAGAAGGCCAACATTTTAATAAAATCAACCTAATCCAGAATTACTTATAGATGAATGTAGACCAGGTGTCACAGGAATTTCTGAGAATTGTGACACAAAAGCTTATTTTGGTACAGAATATTGCTGTTTGGTGGTACATCTGTTCTATTTTTTCAAAGATCCATGATCAGATCTGTGAATGTTTGCAGAGCAGGCAGGTACAGCAGGCAGTAAAGAAGGCAAAGAGAATGCTGGCCTTTACAGTGAGTATAGGATTAGAGATGTTTTACTGCAATTGTATAGCGCGATGGTGAGGCCATATTTGGAGTATTGTGTGCAATTTTGGTGTCGTTATCTGAGGAAGAATGTCCTTGCTATGCTGGGAGTTCAGCAAAAATTTGCCAGGCTGATTCTTGGGGTGGCAGATCTGTCATATGAGGAGAGATTAAGTTGATTGGGATTATATTCATTGGAGTTTAGAAGAGAGAGTGGGGATTGCATAAAAATTTATAAAATTCTAACAGAGTTAGGGCAGATTCAGAAAGAATATTCCAGATAGTGAGGGAGTCCAGAGCTAGGGGTGATAGTTTGAGAATATGGGGTGCCTTTTAGAACTGAGGGGAGGAGAAATTTCTTCATCCAGAAAGTGGTGAATGTGTGGAATTCACTACCATAGAAAGTAGTTGAGGCCAAAATGTTATGTGATTTCAAAAAGAAATTAAACAAGGCTCTTAGGGCTATAGGGATTAAGGGATATGGGGAGAAGGGGGGATCAGGATATTGAATTTGATGATTAGCCATGATCATAATGAATGGTGGAGCAGGCTTGAAAGGCCAAATGGCCCACTCCTGCTTCTACTTTCTACGTTTCTATGACAACAATCAGCATGCAATGCTGATTGATACCAATGATGCCATTTTGGAGATAAATGCTCCAGGTGGTGCCTTTCTTTAACCTCATGCCCTCTTAAAGCAGCAACAGGAACAATCCACCATTCAACCCCCTCCCCAAAGTGTTGCTAGTTAAACGAATTATCACTGCTACAAGTTAGTTATTGATTGGTTAATTTCCTCTGGCTGTTGCTTTGGTCTACAAGTGTCTGGTGCTTTGTATTGTTTTTAAAACTATATAAATCCAGCCAATCAATAGCATTGTAAGTGCTGGCTGGATGCTGAAATAATTGAAAACAGCAGACAGCAGAAATTGTTTACAATGGGATCAACAGGCATGGGTTAAATGGGCATTGCAATCCTCGCACTCATTTTAAAGTGCTTTTGAATTTAGCTGCAGTAATTTGAGTAGCAGAAAATATAACCTTGTTTGAATTGAGACAAACAAACCAGGATACTGGTGCAGAAATAGAAAGCCACACATCTTTACACTGTTGTGATAGGTTTGTGCAAAACACTTGGATTCACCAAACCAAGCAAACAGCCTTTATTCTGAGTGTCTGTAAAAGATGCTGAGATGGAAAAGAGTTTAGAAGATTAGAATTCTACACGCTCGACAAAAATGGTTTGTAAACTTTCCTTACCTCATATATGTTTTGTTCATTAATGCAACAAAAATACTGAAACACAGGAATGAACTTAAGCCAATATGAGTTCCAATGATAATGTAAGTTAAATGAAGATCACGAGCTTCTAGATATTCCCTATTCCAGTCATCCAAAACACTAATCCGAAACACAAAATAAAATGATTCATCGAAGGTTTTCAGCTCGTCTGTTCCTAAACAAATGCAGAAAAATAATAGTAAAACAATAAAAATTTTGTAGAATGCAACAAAGTTAAGAGAGTTGTTCAATTAAATATTTGTTTTATGTTGGCTTCTACCATTTTGGTGAATATTAGAATAATAATGATTTCAAAACATTTTAAAAAAGAATAAGTATGTGAAACACATTAGAAGTTCTTACATTTAACTGAGTGGATATGCTTAGCGTATTTTCATCAATAGCCATTCCTCCAGATATACATGCAACTCTCTCAAGCACCACATTGACCTAATCTACAAGTCCTCACCTGACTATCAAGGGATGTCTGTTAGGTACCTGCAGTTTGCTGATTTTATGATAGTGAGGTCTTAAGTCCATTTTGTGCACCTGACACAAATCCATTGAGGTTCAGGGATCTTTATCTGTTTGCATTCTATGGGAAATTTCAAATTTCTAGAGTACTTTTTATTTCATCAATCTTTTTATTTTCAGTTACTAATTGTTGCCACTAGTACTATGGGCACAATATCACTAAGATTGGATTGGAGTGCAAAAGATGGCCAACTGTGGGCAACAAATGAGTGCTATTGTGGGATACATGGGACTATCTAATCTCAACAAGGGTGCCTCATTATCATTTTATGACTGGGTTTTGCAATGGGTTTGACATACCTGCATCATCTGATTTAGGATCAGCTTAATTCACAGATAGTAAGTTAAAGGCTTAATTCACAGATGGTAAAGAAGATTTGGAATTTTGCATTTGGAAGTTAGCAAACAACACAAGCTTACTTGCTGGGCTGCCAGTCCGCAAGCCTTTGAACAGTTCTGGAGACAGTGTGATAGAGGTACACCTGTCTTTTGACACTCAAACATTAATCTCCATAGAGAAAGAAAAATATCTCTTGCTTCTTTAAAGATCAAGCAGAAACTAAATTGCTTTCCTTGTAAGCTTGGCTCCACCTATTCACATGACTCTGTCTCTGGTTAATTAAACCCTACTCTGAAACCCCAGGGGGAAAAATCAAAAATGAACAAAAATGCATTAGCTCAGATTAAACAAATACCCCATTATCTAGGATCAACTATTCTCCTGCATTCTCAGCATGGAGCTGCCTGGATTGCAGACAGACTGGCACCATATAAACTAAAGTTGAATTTAAACATACCCCTCACAAGAAACATGATATAAATTCATTTCTTAAAAGGCACAGCATCATCGCAATATGAATCCAGTATAAGAAGAGTTCAACAACCTAACCAGATCAGAAAAGGCAAGCAAAGCTGCCAATTCACCAAATCAGAAAAGGCAAGCAAAGTTGCAAATTCACCAAATCAGAAAAGGCAAGCCAAGTTGCAAATTCACTGAATATGGTAATGCACCTCCTCCTCACTCCGTCCTGCTAATATACCCCATTCACATTGTTTGTCAGACTCAAACTCTGAACACCAACATGTCTATCGCCTTGCAATTCCTGACGTGCTGCCGCTTCTCCTGCTGATCTAGTCTGTCCTTGCACATTTGTAGGTGGCAAGACCATCATGGCTTGGAACAACCAGATGTCATTGTCCATGAGCACCTCTAAAGTTAGAACTGGAATCGAGCAGTGTGTTACTATTGCTGCTCAATATAGAGGGATTGTACTATATAGAAGTGCCAGAGGCAGAGAAAGACTTTGCAGTTTCCTGAGGGAATGCATATGTGTTTTTGAAATTTGTTAATATACTTATTTTACACCATGTTAAGTTTATTACTTTGCCCCACTTTCCAATATTCCCCATTCATTGAATAGAATCATACCACAGAAAATAAGACAATTGAGGCCACTGAACCAAACTAAAATTGAAGAAAGCAGCATATTGAATATAGGTGTAGTAGGAATGAGAGATTATTAAAAAAATAAGGAAAATGACTAAGAGATTAGGAGAGAAAACATAGAGATAGAATAAGGCGTGAATCTCAAAAAGTATTCAGAAGAACTGTCAAATATTTTAAATTCTATGAAGAGAATTGTTAAACATGAGTTATGGTTTCTGATAAATGGCAGGAAGTTGCTGTCACCTTGCTGCCATTGGTTACTGCAGATTTTACCTTTGAGTCAGAAAATTGTGCAGTCAGACCCACTCCAGAAATTTGAGAACTTAATACAAGATTGACATTTCAGTGCAGTAATGAAAGAATATTGGACTGGTTGATGTGCCCTCTTTCACATAACATGTAAATCTGAGATCCTGAATTTCCTTTCAAGTCTGAAAGAAAACAATGTCACTATCAGAAGAGCAAGGGAATTCTCCCAGTATCCTGGCTGGCATTTATCCCTCAACCAGCATGAAAGACAGCAATATTTCAGATCACTGCATGTCATTGATATTTGTGGAATCTTGTGTGAAAATTGGTAGTAATTCTTCCTACGTTACAAACGTGATGACGCATCTTAATATTTTATGAATTTTTCTGGGAAAACATAAGACTTTTTTTATGACTGGGGATGGGAGGAATGTGATTGCACAATTTGTCTCATTGTTTAATTCCCTCACTACAATGACCAATCATTTAACATACACTAACACACACAAATTAATACACAAACCAATACACACGCAAACACTCAAGTGGATGTCTGAAGTTCCCACCAATGGAGCTTCAATGTGGGGAGAGTTGGATCAGTCCTTCTTGAAACTCAGTTGAAACTGGATGGACCAACAGGCATCGATCTAAGCACTAGAAATGACAATGGCAAACCCAACCCTGTCAACCCTGCAAAATCCTCCTAATTAATCTTTGGGGCTTGTACCAAAATTGAGAGAGCTGTCTCACAAACCAATCAAGCAAAAGCCTGATGCAGTCATACTCATGGAATCATATCTTGCAGATAATGTCCCAGACACCATTATCACCATTTCTGCAGACGTAGTGGCACAGTGGTGTAGAGTTGGGAGGGAGTCCTTAATGTTTACTCTGTACTCCATAAAGTCTCTTGCCCTCAGGTCAAACATGGGCAATGAAATCTCCTGCTGTTCACCCTCAGCTGATGAATTAGTACTCCTCCGTGTTGAACACTCTTGAAGGAAGCAATGAGGGTGGCAAGAGTGCAGAATGTTCTCTGGGTGGGAGATTTTCAATGTTCATCACCAAGAATGGTTCAGTGGTACCACCACAGACTAAGTTGGCTGAATCTTAAATGATATTACTGCTAGACTGGGATTGTAGCAGATTGGGAGGGACCAACAAGAGGAAAAAAAAACCTGACCTCATCCTACCATCACTGCACAGTCCTTGCGGAGACAAAGTCTCATCTTCACATTAAGGATACCCTCCATCATGTTAAATGAGGGAGACTTTGAACAGATCCAGCAACTCAAGACTGGGTTTCCATAAGGCATCGTGGGCCATCAGCAGCAGCAGAATTGTACTCAAACACAAACTGTACCTTCATGATCTGGCATATCCTGCACTCTACCATTACCACAAAGCCTGGTTCAGTGCAGACTGCAGGAGGCTATGCCAGGACCAACACCAGGCATACCCAAAAATGAGATGTCAACATGGTGTAGCTACAGCACAGAACTGCTTGTGTGCCAAACATCATAAGCAGCAAGTAATAAACAAATGCAAAGCAATCCCACGACCAATGGATCAGATCTAAGCTCTGCAGTCCTGTCACCTCCATCTGTGGATGGTAGTGAAAAATTAAACAACTCACTAGGAGGGGGCTCCACAAATATCCCCATCCTCAATGATGGAGGAGTCCAGCACATCAGGGCATCAGAAAAAGCTGAAGCATTTGTAACAATCATCACCCATAAGTACTGTGTGGATGATCCATCTTGGCCTCCTCCAGAGATCTCCAGAATCACATATGTCAGTCTTTAGCCAATTCGATTCACTCCATGTGATACCAAGAAAGGGCTCAAGGCACTAGATACTGTAAAAGCAAAGGGACCTGACAATATTTTGGAAGTGGTATTGAAGACTTGTGCTCCAGAATTTTTCACCCCCTAGTCAAGCTGTTCCAGTGTAACCAAAACACTGACATTTACCTGGCAGTGTGGAAAATGTTTAGGTATGTCCTATCCACAGAAAGCAGCACAAATCCAATCTGGTCAATTACTGCTTCATCAGCCACTTCGATCATCAGTAAAGGGATGAAAGGGGTCATCAACAGTACTATCTTTTGTTTCTTCAGAGTAAGGAGTTTCAGTTTGTCATTTCAAGATGTAAAGTATTCCAGTGTTATCAATGGTTGCATAGGTCTTGACAGCAGATAAAACAGGTATGGACTTCAGTTTGTCCCTTTAGTGTAGAATGTCTGCAGTAATTTTCCAGTCTTTATATTCCACCACTTTATGTCGCCACCAGTAGAGACCAATGTCTTCTTACTGAGAGAAAAGTGAAGATCTGCAACCACCCCCCATTTTTGGAATCCTCTGATTATTCCGAATAAATATGAGGTAAGGAACCATCTTAAACCTTCCAGATCCTGATTTCACCATTGTCATCCCTGGTAGCCAAGAATTCATTATTCTAAGTGAACTTGCAGCTTCGGACACAGACATTGTGATCAGTCAAAACAAGAGACGCTGTATTGTTCAGGCTCCAAATATTGGCAGTTTTAACTGCAGAAACAATTTTAATACCAATGAATAAGAACATAAGAAGAACATAAGAACATAAGAAATAGGAGCAGGAGTAGGCCATCTAGCCCTTCGAGCCTGCCCCGCCATTCAATAAGATCATGGCTGATCTGTTGTGGCTCAGTTCCACTTTCCCGCCCTCTCCCCATAACCCTTAATCCCCTCTCTTATCAAGAACCCATCAACCCGCTTCTTAAAAATATTTAGCGAGGCAGCCTCCACCACTTCAACGGGCAGAGAATTCCAGAGATTCACCACCCTTTGAGTGAAGAAGTTCCTCCTCAACTCCATTCTAAACCGCCTCCCCTTTATCTTGAGGCTGTGCCCCCTAGTCCTACTGTCTTTTTTGAGCGGGAAGAGTCTCTCCACCTCTATCCTATCCATCCCATTCATCATCTTATACGTCTCAATGAGATCTCCCCTCATTCTTCTAAACTCTAACGAGTACAAGCCTAGTTTATTCAGCCTCTCCTCATAGCTCAATCCCCTCAACTCCGGTATCAGCCTAGTAAACCTCCTCTGCACTCCCTCCAGGGCCAAAATATCCTTGCGCAGGTGCGGCGCCCAAAACTGCACACAGTACTCCAGCTGCGGCCTCACCAATGCCCTATACAGCTGCAGCAAGACCTCCCTACTTTTATATTCAATCCCCCTCGCTATGAAGGCCAGCATCCCATTCGCCTTCCTGACCACCTGCTGCACCTGCAAGCTGGGTTTTTGCGACTCATGCACAAGGACCCCGAGGTCCCTCTGCACCGTCGCCTGCTGCAGTTTTTCGCCACGTAAGTAATAGTCCTTCCTACCATTCTTCCTACCAAAGTGGACCACCTCACACTTGCCAACATTAAATTCCATTTGCCATTTCCTGGCCCATTCGCCCAGCCTATCTAGATCCTTCTGCAGACTCTCCACACCCTCCGCACAATTTGCCTTTCCCCCAATCTTGGTGTCATCAGCAAATTTCGACACCCTGCACTCGGTTCCCTCCTCCAGATCATCTATATAAATGGTAAATAGCTGAGGCCCCAGCACCGACCCCTGGGGCACCCCACTAGTCACCAACCGCCAATCCGAATAGCACCCATTGACCCCCACTCTCTGCCTCCTATTTGACAACCAATCCTCTATCCATGCTAACACCCTACCCCCAACTCCATGTCCCCTGACCTTCTGCAATAACCTCTTGTGAGGTACCTTGTCAAACGCCTTCTGAAAATCCAGAAAGACCACATCCACCGGCTCCTCTATCCACTGCCCTAGACACATCCTCATAGAACTCCAGTAAATTTGTCAGACACGACTTCCCTTTAATGAAACCGTGTTGCGTCCGCCCTATCAAGCAATTCCCTTCAAGATGCCTCGCAATTTCCTCCTTAATGACGGATTCTAACATTTTACCTACCACAGACGTTAAACTAACCGGCCTATAATTCCCCGCCTTTTGCCTGGCACCCTTCTTAAACAACGGCGTAACATTAGCCGTTTTCCAATCTTCCGGCACTTCCCCGGAATCCAGCGACGTCTGGAAAATAACCACCAAGGCATCCACTATAACCTCCGCCATTTCTTTCAGAACCCTCGGATGCATTCCATCCGGTCCTGGGGACTTGTCCACAATCAGCCCCTCCAGTCTGTCGAGCACCACCTCTCTAGTAACAGTAATGTCATTAAGACCCTCCATTCCTACCACCTTTCCATCTCTAACACCCGGCAAATTATTCACGTCCTCCTCCGTGAAGACAGAAACAAAAAAGTTATTCAAGACCTTCGCCATATCCCCATCCCCTACCACTAGCTCCCCTTTCTCATCCTCTAAAGGACCAACGTTCACCCTAGCCAGCCTCTTCCTTTTTATATATTTATAAAAACTCTTGCTATCCTTTTTTATATTAAGTGCTAGCCCAGCCTCATAGCTTCTCCTACCCTCCTTTATCAACTTCTTTGTCAATCTTTGTTGACATTTAAACCTTTCCCAATCCTCTTCTCGCCCACTGCTCTTAGCTACTCTAAATTCCTCCGCTTTTAATTTAACACTTTCCTTCACCTCCTTCGTTATCCACGGCTTATTACCTCTCTTCCTACTGTCCTTTTTAACCATCGGAATAAATTTCTGCTGAGCACCAAGAAAGATCTCCTTAAAGATCCTCCACTGCTCCTCAGCAGACCTACCTTCCAACGCACTCCCCCAGTCCACATTTGCCAATTCTTCTCTCATCCTACCATACTCCCCTCTATTCAAACAAAGGACGCGTGTCCGGGAACCCACTTTCTCCTCCTCCATCTGCACCAGAAACTCCACCATACAATGATCACTCTCTCCAAGAGGATCCTTCACCGCAAGGTCCCTAATTCTACCCGCCTCATTACATAGCACCAGATCCAAGATAGCTCGCTCCCTCGTCGGCTCCAACACACACTGTTCAAGGAAATTATCCCGGCAGCATTCCAAGAACTCCTCCTCGAGCCCACCTCGTCCAACATGGGTCGACCAATCAATGATACATCACATGACAGAACTGCTGCTCCCTTATGACAATCATAGTTCTTCAACAACTCACCATTGATGTAATTCCATACCTTTTCAATACAATTATCCAAATGTGAGATAGAAAGCATATCACTTTTGGTGATGAAGTTCACTTTCCTGTATTCAATACAAAATCAATGGGCAGGATATTCTGGCCATGCTCGCCCCAAGACTGGAAATTCCTGCCTGAGATCAATGGATCTTTGCATGGTTCACCCCCACCCGCTATGATTCCCATGGTGGATGGGATGAGAAAATTCCGCCCTCTGTGTTCCATCCAGATTCGGCACCATTACAATAGGTGAACTTCAATCACTAGAACTTAATCCACTTATATCCAATACATTTTTGTACCTGTGATAGCTTTGCTGGATTAACCGATATGGATGTTGTTTCATTGGAGCTGTTTCACGTACATTTACATCATGTATAGCTACTACACTTCTTCCTTATTTACCCCCACATGTACAGTTACAAGACTGTAGTAACTTCTTCGGCTTTAACTTGCCTTGGCTTTAATTTAGCAAGTTGTCTAAATTTTTGAGTACTTCCTCATTCCCCAATTGAATTCGAGGAAAGTCATTCTCAGAATTTCGCCCTTTTTCACCCTGCTTCACTAATATTAACACATCTTGTTTATCGTCACCTTTCTCAATCAAAATATTTCTTAAACATGTTAATGTGACACAGCTTGTGATATTTGTGTCCATCTGGGGTGCATACCAAATAATTTACTTTGACTTTTTCTCAATTTGGCATGGACCACTAAACCTAGATTTTGACGGCTCACCTGATAATACTGGTAATAAAACTAGCAGTTACTCCCCTGCTGCAAATCTATGAATCTTCTCTTTCTTATCAACCTCAATTTTCATTACTTGCTGTGATACTTCCTTGCCACCTCACATGCCCCACTCAGTCTCTCTTTGAAATTTGATACACAGTCTAAGAGTATATTTTCTGATTTCTTACCTTTTTGTGTATTAATTTTAGTAGTCCTTTCATTTCATGTCCATAAACAAATTCAAAAGGATTAAGTCTTGTAGAACCATTTAGTGCATCCTCAATGGCAAATAATAAGAACTGATTTCCTTTGTCCCAATCATGTAGATATCTCCGACTATATACCTTTCATCATTGTTTTCAAAGTTTGATGCCATCTCGCTAACACTGTCTGTGTGTCCAGATTATATGTTGATATATTGTTTTATCTCCATGTTATTCATGCCTTCCTTAAATAATTCTGTCATAAAACTTGACTCTTGATCTGATTGAATTTTTGTTTTGGTAAGCCATTTCTGGTAAATATTTTGGTTAATTCTTCTACAGCTTTCTTTGCTGTAATGTTTCTTCACAGAATGATTTCAGGAAATCTGTTTCACACATCCATAATTGTAAGAAAGGAGGTGGCATGTGACATGCATAGGTGACTGGGATCAAGTGGATTCCTTGAAGAGCATAAAAGGTGTAGGAGTAGAGTTAAGAGAGAAATCAGGAGGGCAAAAAGGGGACACAAGATTGCTTGGACAAATAAGGCAAAGGAAAATACAAAGAGCTTCTGCAAATATATAAAAGGCAGAAGAGTAATTAGGGAGAGAGTAGGGCATCTTAAGGATCAACAAGGTCATCTATGTGCAATGAGATGGATGAGATCCTAAATGAATATTTCTTACCAGTATTTACTGTTCCAATATCTTTTAAAATTTTAATATATTTACTCACTCAATTCTGCAAATATGGAAAGATTTTTCCTTTATACACAAAGCCCTTAAACACATCAGTCACCTGCTATTCACTCTGCATCTGAGCAATCAGTTTGCACACATTCACAGCTCCATCCAGTCCTATTGTTTGTTCCTTTCTGTATATAACTCTTACTGTTTTTCTTGTTTCACAATCTCTAACTTAATATTTCCTGTCTTAAGTCACATATTTCCAACTGGTTTGCCTACTAATCCCCAGCATACTGACTTTGTATAGCCCAGTTTATTACAATGAAAGCATCTAATCCTCCTCAGATCCCTTGTGCCCTCAGCATCTTTTTTATTCTAAGGTGAATTCTTTTTGGAACTTTCAACTATTCCTTCTCTTAACAGACTGCCCTTTTTTTTCTCACCTTCCCATTTTCTATCCCTTTCAGACATAGAAGACTGTCAGTAAAATGACTTTGATCTATGAACTAATTCATATCATCAGCAAGCTCTGCAGCCAGGTGGTAGCTTTTACTCTTTGATTCTCCCCAGGAGTTCTTATCATTGAAGGTAATAAATCTTTGAATTCTTCCAAAAGAAGAGCCTCATAAATCCTTTCTAGTGTTAATACTCTTATCCACCTATCAAAATTACTTTGTTTAATCCTTTCAAATTAAAGATAATCCGTCCAGACTGTTTTCCTGCATTTCAAAACATTTGTATATAACCATCTGATACTAATTCATAAGCACTTAGCATTACTTTCTTCACTGTACCATACTCGGTAAACATTTCTTCTGACAAAGACACATACACTTCACTAGCCCTACCTACTAGTTTACTCTGTAAAAGCAATGTCCAGATCCCATTCAGCCATTTCATTTGTTTATTTTTTCAAATGTATTAGAAAATGCTGCTATGCCGTCATCAAATTTTGGAAATGCTTGCATGAATCTAAACATCTCTCCACTAAGTTCTTGTCCTTCCTAGACTGCTCAGGGAGACAAGAGATGAAATTGCTGGGCCTCTGATGGAAATCTTTGTCTCTTCACTGGACAATGGTGAGGTCCCTGAGGATTGGAGGATAGCGAATGTGGTACCGTTATTTAAGAAGGGTAGTAGGGATAACCTGGGTAATTATAGGCCGGTGAGCTTGACGTCTGTGGTAGGGAAGTTGTTGGAGAGGATTCTTAGAGATAGGATGTATGCGCATTTAGAACAGAACAATCTCATTAGTGACAGACAGCATGGCTTTGTAAGAGGGAGATTGTGCCTTACAAATTTGGTGGAGTTTTTTGAGGAGGTGACAAAAACGGTTGATGAAGGAAGGGCCGTGGATGTCGTCTATATGGATTTCAGTAAGGCGTTTGACAAAGTCCCTCATGGCAGGTTGGTTAAGAAGGTTAAGGCTCATGGGATACAAGGAGAGTTGGCTAGATGGGTAGAGAACTGGCTTGGCCACGGGAGACAGAGAGTAGCAGTTGAAGGATCTTTTTCCAGCTGGAGGTCTGTGACCAGTGTGTTCCGCAGGGCTCTATACTGGGACCTCTGCTAATTGTGATATATATAAATGATTTGGAAGAAGGTGTAACTGGTGTTATCAGCAAGTTTGCGAATGACACAAAGGTGGCTGGACTTGCAGATAGCTATGAACATTGTCGGACAATACATCAAGATATAGATAGGCTGGAAAATTGGGCAGAGAAAAGGCAGATGGAATTTAATCCAGATAAATGCGAGGTGATGCATTTTGGAAGAACTAATGTAGGGGGGAGCTACACAATAAATGGCAGGGCCATCAAGAGTATAGAAACACAGAGGGACCTAGGTGTGCAAGTCCACAAATCCCTGAAGGTGGCAGCACAGGTGGAGAAGGTGGTGAAGAAGGCATATGGTATGCTTGACTTTATAGGACTTGGTGTCGACTATAAAAGCTGGAGTCTGATGTTGCAGCTGTACAGAATGCTGGTTAGGCCACATTTGGAGTACTGCATCCAATTCTGGTCGCCACACTACCAGAAGGACATGGAGGCTTTAGAGAGAGTGCAGAGAAAGTTTACCAGGATGTTGCCTGGTATGGAGCGTCTTAGCTATGAGGAGAGATTGGGAAGACTGGGATTGTTCTCCCTGGAAGGACAGAGAATGAGGGGAGACCTGATAGAGGTGTACAAAATTATGAAGGGTGTAGATAGGGTGAATAGTGGGAAGCTTTTTCCCAGGTCGGAGGTGACGATCACGAGGGGTCACAGGGTCAAGGTGAGAGGGGCAAGGTATAACTCCGATATCACAGGGACATTTTTTACACAGAGGGTGGTGGGGGCCTGGAATGCGCTGCTAAGTAGGGTGGTGGAGGCAGACATGCTGGCATCATTTAAGAATTACCTGGATAGTCACATGAGCAGCCTGGGAATGGAGGGATACAAACGAATGGTCTAGTTGGACCAATGTGCGGCACAGGCTTGGAGGGCCAAAGGGCCTGTTTCCTGTGCTGTACTGTTCTTTGTTCTTTGTTCCTCACTTTCCTCTGGTGTCTCTTTTAACTCCAGATTAAAGTCCAACAGGTTTATTTGGTAGCAAAAGCCACTAGCTTTCAGAGTGCTGCACCTTCGTCAGGTGAGTGGGAGTTCTGTTCACAAACAGGGCATATAAAGACACAAACTCAATTTACAAAATAATGGTTGGAATGCAAGTCTTTACAGGTAATCAAGTTTTAAAGGTACAGACCACATGAGCAGAGAGAGAGTTTTGTAAATTGAGTTTGTATCTTTATATGCCCTGTTTCTGAACAGAACTCCCACTTACCTGATGAAGGAGCAGCGCTCCGAAAACTAGTGACTTTTGCTCCAAATAAACCTGTTGGACTTTAACCTGGCATTGTGAGACTTCTTACTGTGTTTACCCCAGTCCAATGCCAGCACCTCCACATCATGTCTCTATTAACTGCCAGCTTTTAAGCTGAAATTTTGTCTCTCTCCCTTTCTTTCTTCCTTTCCAAATTTTTACACTTCCAGTTCCCTTTGCTGTCTTCTTTCTCTTTCTGCTTCCAATTCATTTCTTTAAATTTCACTTTCTCTTTGAAATGCTCTCTCTTTTTCCTTATATTCTCTTTCTATTTCTAACTGTTTCATTTGTAACTGAATTTTTGGTAATTCAATTGCCTCATTTTTTGGAGAAGTCTCTCAGGCATTCCTTACAATTTTAAATGCTTAGTTATATTATCAACCATATCAGACTTCTTAATCCCTGCAAGTAATCCTGTCTACAGTTTCCGCTGCCTCAGAAAAGCAGCCAATATAATTAAGGATCCCATACACTCCAGACATACTCTCTTCCACCTTCTTCTGTTAGGAAAAAGGTATAAAAGTCTGAGGTCACGTATAAACCAACACTAGGACAATATATTTCCTGCTGCCATCAGAATGGACCGACCTCGCACTAAATTAATCTTTTGCTACACCTTAGCTATTACTGTAACACTACATTCTGCACTCTCTCCTTCTCTATGAATGCTTTGGCTGTACAGCAGGCAAGAAACAATAATTTTCACTGTATACTAATGCACGTGACAAAAATCAAATCAAATTAATTGTAATGTACCTGCCAATTCTCTCAATATAGCTTTTGTTACACTTTTTAAACCCTCCAAGGTTATATCCTGTACTCCCAAATAAGTCTTAGCTATTGCCAGAGCCCCTTTACAGTCATTTTATATTAAATAACACAATACTTCATCTGATTCAGCACTTTTGTCACTCTCATTACTTCTAAAATCACAAATTCCAATACAATCAAGGAATTACGCTTTCAATATCCTGGACATGCCCCAATTTTGTTATAAACCCCACTGATGTTCAATGCAAAGGCATCCCAAATACCAGAAGGGAAACTGGGAATTCTGGCTCTTAACTACTTATTTTTTCAATTATGGAAAAATAGAAGAAAAGGGATGAAACCCAGTGAGGAACGTGGTCAGTCTTATTGTAAATATTCAAATAACAAAATATTTATTAATCTTTAAAACACACAAGAAAAGCAACAGTACAGACAACATTTACAATTAACTGCAGTAATGATTACCCATACACTATGCTTAATTAGAACATAGAACACTACAGCACAAACAGGCCCTTCGGCCCACAAGTTGCGCCGATCACATCAACACCTACCAACCTACAGACCTATCTATAACCCTCAATCTCATTAAACCCCATATACTCATCCAGAAATCTTATAAAAGACCCCAGCGAGTTCGCCTCCACCACCACTGACGGCAACCGATTCCATTCACTCACCACCCTCTGAGTGAAAAACTTACCCCTAACATCACTTCTGAACTTCCCTCCTTGCACCTTAAATCTGTGTCCTCTCGTAGCAACCATTTCAACCTGGGGAAATAGCCTCTGAGAGTCCACCCTATCTATTCCTCTCAACATTTTGTAAACTTCTATCAGGTCGCCCCTCAACCTTCGTCTGTCCAGGGAAAAGAGTCCCGGCTCCCTCAACCTAACTTCATAAGGCATGCCTCCCAGTCCAGGAAACATCCTTGTAAATCTCCTCTGTACCCTCTCAATAGCTTCTACATCTTTCCTATAGTGAGGCGACCAGAACTGCGCACAATACTCTAAATGAGGCCTGACAAGGGTCTTATAAAGTTGCAGCATTACCTCCCGACTCCTAAACTCAATCCCTCGATTAATGAAGGCCAGTACACCATACGCCTTCTTGACCACCTCCTCCACCTGCGAGGCTGATTTAAGAGTCCTGTGGACCCGGACCCCTAGATCCTTCTGCTCTTCAACACTACTCAGACTTCTGCCCTTGATAGTGTACTCGTTCATCCCGTTGGTTCTGCCAAAATGGACGACTACACATTTATCCGCGTTGAAGTCCATCTGCCACTTCTCCGCCTAGTCCTGCATCCTATCTATGTCCTGCTGCAACTTTTGCCATCCTTCCAGACCATCCACAACACCACCGACCTTAGTGTCATCAGCGAACTTACTTACCCATCCCTCCACTTCCTCATCCAGGTCATTTATGAAAATGACAAACAACAAGGGTCCCAGAACAGATCCTTGAGGCACTCCGCTGGTGACTGACCTCCATTCAGAAAAAGCCCCATCCACAACCACTCTCTGCCTTCTGCAGGCAAGCCAATTCTGGATCCACAAGGCCAAAGACCCTTGGATCCCATGCCCTCTCACCTTCTCAAGAAGTCTTGCATGGGGGACCTTATCAAACGCCTTGCTGCAGTCCATGTACACTACGTCCACGGCACTTCCTTCGTCAATGTGTTCAGTCACATTATCGAAGAACTCAACTAGGCTTGTAAGGCACGACCTGCCCTTGACAAATCCTTGCTGACTATTCCTGATCATGTCAAACCTCTCCAAATGTTCGTAAATCTTGTCCCTCAGAAGCCTCTCCATCAGCTTACCAACTACTGAGGTCAGACTCACCGGTCGGTAATTTCCTGGGCTATCTCTGTTCCCTTTCTTGAAAATAGGAACTACATCCGCAATCCTCCAATCCTCCGGAACCTCTCCCGTCTCCATTGACGACGCAAAGATCATCGCCAGGGGCTCTGCAATCTCTTCCCTCGCCTCCCACAGTATCCTGGGGTACATCCCATCTGGTCCAGGCGACTTATCTACCTTGATAGAATTCAAAAGTTCCAACACATCCTCCTCCTTAATATTCACGTACTCAATCTTTTCCATCTGCTGCAAATCCATAACAAAATCTCCCAGATCAGCTTCCACTGTGAATACTGAGGCGAAGTACTCATTAAGCACCTCTGCCATTTCTTCTGGTTCCACACAAACCTTTCCCCCCCTCACCTTTTATAGGTCCTATCCCTTCTCTTCTTATCCTTTTACCTTTCACATATTTATAGAAGGCCTTGGGATTCTCCTTAATCTTACCCGCCAAGGTCTTCTCATGACCCCTTCTGGCTCTCCTAATTTCCCTTTTAAGTTCCTTCCTACAGTCCTTGTACTCCTCAAGATCTTTAACCTCTCCTAATTCCCTGAACCTCTTATACACCTTCCCTTTCCTCCTGACTAGGTTCAACACAGCCTTTGTGCACCACGGTTCCCGTGACCTACCAAAACCCCCTTGTCTCATCGGAACGTTGTCAATCAGAGCTCCAGACACGCATTCCTTGAATATCTGCCACCTTCCTTCGGTACTTTTCCCTAAGAACGCCTCCTTCCAGTTTATTTGTCCAAGTATCTTCCCCAGACAAACACCTTCCTAGCCTGCCTGATCCTATCTCGTTCCAATGCAATTGTGAAGGAGATAGAATTATGGTCACCATTTCCAAGATGCTCTCCTACTGAAAGATCCATCACCTGCCCTGGTTCATTTGCCAGTATCAGGTCAAGTACAGCCTCTCCCCTCGTAGGCTTATCCACATACTGTGTCAGGAAACCTTCCTGAACACACCTAACAAACTCCTCCCCATCCAAACCCTTTACCCTAGGGATATTCCAGTCGATGTTTGGGAAATTGAAGTCTCCCATCACGACAACTCTGTTATTAAAACATCTCTCCAGAATCTGTTTCCCTATTTGCACTTCAACTTCCCTGTCACTATTGGGCGGCCTATAGAATACACCCAGCAAAGTTTTCGACCCTTTGCTGTTTGTAACTTCCACCCACAGAGATTCTGTAGACAGTCCCTCCACAACATCCTCTTTCTCTGCAGCCATGACACTGTCCCTGATCAACAGTGCCACTCCACCACCCCTTCTGCCACCCTCCCTGTCCTTCCTGAAGCACCTGAAGCCTGGCACCTGAAGTACCCAGTCCTGTCCCTGAGACATCCAAGTCTCCGTAATGGCCACTACATCACAATCCCAAACAGCAATCCACGCCCTAAGCTCATCTACCTTATTCACTACACTCCTTGCATTAAAATATATACATTTCAGCCCCTCAGTCTGGGCATTTCCCATCTCCACCGCCTGTCTAACCTCCCTCCCATACTGCCTGCGGTCCTCCCCTACCTGGGAGCGAACCTCCTCCGTCCCAGTCTCCCCATCACAGTTCCCTCCCCCCATCCTTTCTAGTTTAAAGTCCCCCCGGTAGCCTTAGCCAGTCTTCCCGCCAAGATATTAGTCCCCCTGGTATTTAAGTGCCACCCGTCCTTACTATACAGGTCCCACCTACCCCTAAAGAGGTTCCAGTGATCTAGGAACCAAAATCCCTGCCCTCTACACCAGTCCCTCAGCCACGCATTCACCCTCCACCTCATTTCATTTCTTCCCTCATTCTCCCGTGGCACAGGCAGCAATCCTGAGATTACTACCTTTGCTTTTCTCTTCCTCAGCTGCCTACCCAGTTCCCTATAGTCCCTTTTCACGAGTGCCTCCCTCTTCTTGCCTACGTCAGTAGTACCTATATGTACTACAACCTCTGGTTCCTCACCCTCCCCTTTCAGGATGTCTGGGACACGCCCAGAGACATCCCGAGTCCCAGCCCCAGGGAGACAAACCACCATCCGCGACTCACGTCTACGTCCACAAAAACGCCTGTCCGCCCCCCTCACTGTGGAGTCCCCTATTAAAACTACCTTTCTGCTCTCTTTTTTGATTTTTTGGCTCACTGGCTCAGCTCCAGAGACCTGGCCACCGCTTCCTCCCTCAGATGAGCTGTTCCCCCCAGTAGTACTCAGGCCGGAGTACTTATTTTGAAGGGGGACATCCACTGGAGTGCTCTCCATCACCCGTGTTTTCCCCTTCCTAATAGTTACCCAAGTGCCCTCATCCCGTTGCCCTGGTGTGACTACTTGTTTAAAGCTCCTATCTATAACCTCCTCACTCTCCCTAACGAGCTGAAGGTCCTCGAGCTGCATTTGCAGCTCCTTAACCTGGTTTCGTAGGGCCTGCAACTCCACACACCGAGCACAGGTGTGGATGTCTGGCAGGCCAGGAGCCTCCAAGACTTCCCACATGTTGCATTGGCAGCAACATACAGGTCTCACACTCATACTTACCCCTTATAGCAACCCAAAGTAAAAAAAAACTTATAACTTACCTTATCTCTTGGCCCTGTGAGCCAAAGCCCTTACAGCACACACAAAAACAAAAGCAGTCTTACCTGCTCTCAGACAGAGCCCCCCTCTCTCTCTCTCTTTTTTAGGTTAGGGGAGGGGGGGAGGGCTGGGATACTCTACCTATGTAGAGTATCGGGAATCCCCTCCGGTCTAATTTATAGTAGGGTGAAAAAAAACTTGACCCGAGTGCCCTCGCGACTACTTCCGGGGTCAAACCGGGGTCAAACTTAAAACAATCAAAAAAAACCCCACTAAACTCACTAAACAAAGTTAGTTTTTAAAAGAAGGAAAAAGTCGCTGTACTCACCCACAAGCTCTCCACTCGCAAATCGCAGCCTCTCTTCAGTGCTCCCACGGAACAATTCACATCTAAATCTATCTACTTTCCGAAACTTTGAGAATACATCTGCACCAAAACAACATCCTATTGGTTTTAACTCTGTGAGCCAAATCTGGCAAGTAATTACCTGTAGTTTTATTTTGGAAAACCTTCTTTTGATTTAGAGTAGAATTTATGCAGTCTCACACTTCTGTTGCTTTATTTTGCACAAC
Source organism: Carcharhinus amblyrhynchos (assembly GCF_965287045.1). NCBI lineage: Eukaryota > Metazoa > Chordata > Chondrichthyes > Carcharhiniformes > Carcharhinidae > Carcharhinus > Carcharhinus amblyrhynchos. The sequence goes on from NC_137347.1 coordinate 21,287,737, forward strand.
AGGTTGACTTGTTCTCAGAGAGTGCCACTTTGCAACTGGGTCTGACTATGACCTAGATTTCTGGACTGCTAGTCTCCATTTGGCTTAATACATATCTGTTTAACCCTGCTACTAGGCTAATCTGCTTCTCACAAGTCTGCAGTGCAGCTAAATCCATATCAGTTTATTTTTTAGCCAAATTTTTTCATTTCATTCCAACTTCCTAACATACCCTCAAAAAGATGTAGCTCTTCTGAGGAATTGTTGTTGGTAATCCCTAAACCCTGCTGTACACAGAAAGGCCCTATTGTAGATAAAAGACCGTAAGGTACCGTAATTGGGATTATTAGTGCTTAATATTGGATTGCACTACTCTTTTGTGTTTGTGTGACTATTTACTGCTGTCTCATGTTGGGTTCTGATCTTTGTAGCAAGCAGTTCAATAGAGGTATACCGGCCAAGTTATAGGGATTGGGTCAGGGTTTGGGTTGGGATGATAAGTCCAGCTGGTTTGGGTGGTGCAACCAGGTCAGGGGGGGAATGAATGTTGGGTCTGTAGTTTGTTCAGGGAAGGATGGGAGTCTTGTACGGATGGGAGTCAGGGGGTGGGTGCAATCCCTTTGAAGGCTCGGGAGGGTGAAGAATATCATGAGGAGAAAGTATGATTAGTTGTTGCGGGGAGGGGTCCCCATGCAGTTCTTGATCTGGGTATTTAAAACAGTTACACAGAAATTAGAAATGCTTTTATTTCTTCTAATTTTTTCTAAGAAACAATGTGCATAACTCTGTCAGAACCATCCAATGTTAATGATTTAAATCGTTTTGATGGATGGTTACAATGGATGATACAAAACAATTGTCCAAAGGAAGTTTGCGCTTCTGGACTATTGTTGTGCAAATGTTACCTGGGAAATTCCGACAAGGATTCCCCAGTTTATCTTTGGGTTACCCCACAAATCTGATGCTGGGAGCCTGGAGTTTATGGGCTGATTATATTTATCTCACAGCTGAAATCAAAACAACATAACTGACTGCTGTGTGACATAAGGGTCACTAATATTTAATTGCAGCCAGTCTCTCCATTTCATTCGAGCAAAAGAAACAAGAACAAGCATAGGTTTTTTCAAACACTCAACAGTGCTTCACCATCAAATAAAATCATTATTGACCTTTTACCTCAACTCTGCTTTTCCACCTATCTGCACCCGCTGTGCTCAACCCATGCCAGGCTGACCTTCGACCGTTCACTAGTTTTGATGTTACCCGTGCCAACTCCTATTTTAATAATAGTAATTCCTTTCATTTTTTTCATTTGTTATACCCTTGGCTCCCCATTCTTTCTAGTTTTTTTTGTGCCTTCTACTATGAAGACAGGAACACCAAGAACAATTTTATTGTCAATAAATTTATTGTCAATAAAGTGTTCAAACTTCCCAATGACACCAAGCCACAGAAGATGTTAATTTTGATAACAAAGTTATTGGTCAAAGAGATACGTTCTAAGGAGTGTCTTAAAGGAGGAAAGTTAGATAGAGAGGTAAAGAGATGTCGGGAGGGAATTCCAGAGCTTCAGGCCAAATAGCTGAGGCATCGTCATCAATGGAGGAGCAATTATATTTGGGAATGCACAAGGGACAAGAATTAGAGAAGTATAGATATCTCAGAGAATTGTGGATATGGAGAAGACTAGAGATAGGAAGTGGCAAGTCATGAAAGGATTTGAAAACAAGGATGATCATTTTAAAATCAAGATGTTGCCAGGAGCCAGTGTAGATCAGTGAGCTCAGGGGGTGATAAGGAATGGGACTTGCTCTGAGTTAAGACATAGGCAATAGAATTTTGGATGATACAAAACATTTGCTTAATGTCTTGTCCACTTCCTTTTTCTGCGTTAAAATTTCTCCTGTCTTTGCCTCTAAAGGACCACAAAGGCATATTTATATCTTTGAATTGAATTATCTGAATATCAAGACAATAGAGGTTGATGATAATTAAGCTTACCTCCAAATATTAACCAATAGCTGTAGATGTAAGCAAAATAAAATTCAAAGTATAGAAAAAAGAACTTTGCAACAGCAACCATTGTCCTGATAACTGTCAGAATAAAAGGGCCTATAACACTGTGGGGGGAAAAAAACAGTATTACATCATAAATCAATTTAAAAAAAACATTTAAAATAAAAATACACATCTGTACATACCCACCAGCTGAATGTTTAAAATTCGCAATTAATACCCAAATAGACAATTTATTTTGAGTTTATATCTCCTTCTGCTTGATCATATTCTGACAGTTCAGGAATGGAGGGCAAGAGTAGAATTTTCTGTTTGTTCATTTTAATGGATTGCTAACTTAAGTGCCTAAATTCTAAGATATGCTCTCATCTTATAGAAATGTAAATTTGTACAATTTATTCTTATCAGCATTCCCCAACTTAAAAAAAATCCCTCAAAGAGTTGTGGGGTTGGAGAAGACCATTTTAGAGAAATATTATTGAAGAGATCCTTTAGGATCTCTTTAGGATCTCTTTGGATTTTTTAAACTTTCCAAACCAATTGTCTGAACTTACCAATATGTTATGGTACAAAAGTATTCATAAACCCATAAAGGCTTGCTTGGTTTTGGGAAGTCAAAATGACATTGGACAGGGAGGGCTATTGTGGCTGGAGTATTGGAAGCATGTTGATGATAAAAATATGAAGTAAAGAAAAAGATCATAAAAAGCAGAAGCAATCTGACTCATTAATATATATCAGGAAGGGCAAGGATTCCAACACTGATGTCTGCAATACTCCACTACAAACCCTCTTCCAACCTGAAAAGTAACTGTTTATCACTGTTGAAACAAAACAGAGAACGTTGGGTCTAGCAGCATGAAATTATTATACCTGGTTTGTAGCAAATCTTCCTGCTGTCCCCATTTTACATGAGACTCTTAATAGGTACTGTAATAACTTGAAGATATTTGATGTAGCAAACAATTAACTAAAGGGTTTATTGCTAAGAAGAACCGTATGTACAAAGGGTTCAACAGCGCAACTAATACAGATCCACCTAGACTCCAACTGAAGCCCTTTAGTCCCAGAACTGCTCACCCTTGCTCCTGACTAGCCTAGGTTTGTGCGCTTGCACTCCATTGGCTCTGGCCCAGTTACGTGGCCCACAAAGAATTGCCCTCTCCTAACGTCTTGGACTCTCTATGCTAAAATTGTTAAAACATAGGCAAAGAAACAACAATATTGCAAAAAGGACTTCAGGGAAAAACAATTCAGAATGTCAGCCAGTCTAGAAATTTCCAGATCCTTGTGGAATGCCACAGCTCTGTCAGAGGTTCTTCAGCAGTCGATGACATAGGACACCCTGATGGCATGGGCATGCTGGCCACCTCTGGAGCTAAGCCCTTGTCGACTCCTTTTTCTGCCTTAGCAATCAAAACCAAAGGCTGCCTTGGCTTCACCATGGACATGGAACTGTCTTGCTCGGAGGCTTGTACATATGAGCTTGAGGTGGGGCACACTTTCTTGTCACCTGGAGTTGGCTCCACTCTTTCATAAGTGCTCAACATGCTTCTTAACTCAATGGTCCTGTGTCTCCACCACACGAGACTGGTCCAGTCTTCTCCACAACTCTCTCTGGCACTCAGGCAAGTCCGCCACCAAAATTCCGTTCCAACTTGGAGTCATCCATATTAAATGATTGGTCCTCTTTCTGAGAGTCGTGGTATTCTTTCTGAGAGACTTGCCTAGCTTCCACCCTCCCCTACAAATTTAGGAACACCAAGTCCAAACAGGTAGGCAGGTGCCATCCCATTAGTAATTCTGCAGGCATAACCCCAGGGTGGCATATAGTGTTGTAGGACAACAGAAAGTTTACCAATTGCAATGGCAAAGGCCTATGAATCTGCTTCTTAACAGAAGCCTTGAACATTTGCTACACCAACCCATTTGAGGCAGGATTTTTGGAGGCTGACCTAATATGACAAATGCCACTAGACTTTGCAAAAATCTTAAATTTGTCAGCCATGATTGCTGTTCCATTGTCCAATACCAACACTTAAGGAAGACCATGAATTGCAAAGATCTGCCTTAGTTTCTCAATAGTTGATGTGGCTCTGGTGGATCATTCCAATGGTAAAGAAGGAATGTAGGAGGAGGGATAATCAGCCATGGTTATCGAAGGAAATAAAGGAGGGTATTAAATTAAAAGATACTTTTAGAGTGGCTAAAAGTAGTGGGCGAGTAGAAGATTGGGAGAGGTTTAAAAATCAACAAAGAATGACTAAGAAGTTGATAAAGAAAGGAAGGATGGACTATGAAGCTAAACTAGCACTAAATATAAAAAAGGACAGTAAGAGTTTTTACAAATATATGAAGAGGAGGAGGCTGGCTAAAGTGAATGTTGGACCCTTAGAGGATGAGAGAGGGGATTTAGTGGTGGGAGATGAGGAAATGGCTGAGGCCTTAACTAAGTTTTTTGCCTCGGTCTTCATGGAGGAGGACGCGAATAGTTTACCGGATATTAAAGATAGAAGGATGGTAGGAGTTGAGGGCCTGAATGCGATTACTGTCACTAGAGAGGTAGTGCTTGATCGACTAGCAGGACTGATAGTGGACAAGTCCCCAGGACCAGATGGAATGCATCCCAGGGTTCTGAAGGAAATGGCAGAGGTGATAGTGGATGCCTTAGTGATTATTTACCAAACTTCGCTGGATTCCGGGGAAGTGCCGGAAGATTGGAAAATGGCTAATGTTACACCGCTGTTTAAAAAAGATAGCAGGCAAAAGGCAGGGAATTATAGGCCAGTTAGTTTAACGTCTGTTGTTGGAAAAATGCTTGAATCCGTCATCAAAGAAAAAATAGCGAGGCACCTAGAAAAGAATTGTTTAATAGAGCAGACACAGCACGGATTCGTTAAGGGGAAGTCATGTTTAACAAATTTATTGGAATTCTATGAGGATGTAACTAGTGCGGTAGACAGAGGGGAACCGCTGGGTGTGGTGTTTCTCGATTTTCAAAAGGCGTTTGATAAGGTGCCGCACAAAAGGTTGCTTCAGAAGGTTAGGGGGCATGGAGTTGGGGGTAAGGTGTTAGCGTGGATAGAGGATTGGTTGTCTAATAGGAGGCAGAGAGTTGGTATCAATGGGTGCTATTCTGATTGGCGGTTGGTAACTAGTGGAGTGCCACAGGGATCGGTGCTGGGGCCTTAGCTATTTACCATTTATAAAGATGACCTGGAGGAGGGGGCTGAGTGTAGGGTGACAACATTTGCTGATGACACAAAGATGAGTGGAAAAGCAAATTGTGCGGAGGGTGTGGAAAGTCTGCAGAGGGATCTGGATAGGCTGAGCGAGTGGGCGAGGACCGGGCAGATGGAGTACAATGTTAGCAAGTGTGAGGTTATCCACTTTGGCAGGAATAATAGTAGGAGGGATTACTATTTAAAGGGCGAAAAGCTGCAGCATGCTACAGTGCAGAGGGACCTGGGGGTCCTTGTGCATGAGTCGCAAAAACCCAGTCTGCAGGTGCAGCAGGTCATCAAGAAGGCGAATGGGATGCTGCCTTTATAGCGAGGGGGATAGAATATAAAAGCAGGGAGGTCTTGCTGCATCTGTACAGGGCATTGGTGAGGCCGCACCTGGAGTACTGTGTGCAGTTTTGGTCGCCGTACTTGCGGAAGGATATTTTGGCCTTGGAGGGAGTGCGGAGGAGGTTCACTAGGCTGATACCAGAGATGAGGGGGTTAGACTACGAAGAGAGACTATGTAGACTGGGTCCGTACTCGTTGGATTTTAGAAGGATGAGGGGGGATCTTATAGAGACATGTAAGATAATGAAAGGGATGGATAGGGTAGAGGTAGAGAGATTCTTCCCGCTCAGAAAGGACAACAGGACTATAGGGCACAGCCTCAAGATAAGAGGGGGGCAGTTTAGAACGGAGTTGAGGAGGAACTTCTTCACTCAAAAGGTGGTGAATCTCTGGAATTCTCTGCCCGTTGAAGTGGTGGAGGCTACCTCGCTAAATATATGTAAGACACGGGTAGATAGGTTTTTGACAGACAAGGGAATTAAGGGTTATGGGGAGAAAGCGGGAAAGTGGAACTGAGCCACTCCAGATCAGCCATGATCTTATTGAATTGGGTGGCAGGCTCGAAGGGCAAGATGGCCTACTCCTGCTCCTATTTCTTATGTTCTTATGTTCTCATGAGCTGAACATCCAGTCACTTGGAATGGATATCTGCTAAGATCAGGAATATGCACCCCAAAAATGGTCCGGCAAAGCCTACATGAAGCCGCAACCACAGACAGCCTGGCCATTTCCAAGGGTGCATAATTACTGGTGGAGGTAACGTTTGCTGATTCTGACAACGTCCACACTGCCCAACCATTTGTTCAATTTCTCTGTCAATGCCAGGCCATCAGACATAATTTCTCTTTAATGCTTTCATTCTACTCTGCTCAGGATGAGCATGATGTAACTCTTGGAGCTGGGGCCATTGCCCCAGGGTGGTACAATGACATAGGCCCCTCGACAATAGCATTCCATCTTTGCAGGTCATCTTGTCCCTGCATTGTAAATACAGCATCATTTGCTCTGCCTTGTCAAAGTGCCATCCTGTCAGTACTATTTTCTTGACCTTTGTGAACAATGGGTCTCTATCCATGACTTAATATGGGCTGCTGAAACAGTTAGAGTGTGCAAAATATGCAGAGCCAGTACCATCTCCTATGGAACAGGTGATTGACGATATAGTGTGTGGTAGGGGAAAGCGGCTCAATGCATTTGAGATCTATGTTCCAGGTCAATCCTGGTGGGTATTGCTGTATGCTGCCAGCAACTAAGCCCATGTCTGCTCTTTAGCCGAGGCAATAGGTGGCACTGGCTTATCCCCAACAATGGCTTATGGTCTGATACAATTGTGCAATGCTGAGTATAGACATATCGATGAAATTTTTTCACCACATAGATAACTGCTAGGCTTCCTTTGTTGATCCGTGAGTACTTTTTCCTCAGCACCTGACAAAGTCCTTGAAGCAAATGTAATCAGCATTTCCACACCATCTACCATTCTATCCAACTAATGGTTTGCTCAGGTCAAAGAACATGAGCATTGATGACAACTATAAAGCTCGTTTGACTTTTACAAGAGCTTCTACTTGCATGTCTCCCTACTTCCAATGCTAAAAGCTGATGTAGGGGACCAGAAGTTTGTTACAATACCTACAAGGGGTTATATCATAAACTGTTCTGTCATTCGGTGTTTTGTCAGCCTGTGCCATTTTTCAATGCAGCTGGCAGAAACATGTGCAGTAATTGAGCATTCCCAGGAAAGACTTTAGTTCTATCACATTCGTTGACACTAGCACTTCTGTAATAGCTTTCATCTCATCTTAGAGGGGATGCAACCCCTTTGCATCCACTTTTTGAACCTGAGGTGTGCAACCTCTTCAGCTTGGAAAACACATTTCTTCCATTTCAATCATTTGCTGGTTTCCTTAAACTTCTTAAAGACCCCTTCTGGGTTTTCAGCATGTTCCGCAGGAGGTGCACTTCTAATTAGGAAATCATCCAAGTGTACCACCACTTTGGGGATCCCTTGAAACAGGTTCTCCATAGTGCGTTGAAAAATGGCACAGGTTGATGAAACACCGAATGGCAGTCTGATTGACTGATATAACCCCTTGTAGATACTTATTGTAACAAACTTTCTGGAATCCTCTTCCTGTTCCATTTGCTGATAAGCAAGACTTAGGTCTAGCGTAGTGTATTTGAAGAGCCCTGCGAACTTAGCATAGAGGTATTCTGTCTTGCGAATGGGATAACGATCCAGCTCAGCTTCTCTGTTCACTTTCAGTTTACAGTCCCCACAGATCCTCAAGGTGTGGTATGGTTTCAAGATGGGGATAATGGGCTTGGCCCATTCTGAAAACTGTACAGGCTTGATGATACCCAACTCTTCCAACCTTTTCAGTTCGACTTCTGTCTTTTGATGTAATGCATATGGTAGGGGAGAAACTACAGGCAGTGGCCCAGTTCATTTATCTTGGCAGCACCCGCTCCCAAGCAGTGACTATTGATGCAGAAGTTAACTGCAGAATAACAAAGGCAAGTTCTGCTATTGGTAGACTGTGCTCCACTGTATGGGAAGGTCGAGGAATCAGCCCAGCAACAAAACTGAAGGTCTACAACGCTGTGGTACTCACTACCCTCCTATATGCCTGTGAAACGTGGACTGTGTATTGAAGACATGCAAGACAGTTCAATCATTTCCACATGACTTGTCTTCACAGAATATTATGCATCCGATAGCAAGACAAAGTACCAGACACTGAAGTTCTCTCTACAGCAAGTCTACTATCAGTCCATACACTGCTGATGAGAGTGCAGACCCAGTGGGCAGGTCACGTCATCCGTATGTCAGACGAGTGCATACCCAAGCAGCACCTTTTTGCGGAACTCTCTGCTGGAAAACGCTCGCATGGAGGGCAGAAGAAATGTTTCAAAGACACACTCAAAGCCTCCCTGACGTCGCCTGACATTGACACGACCACCTGGGAAACGCTGGCACAAAACCTCCCTACCTGGCGCTGCCTCATCCACAAAGGCTGTCAAGCTCACGAAGCAAGGTGTATTGCTGAAGCACAACTTAAGTGCGAGCTGCGCAAGTCCAGAGCCACCAGCACAACAACTACAGTGTGTCTACACAAGTCTGTCCAATATGTGCCAGGACATTCCATGCCCAAATTGGCCTGATCAGTCATCTTCGGACACACCGCAACCAGCCTCAAAATGACTAATGGTGTCGGTCCTCATCGATGACGATGGACGAACAACATTGCATACGGTACTGCATGAGCTTGGAGAAATCGAGACATAGCTTTGGTGTTCAAAGAAATTTTAGTTTTAACCCCTTTTAATTCCTTTTGGACTACTTCCTGCTTTAAAAAGGAATTCCTGGAATCCTCCATCCTGGATCTTAAATACTTCCAATCTGATAACCTCCATGAGGTCCATGGGGAATCACTAATTGATCTCTCCATGGGGCTCATTGAGCATAAGTTCCCCTGGGAACAGGCAATGGTCTGCCCACCTGAACTCATGACCTGAACCTTTTTTAAGGCAGGCGCAGAACTGAACTACAGGGACTTGTGTGTATACACCATGGTAATGATTTTATTTGCATTCCATAATAAACTATGTTCTTTTCCATTTGGGCTTCTTCAGTCATTACTTCCAACCAGTTCCGTTTTATTTGTTTTAACCAGTCCCGCCCCATGAGACTGGGCATACGAGCTTCAGTCACCATGATGGGCAGCTGAATTGACTGTCTCCTGTATGATACTGGTACAAAGGTTGTTCCCCTATTCTTAATGTTTCTCTTGTATATGTCACCAAGGTAGCCTCAGAAAGACTCAAGGGCTGTAGTCCCTACTGGAAAAGCTTGAGTATCTTTTCACTGATTACCGAGATTGAAGCACCAGTGTCAATCTCTACCTTCAGGGGGCAGCTGTTTATCATTCGGATAATCTCTATAGGTGATAACTTGCTGAGTTGGACTTGATTGAATCTGTAAGCCTCAAATCCCTCCTTTACCAGCTTATTTATAGGGGTTGTGCTAATTATTTACTGTTTTTAGGAATATTCTATGTGGCCTGCTTCACTTTACACTGAGCTTGCAGTTCTTACATCTAAAGCAGATGAAATTCTTGCATTGGCATGTCTCATAGGGATGGTCTCCCCCATATCCAAAATATGTCAGAGATCCTGGTCCTGAACAATTCAAGCTCTGCTGCAGTCTCACTTGAGCTATTTCTAGCAGCAGTTGTTTCCCATCATAACTGAGTCATCTCATTCTTCAAGTCTTGCAGCTTACACACACCTTGCTCAGTGCAGTCAGTCACTTGGGCCCTCTTTACTGCTTTCTCCAGTGAAATTCTGGTTTCAGCGAGCTGTTTCTTTTGGGTGATGGGGTTGTTGATCCGCATACTAACAAGTCCCCCAACACGTCTCCCAGTGAAGGCCCAAACTCACAATGTTCAGTCAGTTGTCAAAGTCTGGCCACGAAGTTTGAGACTGTCTCTTCTGGCTCTTTAGCCGCAGAATGAAATTTATATCCTGTCATGATTACGGAAGGTTGGGGGTTATAGTGATTCCTAACTATATTGATTAACTAAGCAAATGTTTTTGTGTCCAAAGCATCAGGTGACGTCAAGCTCCTCACCAGTTTGTAAGTCTGTGGATCGCAAACTTTAAGCAGTATCACCTTTTGTTTCTCCCTGGTTGCTACTAAGTTCACCACAAAAAAAATACTGCAGCCTCTTAATGTACTGCTCCCAACTCTCGATCTCTGTCACATGGTTCTATCTTCCCAAAGAATGGTATCTTAAGAGGAAGCCTTTGGGCAGGATTTTCTGACCACGATCGCACTAAAGCCGAAAAATTCCACCCAAGGTCAACAGATCTTTTCTGACCAGGACATGGTCTGTGTCCTGCCCACTACGATTCCTGCGGCAGTTGGGATGGGAAATTTCTGCCCTTTTCCTTTTTGCACTTTGACTTCAAGTGATTGGTCTCTTCCCCCTCCAATTCTTCACTGTGGACTGATGTTCAATGACTGATCTGATATTTCCTTGTCACCAATATAATAACTTGAGATGACTTGATGTGGCAAACGATTAACTAAAGTATTTATTGATAAGAAGAACTATAAACACAAAGGATTCGACAGCACAATTAATACACAGCCTAACTCCAACAGAAGCCCTCCAGTCCCGGGACTGCTCACTCTTGCTCTCAATTGGTACAGATTTGCATGCTTGCGCTCCATTGGCTCCGGCTCAGTCACATGGCCTGTGATGGATCGCCCCCTTAAAGGGGTCACACTACCATATCATAGCGAGGGGGATTGAATATAAAAGTAGGGAAGTCTTGCTGCAGCTGTATAGGGCATTGGTGAGGCCACAACTGGAGTACTGTGTGCATTTTTGGGCGCCGCACCTGCGCAAAGATATTTTGGCCTTGGAGGGAGTGCAGAGGAGGTTTACTAGGCTGATACCGGAGTTGAGGGGGTTGAGCTATGAGGAGAGGCTGAATAAACTAGGCTTGTACTCGTTAGAGTTTAGAAGAATGAGAGGAGATCTCATTGAGACGTATAAGATGATGAATGGGATGGATAGGATAGAGGTGGAAAGACTCTTCCCGCTCAAAAAAGACAATAGGACTAGGGGGCACAGCCTCAAGATAAAAGGGGGGCGGTTTAGAACGGAGTTGAGGAGGAACTTCTTCACTCAAAGGGTGGTGAATCTCTGGAATTCTCTGCCCGTTGAAGTGGTGGAGGCTGCCTCGCTAAATATTTTTAAGAAGCGGGTTGATGGGTTCTTGATAAGAGAGGGGATTAAGGGTTATGGGGAGAGGGCGGGAAAGTGGAACTGAGCTACAACAGATCAGCCATGATCTTATTGAATGGCGGGGCAGGCTCGAAGGGCTGGATGGCCTACTCCTGCTCCTATTTCTTATGTTCTTATGTTCTTACCACAGGTACTATTAAATCTCCTGTGACTGTATGCTAAATCAGAGGCCACATTGTTTTGTCATGGTAGGAGTGTAAAATACAATGTAACAAAGCAAATACTTATATTTTTAAGTTCCTATTTTCCCAGATTTAAACTGTGTGATTTAAAAAATGCTGTCAGTTCTTAGGGTAGAGCTATGTTTTTTAAACTGCCTTTCCCTTTAAAACTACAAATAATCTAACTGTTCATCCATTTTCTGGAAGGGCATCAGGCACTCTAAAGGGAGATTTTGTCAACAGCATTCTATCTCTAACGCTGTAACCAGAAATGTGCACCACTTCCATTCTCTTGCTTTTTGTGGGCTGTGCGGGACACAGACCATGAAAAGGTCTAGTGACCTTGGGTGGAATTTTTCGGCTTTAGTGCGATCGTGGTCAGAAAATCCTGTCCAAAGACTCTGTCTTAAGATGCCATTATTTGGGAAGATAGAATCATTTGACATTGAGATCGAGAGTTGGGAGCAGTACATTTTGAGGCTGCAGGTTTTTTTTGTGGTGAACGAAATAGCAACCAAGGAGAAACAAAAGCTGCTTGTCCTGGATGGTGTCAAGCTTCTTGAGTATTATCAGAACTGCCCCACTCCAGGCAAATGAAGTGTATTCCATTACACTCCTGACTTGTACTTTGTCTATAAAAACCCATCAGGCTTTCAATCCTGCCTTCTGTCTCCACAGCAGAAGGTGGCCTAAAACAGCTGAGAGCAGGAGAAGAAAGAAGATGGGTACCTGAGCTGAGAATCTTCACTCCCTTTGAGAGAGCCCTGAATCTGGTGGGGGAGGAGGACAGGACCATGACTGACAGCCAGGTTGGGGTGTGACATGGAGGTGAGCATCTGCTAATCATTCATTTATATACCCCGTTATTCGACACAGCTTTCCACTACACAATCCATCATTACAGATATTGTTTCCACGATGGAACACATTAGTGGTGAGGTTTCTGGGTCACTCTCTGATGTGCACAACATAGTTGATGTACATCTGGTGGAAATGGGAATGTCCGAGGCCTCTCGCACACAGGGGCCTGACGATTCACTTGGCTCCAAGCCAGATGCCATGCTGCTGCAATTAGTTCCCCCTTTGCTGCTGGAGATCCTACAGCAGAGCCGTGGAATGTAGGAGGGGGTGTCAGCAACACTGTAGTGACTGCAAGTCTGTTGGGAGGAGTCCCATGGACTGCAGGTACAGGAAACATTGCTGGAATTCCGTGGTATCCAGGCCAATACTACAAGGGTGGCATCTGCAGTGGAAAGCTTGGTGCAGGAAATGTTTGCCATGGGTGGCAGGTCCAAGGCATGGCTGAGTCACAGCAGGCTACAGCCGATTCACAATGGGCCATGGCCAAATCACTGTGAACCACGGCTGAAGGCCCTGGGATCATTCTCAAATCATTACGATGGTTGAGGGGCTCGAGAGCACCCTGGATTCCCAGCACGCCATGGCTAAGACACAGTGGACTATTGCTGTGGGCTTGAGAGCGTGACCTAATCAAAGCAGGACATGGCTGAAGGGCTGCAGAGCTTGGCCCAGTCTCAGAGGACACTTGTTGTGGACGTAGAGTGGATAGCTCAGAATCCGAGGACAATTGCTGAGGGCTTGTACGCCGTGGGGCGAATGCAATTAGGCCTCCAGGAGTGGCAGGGCCAGGTGACATCGGAGCTCGGTCCAGCTGCTCCACCATCCCATGGAATGACCCAGGAACTCACTGGCACCCCAAGTTGAGGAGGAAGGGCTGGAGCCCATGCTGGGGCCTCCCACTCGGGAGACTCCGACTCCTTCCTTCCTGATACTGATGTCTCTCAAGGGCAGTGAGATGAACCAGGGTGGCATGGAAAAGTCTGTGCCATCAGAAGGTCAGCTTGGCCCTCCAGGTCCTGGCCCTTCAGAGGATGCCCACCAAGGGCGTCACAGGCAATGGGGTGTGGAACCCAGCTGTCTGCTGTACCTCTGATGTACATTCTGGGGAGACATATCAACGTAGCGCTAGGCCACATAAGATAAAGAAGTTGTAGGGTCACCAAGAGGACATTTATTTTTAATGCCAACCAAATAAATTAAATTAAACAAACTCAGGGCAGCACCCCTGCAAAAAAAAAGGAACCACCTGAAACCAAAAAAAGGAAACTTAAAACATTAAATCAAAGTGTGATTTAATGGTGCCCAATGAGCATGAAAGGCTTTGACAGTGCCCTCGGACACTGCATGCTCCCTCTCTGGAGACACCTGGCTGCAAATATAGCTCTGGTAGAGTGAAGGCATCGCTTTAGCAAACCAAATAAGCCAAATCAAATAAGCTGAGGGTTGACTTAAAGGGGCAGCCTTTTAAAAAGAGGGAAATGCGCCCAAAGCAAAAGAAAGCAATGTATAAAGAAAACTTAAAACATAAAATTAAAATGTGATTAAGAGGATCAGTAATACACCCCAGCCCCAACGGGGGCCCAACGGGCACTGCTGGCCTCAATGGTAACCTCAGACACCACATGCTTCACCTCCCGGGACCCAGCTTTGGATATAGCCACAGTAAAGGGGCAGACAGCTGCACTTTTAATGCAAAACAAGTAAACTAAACCTATCAATCAGGGATATGGCAAGAAGGGCAGCCCCCAAAAAGAAGAAAACCGTCCCACCAAGCCTGGCCACCAGTGTAGCTGTGGTAGAGGGGCAGACAGTCACATGGGTGAAGGCATCTTTTTGGCAAACCAAATAAACTGAGAGACAAAGTAAAAAGGGCAGCCCCTTAAAAAGGGGGGGAGCCATTTGGAGCAAAATAAACCAATGCATAAAAAAACTTAAAACATCAAATCAAAATGTGATTAAAAAAGATCAATCATACACCCCAGCCCCTGCAGGGCCCAAAAGACATGGGAGGCCTCAATGGTGCCTGTGGACTCCATGTACTCCCTCTGCTCATAAATGAAGCTGTGGTAGAGGATCAGACAGTCGCCTGGATGAAGGACTGCACCTGTTAGGTTTAGGGAATTAGGCATTATCAATTATCACCTCCACCTATTTTTTAACACTATTCCTTCACCAATAAATGTTATTGCACCCCACAGCTGTGACTAATATGTCTGTGATTTCCCTCCAAAGGGATTATTATACCTTGACCTGACCCAGAGGGGCTCCGAACATCGTTATGTTTGAGGGAGATCCTTCGGCCCACCTGTAATGCAATCCCAATATTCAAGAGCCCGTGGTATACTTGTCTCAGTTATGACAATTGAAATGTTCAGGACAAACAACGTCAGCTGTGGGTGCCATGCCACTGGGTCACACAAGCTGGTATAGCATCCCCAGAACACTGTGGACCCTGAGACCGTGCCATACCCTTCCCCTCTGCCTCCATGGGACCCGTCAGCAGACAGTGTGTCCCCAACCCCCACCCAGATGTGGGCCCAGGCATCAATATGCATGCAGAAGTCAAGTAAGAGTCAGACTTGTTTTGCACCAGAGCAGCATCACAGAGTGTCGCATAGCGAGTGTTCATCATCCTTTTGCTTGGACCAATAACTCAGTAATACGGCCAGCCCAGGTCAATTATCCTGGTGTTACCATTGGACAGGAGAGTGAAAAGGGTCAGTGTGGGGGCAGGGGGCCGGGTCTTCTGATATTCTGCTGTAGCATCACATGCCCCCTAGCCCGAGAATCTTTACGCAATGAGGGCCTCCCTCACCATCCTGCCCTGTTGGACCCTCGTCATTGCCTGTCCTCATCCACTGGTTCCTCCTTGGCCTCTTCTTCTTCGCCCTGCTCCTTCACATCCTTCTAGCAGCCTCCCCCTCCAGTGGCGTCTGGCTGGTAGTCCTCCTCCTCTTCCTCCAAGAAGTCTCCTCGCTACTGCACCGTGCTGTGGAGTGCACAACAAACCACCATGATTTGGGAGACTGTCAGGGGGCAATACTAAATGACCCAGCCAGAGCAGTCCATGCAGTGGAACTGTATCTTTAGGAGCTCAATGCCCCGCTCCAGGATGGACCATGTGGCAGCGCGAGTATCATTATGATGGGTGTTAACATCAGTCTCTGGCCTTTGCACTGGTGCCTTCAGCCAAGTCCTGAGTGGGTCGCCCTTGCCCCCCCCAAGAGCCATCCCAGCAGCCTGGGCTGGTCAAAGAAGACCTTGGGGATCTCAGAGCTGCTTAGGATGAAGTTATCGTACACGCTGACTGGGTGTTGTGCACATACGTGCATGATGTGTATCCTGTGATCACTGAGTGGAACTCCTTCCTGTTCACAAACCATGGTACCAGGCTTTGTGGGAACTGCAGGGCAAGTGTGTACAGTTGGTTGCCCCCTGCATGTTTGGCATCCCAGTGATGGTGGCAAATCCAGCGGCCCAGGCTTCCTGCGGAGGCTGGTCAAGGTTGAAGTTGATGTAGAGGCCAGCCCAGATAAACAGAGCATCCATCACCTTGCGGCCAAATGTGTGCACTGCGGACTGAGAGATGCCACAGAGGTCACCACTGGAAATCTGGAAGCACCCGGTTGAGAGTTGAGAGTTGCCATGACCTTCACCACCACTGAGACCTGGTGTCCTCTATCCCTTGAGGTGCCAAGTCCAATAAAAACATGGCACAGCTGTTGCACTAACTACTTGTGGAGTCGATGCCTTTGGTGGCACATGCTGTCTGGCAGCACCTCAAAGGACATGGCATGTCCTGAACCGCCGGGGTCCCATCTCCTTTGTGCCCTGGCATGCCCTCTTGGACCGATGGGTGCCTGCCTCTTGCCCCCGCCTGGCACCTCCCTCTTCTTCTGATACAGCCACCTCCCCCTGGGCTGTATCCTGGGCTAGCTTTGCAGTCGACACACTTCCTCCTCCTCCTCCTCTCCTCCTCTGCAGCAGCTACAGGAATCTCTGCTGGGTATATAGGCCCCATTGGTGATGTCCATCATTGTTCTGGAAGTGAGAGGAGTGGATTGGGGGAAGATAGAGAGAGGGACATAAATTCTATCAGGTTCTCCGTCCTGGGACCTGCAGTCCCTCCCAGCAACCGGGGCTGGCGGGGGAGGAAGAGAGGGAAGCAATGGCCGGGGCCAGCAGTGGGGGTAAGCAGCTGTCGTCGGGGGGAGGGGCAGTCTGGGCTGCAGAGGTCAGGGGTTGTCGCTGGCTGGTGTCAAGTGCATTCACCCTGACTGCTGAGTGATCCCCTGAGGGCATTCTTTGAGTGCAGACACCAACCCCAATGCTGTTGCCACGGCACTCTTCCATCTGTCAGTTACATAGGCTTACTGGCTGACTGCTGATATTCTTCTTTTATTTTCCACTCGGGGGACATGCGCATTGCTGGCTGGCCAGCATTTATTGGCCGTCGCTAGTTGCCCAAGGGCAGTTGAGAATCAAACGCATTGCTGTGGCTCTGGAATCATCTGTAGGCCAGACTAGGTAGGGACAGAAATTTCTTTTCCTAAATGACATTAGTGAACGAGCAGGTTTTTCCGACAAGCAACAATGGTTACCCAGTCATAGCTACTATAGTTCCACTGAGAGTAGAAGTTTTAAAATTATAAATGCAAAATTACAGCATATTGAAGCAATTTGTTAAATTATTTAATGGGATGTGGGCATCTGTTGCCTACTCCTAATTACCAGAAGCTTGGTAGGCTGTTTCAGCGGGCATTTAAGAGTCAATCAGATCTGAAGTCACAAGTAGGGCAGAACAGGTAAGGATGGCAGATTTATTGGTGAACCAGATAGGACAATCTCACATTCAGATGGGCGGCACGGTGGCACAGTGATAAGCACTGCTGCCTCATAGCATCAGGGACCTGTGCTCGATTCCTGGCTTGGGTGAGTGCCTGCGAGGAGTTTGCATGTTCTCCCCATGTCTGTGTGTGTTTTTTCTGGGTCTCTGGTTTCCTCCCACAGTCTGAAAGATGTGCTGGTTAGATGCATTGACCCGAATAGGCACTGGAGTACGGCGACTGCAGGAATTTCACAGTAATTTTGTTGCAGTGTTAATGTAAGCTTTACTTGTGACTAATAAATTTTAACTTTTTTATTGAATTTTCATTGTCTGCAGTGCTGGGATTCAAACTTGAGTCTTCACTATTAGCCTGGGTCCCTGGATTACTGGTCCAGTGATAATACCACAACACTTTTATCTCCCTGACAGCTTGAGTTATTTTCCAGTGGAAGAGATAGTGGGTTAAAATGATACGCACTTCTTGGTAACTCAAGATGGAATAGGGTTCTCAACTCTGGCTGGACATGTCCTAGGGTAAGCCACCACATCATCTCCCGCTTTCAACAGTCCCTGCCCAGAATCCTGCCAGTGGTTACTTGACTAGTAAATCATCACAGAGTCCCACCTTCCTCAGTTTTTTCAATGTGTCCTGGTTTTGACTTTTGAAAATTTGTACCTCTCTCTCTCTTTTCCCTCTTCGTGCCCCCACATCCTCCCACACCCCTCTGCCCCACCACAAAGAATGGGAGAGTTAAGAAAAAAGTGAGAGTATTTGAAAATTGGTTTCACACATTTAACATTAAAGATGCATGGTGTGGATTTATTTAGATTGAAATAGCACTGTTGGATAATGATTTTAAAAAAACCCTTTTGGAATCTGCAATTGTGTGATTGACTCCCCCCCCCTCATCCTTCGTGTTTCAAGTGATTAACCCTTATTTCTGTATGCCACATTGCATTGCTATGTGGAGTGGGAGATGCCAATGAACAAATTTTGGAAAGATAAGGTTTGGCAACACGAATTTCAAACAAAAAAAGCTAATGTATGAAAAGAAACGATTTACCAAGCAAAAGAAATGTCACAACAATAAATTGATACTTGAAAAAATGAGTAATAAATGAAGCAGGCCATAAGAATGTGAAAGGATGAAAGTGTGTGCCCAGCTGCTTCCAGTCCCAGGACGGACACATGGACACACATACCCCTCACATGTACCTCCCCACACACACATTCACACAATATGCAAACACACACACACACACACACACTCACCCATTAAACCAAGTCAAAGAAACAAAGGAATCTTGTAGAGGTGACAAGGGTCTTGGCTGCCTGAAGAACCAAAGAGGCCCCGGCTTCACCTCTTTTCAGGATGGTCCCCCGCACCTTGTGTTACTTAACAGGCAAGTGGTGGGCCATACTATGATCAAGAACCTGGGGGCAGAATCTCAATTTGCTAAGAGCTGCTGACCAGAGGTTGGCAGCTCTTCTGTACTTAGCAGTGCCACTGAAGAGGCATTGGCTGCTACTGGTATTACTAACATCTGAGCCCTCAATCTGAGAAGAGATCCCGGTACAGGTAAGAGTGTAAAAAGGTCAAAGTGTAGGAGGAAGAGGGAGGCAGCAAGGGTAACTTTTGTGTATAGAAGTGGATCATACTAGAGCTCCATGCTGTTTTTGGATTTCAAGGCATATCCAGTTTAGAAGACTGCCATACTGAGTGCCCTATACATATACATGTTTGAATTGTTACGTGGGAAAATCAGATACAGGAATTTTAGTATTTCCCCCAGATCAAGGTTTCCAGCATATCTGTGCTACATGCAATGTAATATGCTGAGGTTGTGGCAGCTCTAATTCAGACTAGAGACCAATCATCTGTCAATGTCAGTGCTATATAGTAAACATAATTATAGAACTTCTGATTGAAAAATCAATGCTTCATTCCAATTTGTTTACATCATTGTGGGGACTATTAAGAGACAGGAAACAACCATGTTTTATTGCTAAAGTATGAGCTCACATTAAGGCAACCAATTCATATCAGTAATCCTCAGGTTGACAAATGCCTTTAAGCTACTTATGTTACTTGTCAAGTGTTGACGAATCAGCAAAATAGATAGAGGCATTAATTATCAACCCAAGCACCTCAGTGGACAATGGGGCAGGAAGGCCGTCCATGGATCTTCCAATCATAGATTTAATTGGGGTGGTGATAGGAAGGGTACTGGGCGGGGGAAGAATAACCATGATTATTATATTGTATTAGACTTTAAGTAGGAACTGTCTGATTACACATCCATTGAAAAAGAGACCCTTCAGTGCAGATTTAGCATAACTTCTCTATTTGTCAATTCTATCCCTCCAAAAATAAACTCCAATGTTTGGTTTGCCTTCTTATGGCCTCATTAACCTTTAGCAATTTATGCATTTGCAATACAACATTGCTTTGTTTATCTATCACATTCAGAGTCCCTCATTTAAGTGATATGCAACCAGCTTATTTTTCTTGTCAAAACGTAATACCTTACATATATATGTGCCGAATATACAAATATAGTCATATGCATTCACCTTGGAAGAAAGACGCAGAGTGGGGAAAGAAATAGAGGGAGAAAGATTGCACATGAGTGAGACACTCAAGTCAGCAAAAACATACTATTATTTTACCTTAAAGCACGGAGATGCTTCAAATTCTTCAACCATAATGGGATCAAGGATATTGCAATAAGACGCTGACAAAATATGGCACTGTTTAGTCTCAGAATAAAGGCAACAAAGAGGCTGCAAACTACGATGACCAAAAGAATTACGACGATGGAGTCATGTATGTTCCTACAAAAAGGATAAATTGAAGGTTACGGAAGTTGAAGTCAATAATTAATTGCAAGAATATAATTAACTGTTATGTAGCAAATGTGAGAAGGAGCAAAATTTGTTAGCCCCTGAAAACAGCACAGGGATTTCCAAAAACACTGTTGAGTGGCTGCACATCTCAGTAGGGGACCCAAGTTTGTGTGAGGCTAGCACCTCACACTAGGTCAGCCTGCACTGCTTAAAACCAGCCTGCAGCTCTTGAAGGGGAAATGTATTCTGGCTAGAGTCTGAACAGGAAGGAGAGAGAATTATGACACAGTAGGAGAGTTATTAAAGAGACTAAGAGATGCACTGAACATGTTGGTGGAGAAGAGCACAGATGTAGTTTATCCACAGGACTCAGAAGTCCCTCCATAAAAACTCTGAAGGCACAGCAATCATAAAGTCAGGGCAGTCAATGCCAGATGTCTAGTCTTGAAGACCTGCACACAGTGCCACAAAATATCCAATGTCACATGAATGGTCAAGGTCAATGAACAAATATTCAAATGCTATATTGGGTGCCAGGCAAAAGGCAGGGAATTATAGGCTGGTTAGTTTAACGTCTGTTGTAGGTAAAATGTTAGAATCCGTCATCAAGGAGGAAATAGCGAGGCATCTTGAGGGGAATTGCTTGATAGAGCAGATGCAGCACGGTTCCGTTAAAGGGAAGTCGTGCCTGACAAATTTACTGGCGTTCTATGAGGATGTGTCTAGGGCGGTGGATAGAGGAGAGCCGGTGGATGTGGTCTTTCTTAATTTTCAGAAGGCGTTTGACAAGGTACCTCACAAGAGGTTATTGCAGAAGGTCAGGGGACATGGAGTTGGGGGTAGGGTGTTAGCGTGGATAGAGGATTGGTAGTCAAATAGGAGGCAGAGAGTGGGGGTCAATGGGTGCTATTCGGATTGGCAGTTGGTGACCAGTGGAGTGCCCCAGGGGTCAGTGCTGGGGCCTCAGCTATTTACCATTTATATAGATGATCTGGAGGAGGGAACCGAGTGTATGGTTTCGAAATTTGCTGATGACACCAAGATTGGTGGAACGGCAAATTGTGCGGAGGGAGTGGAGATCTACAGAAGGATCTAGATAGGCTGGGCGAATGGGCCAGGAAATGGCAAATGGAATTTAATGTTGGCAAGTGCGAGGTGGTCCACTTTGGTAGGAATAATGGTAGGAAGGATTATTACTTACGTGGCGAAAAACTGCAGCAGGCGACGGTGCAGAGGGACCTTGGGGTCCTTGTGCATGTCGCAAAAACCCAGCCTGCAGGTGCAGCAGGTGGTCAGGAAGGCGAATGGGATGCTGGCCTTCATAGCGAGGGGGATTGAATATAAAAGTAGGGAGGTCTTGCTGCAGCTGTACAGGGCATTGGTGAGGCCGTAGCTGGAGTACTGTGTGCAGTTTTGGGCGCCGTACTTACGCAAGGATATTTTGGCCTTGGAGGGAGTGCAGAGGAGGTTTACTAGGCTGATGCCGGAGTTGAGGGGGTTGAGCTATGAGGAGAGGCTGAATAAACTAGGCTTGTACTCTTTAGAGTTTAGAAGAATGAGGGGAGATCTCATTGAGACGTATAAGATGATGAATGGGATGGATAGGATAGAGGTGGAGAGACTCTTCCCACTCAGAAAGGACAGTAGGACTAGGGGGCACAGCCTCAAGATAAAGGGGGGTGCGGTTTAGAACGGAGTTGAGGAAGAATTTCTTCACTCAAAGGGTGGTGAATCTCTGGAATTCTCTGCCCGTTGAAGTGGTGGAGGCTGCCTCGCTAAATATTTTTAAGACGCGGGTTGATGGGTTTTTGATAAGAGAGGGGATTAAGGGTTATGGGGAGAGGGCGGGAATGTGGAACTGAGCCACGACAGATCAGCCATGATCTTATTGAATGGCGGGGCAGGCTCGAGGGGCTAGATGGTCTACTCCTGCTCCTATTTCTTATGTTCTTATGTTCTAACTACAACAGTATCCTCACAAGCTGTTTAATGCACCACATCTCACACTCATCTCCTAAAAATCTTTCAATCAGGACTCATACCTGGAATTCTTATGCTTCACTGTAATTTTATACTTTTAGCAATGCTGCAAGCCTCAAACCCACATCTTACATAGAAACATAGAAAATAGGAGTAGGCCATTCAGTCCTTTGAACCTGCTCTGTTATTCATAATGATCATGGCTGATCATCCAACTCGATAGTCTGATCCCATCTTCTCTCCTATCTTTTGTCACCTTCACCCCAAGAGCTATATCTAACTTTTTCTTGAAAAATACAATGTTTTGGCCTCATTTGCTTTCTGTGATTTGGCATTCCACAGGCTTACCACTGGGTGAATAGATTTTTCCTCATCTCAGTCCTAAAAGATTTACCCCTTATCCTTAGATTATGATTCCTAGTTTTGGACTCTCTCACCATCGGGACATTCTTTCTGAATCTACCCTATATAACGCTGTTAGAATTTTATAAGTTTTTAAGAGGTCCCCCTCATTCTCAACTCCAGCTAATATAATCCTAACCAACTCATATGTCAATCCTGCCATCTCAGGGATCAGTCTGGTAAACCTTCTCTGCACTCCCTTGATAGCAAGAACATCCTTCTTCAGATAAGGGCACCAAAACTGCACACTATACCTTTATAATTGCAGAAATACATTCATGCTCCTGTACTCAAATTTTCTTGCCATGAGGTCGAACATGCATTTGCCTCTTTAACACCTGTTGTGCCTGTATGCTTACCTTCAGTGGTTGGTGTATAAGGACACCCAGGTCTCTTTATCTCACTTAATTTATAGCCATTCAGATAACTATCTGCCTTCAAATTTTTGCTACCAAAGCAGATAACCTCACATTTCTCCACATTATACTGTATCTGGATGCATTTGCTCACTCACTTAGCTTGACCAAATCACACTAAAGCATCTCTGTATCCCCCTCACAGCTCAGGCTCCCACCCAGTGATGTTATCTGCAAATTTGAAGATATTACATTTAGTTCCTGTTATGACTCAGGCCAGAAGCTCCAAGGTGTTTTCTGAAGATAGCCTAGATCCTAAGTTGTTACCTTTGAATTTAGCACAGGTGACCATAAGGTGTTTCACTCTGGGTATGATTCAAGTGACCCACTAGGAAGCTTTTATCAAACAAAGTTTATTTAGTAAAATATAAGAAAAATTAGCATAACCTTTATCAAGTACAAAAACCCGCTAATATTGTATAAACCTTAATAGCTAACTATAATGTTCCAAGTAAAAAAGCACCCACAAATACAAACTCCTTTTTAGGCTCGGCACAAAAAGCAAATATGCTCATGTGATGCTGGATTTTGCAGCTTTTTAACACCTGCTGTGAATTGATCCTTTGAATGTTGGATTAAAACTCTGAGGCTTCCTAGTCCTGGTCCTTACACATGCTTCTGTCTAGAGGGAGAGCGAGACAGAGATACTGCCTGCCTCAACCATCTTCTAACTATACCTATCAGACAGTAGAATTTTCAACTCAAGAGAGAGAGAAACAAGAAAAACTGCTTTCTGTCTGCAGTACAAACTGCTTCTAAAATTAAAACCTTGGACTTTGTTGTAGTAAAAAAAACTGTTCATCCAGGCATCACCTGACCTGTTAACCATCCGCAAATCAAAGCCCAGTCAGCAATCCCAAGGGATCATTAAATACTCCAGGACGCTGCATCACCCCAGATTAAAATAAACATATTGTCCATTATATTGCTTCAGTAATAATTAGAGGTCACTGCTTACAGAGATTTTGGTGCCCAAAATAAAATGCCAAGAGCCTGATTCATTGTGGTAGGACAAACTTAAATGAGGAATGTGGAGGAACAGAGAGATCTTGGGGTTCATATCCACAGATTTCTGAAGGTTGCCACTCAAGTGGATAGAGCTATGAAGAAGGCTTATAGTGTGTTAGCGTTTATTATCTGGGGGTTTGAGTTTAAGAGCCATGGGGTTATGCTGCAACTGTACCGGACATTGGTGAGACCACATTTGGAATATTGTGTTCAGTTCTGGTCGCCTCATTATAAGAAGGATGTGGAAGCATTGGAGAGAGTGTAGAGAAGATTTACCAGGATGCTGCCTGGTTTGGAGGGTATTTCTTATAAGGAAAGGTTGAGGGAGCTGGGGCTTTTCTCTTTAGAGCGAAGGAGGATGAGAGGCGACTTAATAGAGGTTTGTAAGATGATGACGGAGATAGATAGAGTGGACCTGAAGAGACTATTTCCTCGGGTGGATGTAGCTGTTACTAGGGGGCATAACTATAAGGCTTATGGCGGGAGATATAGGAGGAATGTCCGAGGTAGATTCTTCACTCAGAGAGTGGTTGGGGTGTGGAATACACTGCCTGCTGTGATAGTGGAGTTGGACACTTTACGAACTTTCAAGCAGTTATTGGATAGGCACATGGAGCACACCAGAATGATAGGGAGTGGGATAGCTTGATCTTGGGTTTGGACATAGCTCGGCACAACATTGAGGGCCAAAGGGCCTGTACTGTGCTGCATTGTTCTATGTTCTAGCCTGCAAAGAAACATGACAAGAATACATTGCTTAAAGACATAGTATTCCTTCATCTAAATCATCAATATATTGTCAATAAATGGGGTCCTAGTACTGATCCCTGCAGTACCCCCTAGTCACTAACAATTTGCTATTTGGAAAAATGCCTGTTTATTCTTATACTTTGTTTCCTGTCTATCAATTAGTTTTCTATCCATCTGAACTCACTACCCCCAATTCCATGCACTTTAATTTTATACACTAATCTCTTATGTTGGACTTTGTCAAAAGCCTTCTAAAAGTCCAAATAAACCACATCCACCTTTCCCTTATCAACTCTACAAGTTACATCATTGAAGACTTCCAATAGATTTGTCAAGCATGATTTCCCTTCTGTAAATCTGTGCTAACTTCCTGATTCTACCACTGTTTTCCAAGTGTTCTGGTTTAAATCTTTGATAATGAATTTTCACCTTGACAGACGTCAAGCTAGCACACCCTACCAGTTATTTAACCATCCTATCACACCACCCAAACATGCTGCACCACACTAAATGACAATTTCCTCTCTTGCAGGACAAATTATGGCTGCATATTTTTACTCAAATGGAGGAGACAATGTCCCTATCTGAGGCCATGGCCAGTGGCAGGGCTGAAACCATTGAAGGTGATCGTATGCTTAGATTTCATACTCCTTTTTATATTCCACTGCTCCCTCTTCTCGAAATCTCTTCTGATGTACAAGCTGCAGATGGTGTACTGCATTGTTTGTTTCCCTGCTCCTCACCACAAAAACTGTACCCTTGTGTTCTGCGACCTAGGAAGTCAGTGACAGAGCAGCAAGAGGTTGAAGAATAGAAAGACAGTGATAAAAAATGAACACTATCACTTGCCTTTACACTGGCAGTCATCAACTCGGATACTAGCATTGCAAGGAATTTAGAGAATAGTTTAAAGGTTAGTCCGCACAAATGAAACACTGGGCACAAGTGGCCTGTGTCCATGACAGGGGGACAGGATATAACTGCCAGACTGGGTCTGCAGCAGGTGGTGAAGGAACCAACAAAAGGAAAGAAAATACTTGACCTCATTCTTACCAATCTGCCAGCTGCAGATGCATCTGTCCACGACAGTATTGGTAGGAGTGACCATCGCCCAGACCTTGCAGAGACAAAATCCTGCCTTCACATCGAGAATAAGCTCCATTGTGTTGTGTGGCACTATCACTGTGCTAAATGGGACAGACATCAAACTAGTCTAGCAGCTCAAGACTGGACATCCATGAGGTGCTGTGGGCCATCAATAGCAGTGGAATTGTACCCCAGCATAATCTGCAACCTCATGGCCCGGCATATCCCCCACTCAACTATTACTATCAAACCAGGGGATCAACGGAGAGGGGTTCAATGGAGAGTGCAGGAGGGCATTCTAGGAGCAGCACCAGGCATACCTAAAAATGAGATATCAACCTTTTGAAACTACCAAACAGGACTACTTGCATGCCAAATAACAAAAACAGCAAGTGATAGAGCTAAGCGATCCCACATCAAACAGATCAGATGTAAGCTCTGCAATCCTTCCACATCCAGTTGTGAATGATGGTGATCAATTAAACAACTCACAGGAGGAGGAGGCTCCACAAAAGTCCCCATCCTCAATGCTCGAGGAGTCCAGCACATCAGTGAAAAAGAAGGCTGAAGTATTCGCAGCAATCATCAGCCAGAAGTGCCAAGTGGATGATCCATCTCAGCCTCCTCAAGTGGTTCCCAGCATCTCAGATGCCAGTCTCTAGCCAATTCGATTCACTCCATGTGATATCAAGAAATGTTTGGAGGCACTGGATACTGCAAAGGCAGTGAGTCCTGGTTACATTCCAGCAATAGCACTGAAGACCTGTGCTCCAAAGCTTACCGCTCCCCCTAGCCAAGCTCTTCCAGGACAGTTACAACACTGGCGCCTACCCAACAATGTGGAAAATTGCCCAGATATGTCCTGTACACAAAAAGCAGGATAAATCCAACCTGGCTAACTACTGCTCAATCAGTCTACTCTCGATTATCAGTGAAGCGATGAAAGGGGTCATCAACAGTGCTATCAAGCAGCACCTGCTCAGTGATGCCCAGTTTGGGTTTCACCAAGGTCATTCAGTTCCTGACCTCAAACATGGACAAAAGAGCTGAATTCAAGACATGAGGTGCAAGTGACAGCCCTTGACATCAAGACTGCGTTTGACCAAGTGTGGCATCAAGGAGCCCTAGCAAAACTGGAATCAATGGGTATCAGGGAGCAAACTCTTGCTGGTTGGATTTATACTTAGTACATAGGAAGATGGGGTTGTGGCTGTGGAGAGGCGTTCATGTCAGCTCCAGGACATCTATAGAACATAGAACATTACAGCGCAGTACAGGCCCTTCGGCCCTCGATGTTGCGCCGACCAGTGGAACCAATCTAGTGACCCTCTAACCTAAACTATTCCAATGGTATCCATATGCCTATCCACTAACCATTTGAACGCCCTTAAAGTTGGCGAGTCCACAACTGCTGCAGGCAGGGCATTCCACGCCCTTACTACCCTCTGAGTAAAGAACCTACCTCTGACATCTGTCCTATAACTACCACCCCTTAATTTAAAGCTATGTCCCCTCGTGTTAGCCATTCTCTCCAGGAATCAAGGCCCAACCAGCTTCAGCTACTTCATCAATGACTTTTCCTCCGTCATAAGGTCAGAAGTGGGGATGTTCGCTGATGAGCACCATTCACGACTGCTCATCTAGCTGGCTCATGTTTTATCCTATGAGACTTAACCTTTTGCACCAGCCTGCCATGAGGGACCTTGTCAAATGCTTTACTAAAATCTGTATAGACTATATCCATGGCCTTTCCCTCATCAATTGTTTTTGTCACCTCCTCAAAAAACTAACCAAATTTGTGAGGATTGACCTCCCTTGTACAAAACCATGCTGTCTATCGCTAATGAGATGATTCCGTTCTAAATGTGCATATATCCTATCTCTAAGAATCTTTTCCAACAATTTCTCTACCATGGACGTCAAGCTCACTGGCCTATAATTACCCGGGTTATCCTTGCTACCCTTCTTAAATAACGGGACCACATTTGCTTTCCTCCAATCCTCTGGGACCTCACCTGTGTCCAGTGAAGAGACAAAGATTTCTGTTAGTGGCTCAGCAATTTCATCTCTTGTCTCCCTGAGCAGTCTAGGATAGATGCCATCAAACCCTGGGGATTTGTCTGCCTTAATGTTTCCTAAAAAACCTAACACTTCCTCCCTTGTAATTGAGATTTTTTCTAACGGGTCAACACATCCCTCTGAGACACTACCAGTCAACATGTCCCTCTCCTTTGTGAATACTGATGCAAAGTATTCGTTTAGGATCTCACCTACTTCCTTTGGTTCTAAGCATAATTCCCCTCCTTTGTCCCTGAGAGGTCCGATTTTTTCCCTGACAGCCCTCTTGTTCCTAACGTATGTATAAAATGCCTTAGGATCCTCCTTAATCCTGTCTGCCAAAGACATTTCATGACCCCTTTTTGCCCTTCTAACTCACTTTTTGAGTCCTTTTCTACTCTCTTTGTATTCCTCCAGTGTTCCATCTGTTTTTAGCTGCCTGGACCTTACGTATGCCTCTTTTTTCTTTTTGATTAGACCCACAATTTCACTGGTTATCCACGGCTCTCAAATCCTACCTTTTCTTTCCTTCCTTTTTATAGGCACATGCCTGTCCTGCAGCCCTATCAACTGCTCCTTAAAAGACTCCCACACGCCAGATGTGGATTTACCCTCGAACAGCCTCTCCCAATCAACAGCTACCAGATCCTGCCTAATCCAGATGTTGTTAGCCTTCCCCCAATTCAGCACCTTACCCATAGGACAACATTCATCTTTTTCTATTACTATCCTAAAGTTTACAGAATTGTGGTCACTATTTGCCACATGTTCCCCTACTGAAACTTTGATGATCTGACCAGGCTCATTCTGCTCATTCCAGGCTATACTTAAGTATAGCCCCCTCTCTAGCTGGACTATCAACATATTGTTCCAAAGAACCTTCCTGTATGCATTTTATAAATTCCTCCCCGTCCAGACCTTTAGCTCTAAGCGATTTCCTGTCTATACATGGGAAATTAAAGTCTCCTACTACAACAACCCTTTTTTTTTGTACCTGTCCAGAATCTCCTTACATATCCGTTCCTCAACTTCCCATGGGCTATTGGGAGGCCTGTAGTATACCTCCAGTATAGTGATTGCGCCCTTCCTGTTTCTGAGTATATATACATACTACCCTCCCGACAATCTACACACATCCAAAGGCGTCTGTGTCCCAATAACCAAGTAGCCAGCCTTCTCCCTTTTGTAGGCCCAACTAATGTCATGGTGCATCCATGACTGGTTTCCTGTTGTATTGCTGCCTCATTGCTCTGCCCTTGATCCAGCATGCAGCTTGTGTATTCCTACCAAAATTCCTAATTGGCTCTTAATGAACTAACAGTTTACTGATTAAAAAGATTAATTACCCTCATTCCTAAATCGGACATGGGGGGGGTGGGGGGGAGGCCCCATTCCCGGAGATGAGGGGGTTGGACTATGAAGAGAGACTAAATAGACTGGGTCTGTACTCGTTGGAGTTTAGAAGGATGAGATGGGATCTTATAGAGACATATAAGATAATGAAAGGGATGGATAGGGTAGAGGTAGAGAGATTCTTCCTGCTCAGAAAGGACAGCAGGACTAGAGGCCACAGCCTCAAGATAAGGGGGGGGGCAGTTTAGAATGGAGTTGAGGAGGAACTTCTTCACTCAAAAGATGGTGAATCTCTGGAATTCTCTGCCCGTTGAAGTGGTGGAGGCTACCTCGCTAAATATATTTAAGACATGGGTAGATAGGTTTTTGGTAGGCAAGGGAATTAAGGGTTATGGGGAGAAAGCGGGAAAGTGGAACTGAGCCACTTCAGATCAGCCATGATCTTACTGAATGGTGGGGCAGGCTCGAAGGGCTAGATGGCCTACTCCTGCTCCTACTTCTTATGTTCTTATGTTTTATGTTCTTATCTACCCCATCCTGAGGAAAATTGTCAGCGGCAGAAAGGTGATGTGAAATTAGTATACCAGTGAGCAGTGCTAACTTTTTCATCTGCTTGCTCATCTCAGGACTTGAAAATGCTGCCCATATTCTCTGATTCTTTCCACAGATGCTCTTAGACCTATTGCATTTTGCAGGTTTTTTTTCCTCAAATTTCCAGTATCCACACTATTTTGCTTTTGTCCCACTGCAGTCCTATCATCAGCCTTGTTCCCTGAACCATCAGACTTCAGGCTTTTATTCTTTCAAGTATGTCCACCATCACTTTCCCCAACTGCCTGCTGTTAGGAATGAAGCTCCAGGAATTTGACTCAACGACATTGAGGAATGGTGATATAGTTCCAAATTGAGATGATGAGGGGAATTTGGAGATGATGGTGCTCCCATGCTGACCTTGTCATTCTGGGTGGTAGAGATCATGGATTTTGAAGAAGCTGTCAAAGCTGCCACTTACCAGTCCAAGCCTGAATATTGTCCAGATCCCACAGCATATGGACACAGACTGCTTCAGTATCAGGAGTCATGAATGATACTGAACATTAATAATCTTCAAACATCCCCACTTCTGACCTTCCGATGGAAGGAAGGTCATTGATGAAACAGCTGAAGGTGATTGGGCCCAGGACACAACCTTGAGGACTCCCACTGTGATGCCCAAGCTTGGGATGATTGACTTCTAATAAACACAATCATCTTCCTTTATGCTAGGTGTGACTCCAACCTGTGGAGACTTTTCCCCTGATTCTCATTGACTCCAGCTTTTCTAGATTCCTTGCTGCCACACCCGGTCAAATGCTGCCTTGAAATCAAGGGCAGGCACTCTTACCTCACCTCTTGAGTTCAGTTCTTTTGTATATGTTCAGACCAAGTCTGTAATAAGGCAAGGAGCTGAATGGTCCTAGCAAACCGAAACTGAGCATTAGTGAGCAGATTATTGCTGAGTGAGTATCCCTTGGTAGCACAGTCAGTGACATCTTGCATCAGTTTGCTGGTCATCAAGAGAAATTGGGTACTAATCTTTCTCTGTCTACTATCTTCTTATTGCCAATTACAGAACAATAGTTCAAACTCTCTTTGGACACTCATTTCCTAGTCTTAGGCCAACCTTTACTTGATTTAAAACTAAAACTCTTGGCAATAGCTTTCAAATCAATGGGAAATATAAGAGTGCTGTGAAAAAGCAGCCAATTCACCATGAGCCCATCTCGCTCTGCTGGTGTAGGCCAGTTTCAACCTGAATATTTTTCAGTTACTAAAAAGGTGACTTTTTTTGAAGAATCATTTCAAGCTAGTTGTTTGGCTCAACAAAAAAACTGATGGGGAAAACCCATCAAGAAAATCAAATAGAAAATATATTCACACAGAGCTGAGTTTTTGTCTGGGTGCAGAGGTACATTTCAGTGCACGAATGGTTAAGCATAGTTTTTTTAGATGATATCCTCTTTTCCTTCATATTTCCAACCATTTTTCCCGAGTCTTTTTTGTGGGTTGAGAATGCCGTATGTGCAAAATACACACAGGTTTCTGGTGAGATCAGGTTCCCAGATCTAAAGAGATGGAAATTAGATTTCCTCCCACACATTGAAAGTCCATTAAAAGCATGCCAGGTCTGAGAGTTAGTGAAAAAGGTTTAAAGTCTGCTGAGGAGTCTGGAACATACTGGAAGTTAAATGCAAAGTGTTTTCACACCTTGAAATGTCACTGTTAAATACTGTATTAGATACTGCTTTGCCTCAACAAGGCAACCAGCATAATTAAGGACCCCATGCACCCTGGACATTCTCTCTTCCACTTGCTTCCATCAGGAAAAAGATACAAAATTCTGAGATCATGTATACCAACCAACTCAAGAACAGCTTCTTCCCCACTGTCATCAGACTTTTGAATGGACCTACCTTGCATTAAGTTGATCTTTCTCTACACCCTAGCTATGACTATAACACTACATTCTGCACTCTCTCGTTTCTTTCTTTATGAACCGTATGCTTTGTCTGTATAGCGTGCAAGAAACAATACTTTTCACTGTATACTAATACATGTGACAATAATAAATCAAATCAAATCAAAGCAAATCAAAATCAAATATTAAAATATGTGTGTTCTTAATGCAGTGAAAAACATTGCAAAATATCCTACAAAGTAGCAGATGCTGTCATTTTTTTCTATTGTGATTTAAATGGCTTTGGCTATTAATAATACCTGATTTTGACACTTGAAAAAAATCTTACTATGAAAAAAATCTAATCACATGCTCCTATCCATTGTTTGACAATTATTCTGATTTGGAATTGAAATGAGCACCTTTTGTATCGAGTAGCACAGTGGCACAATGGTTCAATTCAGACCTTGGGTGGCTGTCTTTGGAGTTTGTTCGTTCTTTTGTTTCTGTACGGGTTTCCTCTGGGTGCCCCGGATGTAAAGATATGCAAGTTAGGTGGGAGTAGCCATGGTAAATGCATGGGTTTATGAGGATAGGGTGGTTGGGCGGAGGCGGGGTGGATGTAGAATGATTTTTTGAAGAGTTGGTGCAGATTTAATGGGCTGAATGGTCTTTTTCTGCACTGAAAGGATTTTATGGATTCTGTCTCACTTGGAGAGCTGTCTTTTGTTGGACAGCTGTGGCCATTCTGACTACTTGGCTCAATTTCAAATGCCATGGGTTTCAGCACAATAGCATCTGAGAATGAATGGCTTTCAAGAAGTTGTAGCAACAGATTGTCCGTTAGATGTGGTTTCTGGTTTGTTTACATAAGCTAATAGGATTACAAGGTTTGTTTTACACAACAGAATACATTTCTTTATAGTATCCATGATATGGAGATATTGATTAGATGGTAAGGGGTTTTTTTCCCCAGGAATGTAAAATATTTTCCACTGATATTGAATGGAATCTAAGGACTGTATATATTGCATAATGGGTCAGTGGCTATGGAGGAAAT
This sequence comes from Carcharhinus amblyrhynchos, assembly GCF_965287045.1. Classification (NCBI taxonomy): domain Eukaryota; kingdom Metazoa; phylum Chordata; class Chondrichthyes; order Carcharhiniformes; family Carcharhinidae; genus Carcharhinus; species Carcharhinus amblyrhynchos. Next base: position 21,320,371 of record NC_137347.1, read on the forward strand.
GTGGGGTAATAGAGATGACCTGGAGTGATATGGGTGATCTGACTGGGCAGAAAGGACATGTGGGGTATAGAGATGGCATGAATGATCTGAGTAGTATAAAGAATATAGGAAGCTATAGAGGTGGCAGAGGTGGGGGCATATAAGATATATAGGGGACATTGAGGTGACATGGACAATCTGAGTGGGCATGAGCTGGCATGGGAGTTGGGTGAGGGTTAGGGAAGTGAGGAGTGAGGTTTCGGGGCCTTTAAACAGTTTGGGAGCTGGGATACTCTGTTAGAGACCTGTGGCAGACCTTCTGTCCCATCTGCATTCACACCATACTCCAGCAATTCGACCCCAACTCTGATGTGAGAAGACAGAAATTTCATGTGAAATCGCACATAGTTCGAATGTGCAGTTTGCAAACTACAAAGAGTGCAGATTTGCATTTTCAGAATCCAGAGGAATAATTGGCCTATGAATTTACAACAGCTGACATAACAGTGTGTTTAAAATGTAGTAACTGGAAATTTGCTTTGTGCACACATATACTATATATATCAGTACATAGAAATTCAACTTGATATCCATCATAAAAATACATCTAATTGTTCATCTGTCCAGAAATTTCACAATACAATTAAACATTTTTAACACACACATTTTCTTCATTTGTTGGCATTACAATACTAGCAACTAATTTGAATATAACCAGGGCCATCCAAAAAACATGAAACGTAATTTTACGTAATAACATAACCTACCACCAAGTAAGGAAGTAGTATTCCTTTATTGAGTTCACTGCAGCAATTTCTCTTCTTAGATTGATTTCTTCCTGGGGTAAAAATGTACATATACAAAATACATATGTTTTTGACAATCGTAAATTATATTATGTCTTCAAAGGAAATTTCTAACTTTCCTGAAGAAATGTAGCAGAATAGTGACAGGAATTCAAAATGATCTTTTCGTTGTGAAACATTTTGGGATGAACTGATAACATGAAAGGTGCTTTTTTTTTACAGAAGTTAGATTTGTTTTTTCAAGTTTTATTTTAGCTGAGGTAGCAAGCAAAGTGCTATCTCTTGCTTCAACATCTGAAGTTGAGTAAGAGTGAAAACATAAAGCAAAATCATCTAAACTCTTTATTACAACAAAGAAATCATTATTGAATTTGTATATATGAGCACCAGATACGAAAAGCATGCAGAATATTGTAGGGCTACTGCTGCCAGTGGTGTTATATCCTAATAAGTTTACAACATTCAGGAAAAGAATAAGGGATAAAAGTGATAGGTTGGAAATACTAATTGTATGAAATGTTGGCACTGTTCTCCTGATATGCCACCTCAAGAATGGGTTCTGCTGTAAATATACAGACATCATGTTGGCTTCTGACCATAAGGTAATGTACCATAAATAAAAACAAGAAGTGATGGAAATACTCAGAGGCCTGACAGCATTTGTGGAAAGGGAAATAGAGCAAACACTTCCAAGTTTGAAATGACCCTTCCTCAGAACTGGCATTGCTTCCAATTCTGAGGTGCATTAATATACATGTCAAAGCATTGACTATTTCTCTATCCACAGATCCTGCCAAAGCTGCTGAGTTTCTGCTTTTGTTTCAGATTTCTGGCAAACACAATATTTTCCTTTTATTTATGATAAAGTTTAGTTCTATTTTGTTGTATTCAAATTGGTTCAATGAATGGGTTTCTGAAAATATTGCTAAATACAGTGCATAAAATAGGATGCAAAGCAGGTTTTGTACATCATTCAAATCATATCATGATTAAAGGTTTTATCCTTGTTCTGCTGAAAATGAACAGAATTCAAATGGAGGATTAGAATTATATTTGAGCTGGAAAAAACAAAAATAGCAAGATTCCCACCTCATAATTGTTATTCAAACACTTGTATTGAAAGGCGTGCTCATGGACATCAGGCTTAGTTATTATACAACCCTACTGCCAACGTTCACCATCTAGACTTACAGGAAGAATGGCATTTGGAAGGCTAAGAAGATGCTGCCTGGTGCAAAACAAAAATTGCTATGGTACAATACAGGAATTATGAACCTAAACCTTTGAAGGCTTGTGTGGATGCCTTTGAAATATTGGAGTGATTTTGAGCCCACATTCTCCATCTGCGGAACTGGTGGTGTGTGCTCAGAATCTAGAGAGCACGATTCACACTGACTAAGAACATAAGAACATAAGAAATAGGAGCAGGAGTAGGCCATCTAGCCCTTCGAGCCTGCCCCGCCATTCAATAAGATCATGGCTGATCTGTTGTAGCTCAGTTCCACTTTCCCGCCCTCTCCCCATAACCCTTAATCCCCTCTCTTATCAAGAACCCATCAACCCGCTTCTTAAAAATATTTAGCGAGGCAGCCTCCACCACTTCAACGGGCAGAGAATTCCAGAGATTCACCACCCTTTGAGTGAAGAAGTTCCTCCTCAACTCCGTTCTAAACCGCCTCCCCTTTATCTTGAGGCTGTGCCCCCTAGTCCTACTGTCTTTTTTGAGCGGGAAGAGTCTCTCCACCTCTATCCTATCCATCCCATTCATCATCTTATACGTCTCAATGAGATCTCCCCTCATTCTTCTAAACTCTAACGAGTACAAGCCTAGTTTATTCAGCCTCTCCTCATAGCTCAATCCCCTCAACTCCGGTATCAGCCTAGTAAACCTCCTCTGCACTCCCTCCAGGGCCAAAATATCCTTGCGCAGGTGCGGCGCCCAAAACTGCACACAGTACTCCAGCTGCGGCCTCACCAATGCCCTATACAGCTGCAGCAAGACCTCCCTACTTTTATATTCAATCCCCCTCGCTATGAAGGCCAGCATCCCATTCGCCTTCCTGACCACCTGCTGCACCTGCAAGCTGGGTTTTTGCGACTCATGCACAAGGACCCCGAGGTCCCTCTGCACCGTCGCCTGCTGCAGTTTTTCGCCACGTAAGTAATAGTCCTTCCTACCATTCTTCCTACCAAAGTGGACCACCTCACACTTGCCAACATTAAATTCCATTTGCCATTTCCTGGCCCATTCGCCCAGCCTATCTAGATCCTTCTGCAGACTCTCCACACCCTCCGCACAATTTGCCTTTCCCCCAATCTTGGTGTCATCAGCAAATTTCGACACCCTGCACTCGGTTCCCTCCTCCAGATCATCTATATAAATGGTAAATAGCTGAGGCCCCAGCACCGACCCCTGGGGCACCCCACTAGTCACCAACCGCCAATCCGAATAGCACCCATTGACCCCCACTCTCTGCCTCCTATTTGACAACCAATCCTCTATCCACGCTAACACCCTACCCCCAACTCCATGTCCCCTGACCTTCTGCAATAACCTCTTGTGAGGTACCTTGTCAAACGCCTTCTGAAAATCCAGAAAGACCACATCCACCGGCTCTCCTCTATCCACTGCCCTAGACACATCCTCATAGAACTCCAGTAAATTTGTCAGACACGACTTCCCTTTAATGAAACCGTGTTGCGTCCGCCCTATCAAGCAATTCCCTTCAAGATGCCTCGCAATTTCCTCCTTAATGACGGATTCTAACATTTTACCTACCACAGACGTTAAACTAACCGGCCTATAATTCCCCGCCTTTTGCCTGGCACCCTTCTTAAACAACGGCGTAACATTAGCCGTTTTCCAATCTTCCGGCACTTCCCCGGAATCCAGCGACGTCTGGAAAATAACCACCAAGGCATCCACTATCACCTCCGCCATTTCTTTCAGAACCCTCGGATGCATTCCATCCGGTCCTGGGGACTTGTCCACAATCAGCCCCTCCAGTCTGTCGAGCACCACCTCTCTAGTAACAGTAATGTCATTAAGACCCTCCATTCCTACCACCTTTCCATCGCTAACACCCGGCAAATTATTCACGTCCTCCTCCGTGAAGACAGAAACAAAAAAGTTATTCAAGACCTTAGCCATATCCCCATCCCCTACCACTAGCTCCCCTTTCTCATCCTCTAAAGGACCAACGTTCACCCTAGCCAGCCTCTTCCTTTTTATATATTTATAAAAACTCTTGCTATCCTTTTTTATATTAAGTGCTAGCCCAGCCTCATAGCTTCTCCTACCCTCCTTTATCAACTTCTTTGTCAATCTTTGTTGACATTTAAACCTTTCCCAATCCTCTTCTCGCCCACTACTCTTAGCTACTCTAAATTCCTCCGCTTTTAATTTAACACTTTCCTTCACTCCTTCGTTATCCACGGCTTATTACCTCTCTTCCTACTGTCCTTTTTAACCATCGGAATAAATTTCTGCTGAGCACCAAGAAAGATCTCCTTAAAGATCCTCCACTGCTCCTCAGCAGACCTACCTTCCAACGCACTCCCCCAGTCCACATTCGCCAATTCTTCTCTCATCCTACCGTACTCCCCTCTGTTCAAACAAAGGACGCGTGTCCGGGAACCCACTTTCTCCTCCTCCATCTGCAACAGAAACTCCACCATACAATGATCACTCTCTCCAAGAGGATCCTTCACCGCAAGGTCCCTAATTCTACCCGCCTCATTACATAGCACCAGATCCAAGATAGCTCGCTCCCTCGTCGGCTCCAACACACACTGTTCAAGGAAATTATCCCGGCAGCATTCCAAGAACTCCTCCTCGAGCCCACCTCGTCCAACATGGGTCGACCAATCAATATGCAGATTGAAATCTCCCATAACTACTGCCGTCCCATTCCTGCACGCCGCACTTATTTGCGTGTTAACAGCCCGCCCCACCTCCAGATCATTATTCGGGGGCCTATAGACGACACCCACCAGCGTCTTCCTCCCTTTGCTGTTCCTAATCTCCACCCACAACGATTCCACGTTCTGCTCTTTGGCTCCGATATCATCCCTTGCTACCACCTTGATACTATCCTTAATCAGCAGAGCTACGCCACCCCCTCTTTCCTCCTGCCTATCCTTCCTAAACACTTGATAGCCCTGTACATTCATCTCCCAGTCCCTGTCACCTTGCAGCCACGTCTCTGTAATGGCCACCAGATCGTATCCATTTGTGTCGATCTGCGCCACCAGCTCATCCACTTTATTCCGAATGCTTCGTGCATTCAGATAAAGCGCTTTCATCCCAGCCTTCACCTGGACCCTATTTGCCGTAACGCCACCAATTGGGACATCCTCGGCCTCTTCCCTTACCTGTACCCTATCCTTAACTTTAGACCTCGTAGCGTCACCTACCCTCGCACCCTCCCCCCCCCCTAATTAGTTTAAAGCCCTGTCTACAGTCCTCTTTACTCGATTCGCCAACACTCTGGTCCCAGCACGATTCAGACCAACCCCATCCCGCCCGAACAAGTCCCACCTACCCCAATACTGGTGCCAATGCCCCATAAATTCGAACCCATTCCTCCCACACCAATCCCTGAGCCACCCATTCACTTCCTTTATCCTGTCAATCCTACGCCCGTCTGCACTCAGTTCAGGCAGTAGCCCAGAGACAACCACCTTGTCGGTTCTACTTTTTAATTCCATTCCCAGCTTCTCATACTCCCTCCCCAGATCCTCAGTCCGCACTTTGCCTACGTCGCCGGCACCCACATGTACTACAACGACCGGGTTCTCACCCTCCCACTCCAGGTTCCTCTGCAGCCCAGCTGCGACATCCCGGACCCGAGCACCAGGCAGACAACACACCCTTCTGTGCACTTTGTCATTGTGACAAAGGACAGTGTCAATACTCTTCACCCCACTATCTCCAATCACTACTACGTTCCTTTTCCCCTTCTCTTTGCCTATGTCCTGCTGCATCACTGTACCGTGTGCAGTTTGCTCACCAACCTCACCTGCCTCGTCCTCTTCCAGACTGGAAGCAAGAACCTCAAACCTGTTATGCAGATTAAGAGGCTGAGGCCTCCGCTCCTCACCCCCCTTCCTCCTCCTCCCAGCAGCCCCCTTTTGTCCCTGACCCTTAGATTTAGCCAGTCTAGGGGCACCCTCTCTCCCCCTGATGAGCCTCAGTGTCTGTAGCTCAGAGGCCAGCTCATCCACCTTGAGCTGGAGCTCCTCCAGCAACCTGCACTTACTGCAGACATGGTCACTGGGAAGGACCCTGGGGTCCTCCAGTTCCCACATCATACAGAAACCACACATCACATGCCCCTCCATTATTCACTGTAATTTTTTATGGGGAAAAAAATTTTTTTCCTTGTTTCTTGCTGTAGCAGTTTTGAAAAAAATTTTTTTTCCTTGTTTTTTTTTCAAACAAACTCACCTGGCCTTTTTTCTTTCAAGCCCTTTTTGATATTAAGCCCTATTAACTCACTCTGCTTCCCCCTCACTCTACTGCCCGCTCAGACGCTGCCCGCTGTCTACACCAGGCCTCCTTTTTAAACCTGGCGCTGATTTAAAGCAGGCTGGTCCACAAATGCCTTTTCACCACACCCTCAGAATTCTTAAAGCAGTAAATACAATAAATAAATGCTTTAAACAGTTCTACAAAGAGTAAAGTGCTTTAAACTTATTTTAAACAGGTTTTTAACAGGTAAAATCTTAGCTCTCTCTCTCTCTCAGCTCCAGCAAACAATGGAAGGCTTCCCTAGTTCAGATTTTCCCAGCTGCTCACTGGTGGAGTGGCATGAAACTGCTGCAAAACTGCAGAAAGCTCATTTTGATACATTAGTATGTATTTAGTGAGCAATCTGTGAGACATCCCCCCCTCACTGGATATTCAGCGGGTGTTGGCGTGACATACAAAACAAAGAACAAAGAACAACCCAGCACGGGAAACAGGCCCTTCGGTCCAACGAGCCCGCGCCGCCGCATCCTCCTACACTTACCCTGCCCTGCGTGTATGCGAGTGGAACCCCTAACTTAGCCAGATTCAGGGGAGAATAGTGTCAATTTGGTATACCAATCAGCCTAAGAGCACATCTTTGGGGTGTGGGAGGAAACCGGAGCGCCCGGAGGAAACCCATCCAACCACAGGGAGAATGCGCAAACTCCCACAGACACAGGCCCAAATCCATGTATCTGCACAGCTAGCAGTGCTAGTCACTGAGCTGTTGCGCGCCTGTGTACCGGTCCAGGATCAAGCACACACACCGACACGAAGTACTAGGCCACTCCCGGAACCTCCAAGAGCAGCCCATGCACGACCCACTGTGTGCATGTGGTGCCATTTCCAACAGCTCTACATAAGCATAAACATGCAGGATTTCGGAGGTGAGCACTTAGGCAGCCAGCACCATCTTGGCTGTTCACTATGCAGGAGGCACCAGAGAGGACATGGGGGACACAGGTGTGCAATTCAGGACCAGGGGTGGGGGGGTCCCACAATTTTCATACTGGGGATGAAATAACTCTTCAGAGACTAGCATCCCTTCACTAGATTCCCTTTATTTACAAACTGTATTCCAGAGTGCTTCAGGTACAGAGTCAGAATTGGGAGTCATGATGTGGATATGCCGGCGTTGGACTGGGGTTAACACAGTAAAAAGTCTGACAACACCAGGTTTTAGTCCAACCGATTTATTTGATAGTAAACTAGGAGTTTACTATCAAATAAATCGGTTGGACTAAAACCTGGTGTTGTCAGACTTTTTACAGAATTGGGAGTGCCTTATATATAGGTGAGGCTTCCTAATGGGCAGGCAATTATGACCTCAGTCAGGGAGCTCATACTCCAAGAACCCAATCTCATGGGTCTCATTGAAATAATTACACTCCTACTCCCTATGTCCGAGGAACATCAGTGGTTCGTGCGCCTCATGGGTCTCTTGGATCCTCCAACTCGGTGTCCAACATGAGAGGACTGTATCTAACAGGCGCCTATCTCTTACGATGAGAGTGCCGCCGTTCTGGTTTGTTCTCATGCTTAGACAGCAAAGGAGTAGCTGCAGTTTCGTCCACAATGTCCATTTCGGATACTGAGATCCTAACTACAAACAACAGAGAGGTGGGGCTGGCTGACATGGGAGGACTCTCCTTGGTTCTTGGTCCACTGGGCAAAGTTGGCTCCTGGATGAACTGCGATTTTGAGGCCTGCAACTGATCTGACAGGCATTTTTTGTAGGATACAGGCCTTATCCTAGAGTCCACCATTTCTGGTAACCATATGGAACGACTGGCATAATTCTTTACCCAAACTTTTTCACTAGCCTTCAATTGTCCCTCCCAGTTGCTATTGGCCTTTGCATTGGTCTTTTAGTTGCTTTTCCACCATCCCCCACATTTGGGAATAGCAACTTCATCTAGTGCAGTCATCTGCCCATGAGCAATTCTGCAGGTGCTATTCCCAAGGTGGCATGGGGGGTTATTCTATAATCAAATAACCAATAGTCAGCTTGCTGTCCAATAATGCTCCTGACTGTAATTTTTTAAACCGGCTTTTAAAATCAGGACTGCTCTCTCTGCAAGGCAGTTCAATGATGGATGGTAAGGTGCCGTCTTGACTTGTTGAATTCCATTTGACTTCATGAACCGGGTGAAGTCTGACTGGCAAAAACCGATCCATTGTCAGAGGCCAGTACCTCCATGATCCCATGTGTCGAAAATGAGGTGCAAAGCTTTTCCATTGTTATGTTGTGGTCACTGAATGCACCCTATGGAAGTCCATCCACTTGGAATGGGCATCCATGATGACCAAGAACATCGAGCCTATGAACGGGCCAGCACAATCTGCGTCCATGGTCTGCCCTGCTATTCCCATGGTGTAGGGGAGCTGCTGGTGGAAACTTGTACTTGCTGACCTCCTTGGCTTTCCACGCCACCAAACATTGCTTTTGGTCAGCATCTTCATTTTGGACACTCCTGGGTGACTGTGACGTAGTTCAGCCAGTATGGCCCTGATTCAGCCAGTAAGGCCCTGATTCAGAACCGTTTGTGCCTCCCCATTGTAGTATTCCATCTTCTACCATGAATTGATCTCTTATAATCCAATAAGAATGGAATTGTGGCTGTACTGGCCTTTCCATTTTCCCCATCAGTACTAAATATTTCATGCAAGGACAGGTATATCCAAAGAGGAGTATTATGTGCAGCCACTGGGGAGAATATCCAGAAAATTCATGGTCATTACCACCTCTTCTACCTGAGGTATCATCAGTGGGATGTCTGCTAAATGTTGCCTAATTGAGGCATCTGCATTCACCACTGGGGTCCTGGCTGGTCCTCCAATAGATAGTTGAGGAGAGCCAATAATAAAGCCCACAGCTGGGCCAATGCCATCGGTGGCACCAGTTTGTCCTCTCCTAGCAGTCCCAATAGTGGCTTGTCATCAGTGACAATCAGAAATTTCTGCCCATAAAGGTATTGATGACGGTTTTTACTCCAAATATTACCACCAATTCTTCTCCTTCAACGTGTGCATACTTTCTTTCAGCTATGGTCAAGGCCCAGGAGACATATGCTATTGGGTGTTTCTCTCCATTTGCCATCTATGTATTAATACTGCCCTGATGCCATACAGAAACGCATCGTAGGTTAGCACTGACATTTTTCTAGGATTGTAATATGTTAAAACACTCAATGATGATAGCTGTTGCTTTATTCTTTTATAAGCCAGGTCTTGACAGGCAGACCATTCCCAAGCTTGACCCATTTTTAGCAGTTGGTGAAGCAGAACCAAGATGGATGCCCGATTTGGTATAGATTTTCCATAGTATGTCACCAGCCCTAGAAATGACTGTAACTCTTGGATGGATGTGGGAGCCAAGGTGTCTTTTATTCCTGCACTTAGTCATCCAAAGGTTTAGACCCAACTTGTTCAATTTGTGACTCAGATAGGTCACTTGAAATACCAGGAAGACACATTTTTCCAACCTTAGATTAGACTAAGAACTTCCTCCAGATTCTGTAGGTGTTCCCCCTTTATTTTACCTATAATGAAAATGTCATCCAGACAAATGGCCATCTGGAGTAAACATTGTAAGTTGTTAGCCATTGTTCTCTGGAAGATTGATCAGATCGACGATATTTTGAAATGTAACCTTGTGTATTGATGGAAACCCTTTAGAGTATTGATGGTGGAATATTTCTGCAAATACCCATCCAGCTGCAACTGCAAATAAACACGTCATATCTAGAATAAGAATCCCACTGCCAACTTTGCATACAAATCCTCAATCTGAGGAATTGGTCATTGTCCAGCTGTGAATAATGGTTTATAGTTTGTCTAATATCCTCACAAAGATGGACTAAACCATCAGGCTTCAAAATAGGCACAACCGGTGCTGCCCACTCCGCGAACCGGACAGGTTTTATGATACCTTCTCATTCCAGTCTCCTAATTTCTGTTTCCAGTTTTCCTCTTAAAGCAATCAGGCCTTACAAAATCATGGGACTACATCCTGGTCGACACGCAAGCTCTCTTTGGCTCCTTTTATGGTTCCTAGCCCTTCTCCGAAAACTTCCAGGTAGTTGAGTAGGATTTCACTTAAGAGACCATTGGTTTAGGTGGATTTCTTTCAACCAGTTTCACCCCATTAGTCTTGGGCCCAAACCCTCCACTACCATTATTGGTAACTGAACCAGTTGCTTTTCCAAGAGACAGAACAAAGGTTGTACCCACAACTCTCAGACGTATCAATTCTCAGTCTTGCCAAAGTCTTGATTGAAGTTAAGAGTTGCAGTTCAAATTTTACTAAACATTGATTCTTTGACCACTAATGCGGCTGTGCCTGTATCATCCTCCATGAATACTGGACATCCATTTCATCTTATGGTTATCTTAATTGGGTGCAATTTGGACATTACTATGCAGTTTAATTGTTCCATGTCTGATGGAGGTGGACCTCCCAGGGTGCGTATTCTCCTGAACACAGGCCTATGTGTCATTTTCCTAAATCTAGGTCTGGAAGGCTTACTTTGCTGCTCCAACTCTGCATACTGGCAACAATTACAATTCCTTGCAGGGTGTAATTCTGTTGACTGTCTGGTCAAAGCTTGGCTTTGCTTTGGGGCTGTACTGCGGGCAGACCTGGATTTACTTGTATCCGGATACTTCCTGAGGGAGGTTATGTAGTCGCCTGTGCTCAAGTGGTGGTTTCTGAAATCAATCGAATTGGCTTGTGGGTCCACTTCCGTTGGGAGATATGGTCCACTTACAGCATTTTCCAACCTGTTGGGCTTCACCCAACAGGCATTTTTGAATAGCTACATCATTTATCCCACACACCAGATGATCGCTTAGCATGTCATGAAGCATCACCCTGAATTCACATGTTTCCGCCAGCCCATTCAGCCTTGTTAGGAAACCTGTAACGGAATCACCTGTCTCCTGCAGTGCTGAGTAAAACCAATACCTTCTCAGGGTCAAAGATGGTTTAGGGTCATAATATTCCCCCACTAGGTCCTCCAATTTCTGGAAGGTTTTGGTATCTGATACCTCCAGGAAAGTTAAACCGCAAATAACGGCAAATGCCGACAGTTCACAAGTGGTCAGAAGAATGACCCTTTGCTTTTCATCTGCCACAATATCATTTGTTCTAAAAAAGTAATGCATGTGTTCCACATATTGGACCCAGTCCTCCACAGCAGGGTCAAAAGAGTTCAGTTTCTTGAACATGATGCCTGAAAATGGCTTACCTGAAGCCAGCCTGACTGTTTGCAAGCAAGTTCCTTAGAATCGTTCTTTTTTATCATTGCTACTGAAATAACTCCTTAGAGGCTGGTGTCCCTTCACCAGATTCCTTTTACTTATACACTATATTCCACCCCTAGAGTGCTTCAGGTACAAAGTCAAAATCAGGAGTGCCAGTGGACCTGATACTTCCATATTTATGTACAGGTGAGGCTCCTGATTGTTCAGGCACTTATAACCTTACTCAAGGAGCTCATACTCCAACAGCACAGCCTTATAGTCTCATTGAAGTCATTATAGGAGGAAGGGTTCCACACAGGTCACTTAAAGCCTCTTCTCTTTATTTTCCCTTTATGCCCTTGCTTTAAAGGGGTTGTGAAGGCTGGTATACAGGCAGCATTTCCCATGTCCTCTTCCGTGGGTTCCTGTCCATATCGCAGCTGAGGAATGTCCTTCCTTAGAGGGACCTGTCCAGAGGTGGGAGGCTTGAACTCAAGAGGCTCAGCACTGGTGGCAACTGTGAATTACCTCGGTGGGGTTGCATGAAAGGCCAGGCTGTCAGTATATAGTAGGGGAAACAGGAATGGGATGCATTCAAGGGGAGGGTGACTGCAGAGTGATTGCAAACTGAGAGGTCCCCTACAAGGTCAAAGCCAATTATCCGGGGTGCTTGCATGCAACAGTACATCTCAATGTGTCATGGAAGGTTGCACAATTCTACACCCCTTGTGACCTGGGATAAGCAGGATGCCCTCTAACAGGATAGCTAATAGTTGGCGTTACAATTCAGCTGTACCTCGTCTGCCACAAGAGGAAAACACTTGACTGAGTAGGCACCCCAGCCTCCCTTCACTAATAATTATGCCATTAAATAGTGTACAGCCAAAAAGTACTGCCATTTAGTGCAGGACAACTGTTAACGGTTTTCAAGACAATGTCCCAGGTACTGACACTCCTAGTAAGGCTGCAACATCACACAGATGTGGAGTTGCCGGCATTGGGCTGGGGTAGCCACAGTAAGTAGTCTCACAACACCAAGTTAAAGTCCAACAGGTTTATTTGATAGCACGAGCTTTCAGAGCGCTGCCCCTTCATTAAATGAGTGCAGGATTTCTTTCGCAAACAGGGCATATACAGACACAAACTGCATTACAAAATAATGGTTGGAATGCAAGTCTGAGCAGGTAATCATGTCTTTACAGGTGCAGACAATGTGAATGGAGAAAGGCTTAAGCAGTTGTTAAAGAGATGTGAATTGTCTCAAGCCAGGACAGTTAGTGAGATTTTGCAAGCCCAGGCAAGTCGTGGGCATTACAGATAGTATGATATGAACTCAAGATCCCGGTTGAGGCCATCCTCAGGTGTGTGGAACTTGGCTATCTGTTTCTGCTCGGTGATTCTATCTTGTCGTGTGTCTTGAAGGACGCCTTGGAGAACGCTTACCCGAAGATCAGAGGCTGAATGCCCTTGACTGCTGAATGACTCTTGACTGGTGAACAATCACCTGGCAGGAGTGTTCTCTTCCAGTGGGGAACACTTCAGCAGTCAGAAAAACTCATGCTACCAAATAAACCTGTTGGACTTTAACCTGGTGTTGTGAGACTATTTACATCGCACAGAAACACTGATGTAGCCCTTGTTATGACCCAGGCCAGAAACTCCAAGAAGTTTTATGAAGTTAGCCTAGGTGCTAAGTTTTACATTTGGACCAAGATTTTCCCCAAAAAATTCTAAGTGTTGAATTCATGTAAAACTGGAGTAACTCCTGCTGATTTTTAGCAGGATTTTAAAATGAATCTCCAACACACTGTGCAGTGCAGAGTGCCTCAGGAAATTCACGTTGAAATTCAGTGGACAGGGCCTATTCCCACTGAAGAGGCTGGCAGCAGAGCATTGAGGGGCCACTGTGCATGCGCCAGTCTGTCAGAGCGGAGAGCACTGCCAGCCTCCCAATTGCTGGCCAGCCCATTTGCTGGCTAGCCTCGCCAGCTTGCATTGCTGCCAGTCAGACCCCCTCCTGCTACCCTGATTGCTGGCCTCCCGGATGTTTCTGGGCCAGTCCCACTGCACCCGCCCGTGCCTTCCCCACCCCCCCCCCCCCCCCCCCCCCGCCCCCAATCCACTCCTCCCCATCAGCCTTGATCTCCCTGACCTCCTGACAGCAGTCCCAGCCCTCCCCACCCCAGCAGCCCCCATTGGCAGCCCTGACCCCAGAAGACATCTCTGCCCCGATGGCAAACTCTGATCAACCTCTTTGCTCCCTCTGTCACCGATCCCAACTGCAACGTGGCAGCAGGATTCCCCCCCCCCCCACCCCACTGCCCCTACCATCTCCCCCCATAGGCCCCGGCCCCAATATTCCCTGTGGCTTCTGGCCCCATCCCCTTGACATTGCTCGATGCCCAGTGGGTACTGAAAAAGTGTCCCTTGGGCATTGCTACTTTGCCCCTTGGGCTGTGCCAGGGGGCAGATTGGCACTGTCAGGCTGGCACTGCCCAAAGATCACCACCCTAACCTTTGGCCTCCTTGGGGGGGGAGTGGGGGGGGCCTCAAAGCCCTTCACTCCAACGGAGTTGGGCCATCGTTAGTGGGGAGCTGTTGTAAACTCCATTGGAGTGAACCACTCCTAGTAGGAGGGGAGAGACTAGCGGGCCCAGAGACTTCAGTCCCAGGTCCATTAATGATATTAAAATAGTGACTTAAATGGCAATATCTAGCATGGAGCTGATGACATCAGAAATTCTGGCCCTGAAGACACACAGAGGCCATGGACATACCACCCTTCTTCAGACTTAGTACAAAAAGCAAGTGTGCTCACTTGATGCTGGATTTACTGCTTTTAATACCTATGAATTGCTCTTTTGAAAGATGGATCAAATTTGATTTTGACTTGATTTATTATTGTCACATGCATTAGTATACAGTGAAAATATTGTTTCTTGTGCACTATACAGGCAAAACATACCATACATAGAGAAGGAAAGAATAGGTTGCAGGATGTGGTGTTACAGAGAAAGATCAACTTAATGTGAGGTAGGTCCATTCAAAAGTCTGATGGCAGCAGGGAAGAAGCTGTTCTTGAGTCAGTTGGTTCGTGACCTCATATTTTTATATGGTAGAAGGTAAACGAGAGAATGTCCAGGGTGCACAGGATCCTTATTTGTGCTGGCTGCTTTTCCGAGGCAGGGCGAAGTATGGACAGAGTCAATAGATGGGATTGTGCTTTGAATGATGGACTGGGCTTTGTTCATGACCGTTTGTAGTTTCTTGAGGTCTTGTTCTGAGCAGGAGCTATACTAAGCTGTGATCCAATGAGAAAGAATGCTTTCTAAGGTACATCAGTGAAAGTTGGTGAGTGTTGTAGCAGACATGCCAAATTTCCTTAGCCTCCTGGAAAGTAGAGATGTCACTGGGCTTCCTTAACTATAGCATTGGCATGGAGGGACTGGGACAGGTTGTTGGTGTTCTGGACACCAAGAAACCTGAAGCTCTCAATCATTTCTACTTCATCCCTGTTAATGTAAATAGGGGCATGTTCTCCACTGTCCTGAAGTCGATGACTATCTCTTTCCTTTTGTAGACTTGGGGAGAGAGAGAGAGAGATTATTGTTGTCACACCGGTTCACTAGATTCTCTATCTGTTTCCTGTACTCCGTCTCATCGTTGTTTGAGATCTGACCCACAACGGTGGTGTCATCAGCAAACTTAAAAATCAAGTTGGAGGGGAATTTGGCCATACAGTCATTAGTGTATAAGGCATATAGTAAGGGCACAGCCTTGTGGGGCACCGGTGTTGAGGATGATCATGAAGGAGGTGTTTTTGCCTATCCTTACTGATTGTGGTCTGTATGTTAGGAAGCTTCGGATCCAATCACAGAGGGAGGAACTGAGCCCTAGGCCACAGAGTTTGGAGATCAGTTTTGTAGAAATAATGGTGTTGAAGGCTGAGCTGTAGTCAGAAATAGGAGTCTGACATAGATGTCTATGTTGCCTGGTGTTCTAGGGTTAGTGTAGGGCCAGAGAGATAGCATCTCCTGTGGACCTGTTGTGGGATAGGCAAACTGTAGTGGATCCAAGTAACCTGGGAGGCCGGAATTGATTTGTGCCATGACTAACCTTTCAAAGCACTTCATAATGATGGATGTCTCTGAGGCTCCCCAGTCTTGGAACTTTCCAAAAGCCTCTGGAAAGAGAAAGAGGGTGGCAGTGCTTTCTTTCACCAGCTTCTAGCAACAAGTGAGAAATGAAACTAAAAACTGGACTTTTCTGTGAAGCATAGCTGTCCCTACACCCATGACAGGACCTGTCAATCAACCTCAATCAAGCTTCACTCAGCAATGCCAGGGGACACATTAAAACCACAGACTACTGCATTAGTCTAGATTAAAAATAAGCATGATGTCTCATTACTCCCAACTGCCTCAGCTGGAATAAAGGACACCAGCTACAAACAACATGGTGCTGACAAATTCAAAGGCCTGCTGGAAAGATCTGCAGCGAAGCATGATTAAAATACGTTTCTTAAAGGCACTGTATTGTTACACCACCATCACACCTTGCATAGGGGTGTCTGTCATCATGCAATCCAACTGAGGTCATGACGGAATGAATCAGTGAGGAGTGCCTTCAAGATGCAGACAATGGTCACATGTAGCCACTCGACTGCCCTGTAATGCAACATCAGGTTGCTTGGAGAATGCGGCCATGTGGTTCCACTGAGACACTGATGGGTCTACGTGTTGCATCCTGCTGGATTTGACAAGGACCAATTAGGAGATTGCGGCTATACTGAGTGGATGGTGTGAAGCATCTACCTATTGTGCTGCCATTGGATGGTAGTCCCAGACAAATTGAGGACAGTTGGAACTCTCACAAACATTTATAGCTCATTGAGGTTTTCTCTTCTTTATAGTGCATGGTCTGGAGGATCATGGAGCTTTTCGGCTATCCTATTTATTAGCATAATGCAAGGGCAGACAAACTGACATGCTGTGACATCTGGCCAGGAGCAGTGCCCTATGGATGGAGGAGCAGCACAACAGATATGCAGGTACTGGCAGAGTGTATTCTGATGTCAGTACCTGCAGATGTCAGAGATGCAGTGCCATAGAAGGCTGCATCTATCCCAGGGGAGAATGATGGTGATTTGTATTGAGGACAGAGTGATGCTCTGCCCATCCCCAATGATATGTCTGACTCCTGCCTATCAGAGGGTTTAATGTGTCCTGCATTGAATGGGCTTGTCATAGGGCTCAGAAATGTGGGGACCTGTACTGGCATCACCCACTTTCAGGGTCCTTGTCATACAATCATAGAATCCCTACAGTGCAGAAGTAGGCCATTCGGCCCATCAAGTCTGCAGTGACAGCAATCCCACCCAGGCCCTATCCCCGTAACCCCATATATTTATCCCACTAATCCCTCTAACCTATGCATTCTGGGACACTAAGGGGCAATTTAGCATGGCCAATCCACCTATCCCACACATCTTTGGACTTTGGGAGGAAACCAGAGCACCCAGAGGACCCGGGGAGAATGTACAAACTCCACACAGACAGTGACCCAAACCAGGAATCGAACCCAGGTCTCTAGAGCTGTGAGGCAGCAATGCTAACCAATGTGCCACCATGCTGCTCCATGTATTCACATCCTTCTTCCAGCTGAAGTCTGGCAGCATTTCTACCACCCTTGGCCTTGTGATCACTGGAGAACAGTATTAGATATGAGAAGGATGCACTTTCATGGAGTGGGGCAAGGTGTTCACCCTTCCATGGTGGTTGGGAAATGGACTTGGGGAGGGTGGGGGTTGGCATGCCAGCACTAGCATGTCCTTATTGCATTGCTGGTGTTGGGGAGACATTACACTGCTATTCTCACACTTGATGTGGAGATGCTGGTGTTGGACTGGGGTAAACACAGTAAGAAGTCTGACAACATCAGGTTTAAGTCCAACCAATTTATTTGATCGTAAACTCACAAGCTTTCGGGGTAAACTGTCTGTGCTGTTATATGCTCTTTCTGAGGCCGGAAGTCTCCACTCACCTGACGAAGGGCAAACCCTGAAAACTTGTGAGTTTACTATCAAATAAATTGGTTGGTCTTAAACCTGGTGTTGTCAGACTTCTTACCATTCTCACACGCCACAGGATTGAGGCATTGGATGGGCACGGTGGCTCCGCCAAGCTTGGTGGCATGAACAAACAGGATGGAAGCTCTTTGGGTGAATAAAATGAAATTTAATATCAAACATTCAATATAAAATGGTGGCCTATCTAGACTAGTGCCTATCTTCATCTGTACCCACTAAGTGCCTACAGTTTCTTAATCTTCCTCACCCTCCTAGTACATCTAGGTGTATCCCCAGGAACCACAGCTGAGTTTGAGGTGACCCGCTGACTGCCACATCTTTTTGCCTGTGATGACCTTAGCAGGCATCTCCTGGGGGATTGGGATCTTGACCCTACTTTCAAGCATGGATATTTGACTGCTTCCTTCCTCGGTGTTTTTAGGCTGGATGTGTGTTGCTCACAGGGAGGGGGGAGTCAGATGGCTGGAGACACCCAGGGTCCCCTGGCTGGAGGTCCATGGGCTATACTCCTGCCGATCCTCTTCCCTTCGGGTTTCCATGGGCCTCTGTGCTTCTCCATGAGAATGGAGTGGCAGTTGGAGTGAAATCAAAAAGGCCTGCCTTCCTCAGGCACTAACACTCATGGATTCCCACTAGTGCCTGCACCATGGAACTCACTGAGCTGAGCCATGATGTGGACATTTTCTGCCATGTATATCCAGCGCCAAAGTTTCCAATGCGGACTTCACTGCTGCAGTGTTGGCCTCATTGTGCTGTAGTGATGGCACCGTTTCCTTAGATAGAAGTCAATAAATCTCCTCCAATTGGCCTTGCACTGTGAAAGGCTGTCACCCTTTCCTCATTCTCACAATTCCATCTTTGCAGCTCCAGCAGCTGTGGCATGATGTGGCCCAAGAGCATATCATTGGGAAGGGGCTTAGCAGAGTCCTGGGCACTGGCATCCATCTCCTGGGATATCCCTGCCTCCGCCTGCTGTGGATCTTCAACTGTGAGGTGCTCATCAGTACTTGATCCAAAACACTGTCTACTTAATGAACGCATCACAGTATGAGTATCTGCGCTGGTCCAGGGTGTGAATGACAGCTGTGATGACTCTTCAATGGAGATTGGAGAAGTCTCCCTCTGAGCTGCTGGAGTCTAGTGGGCCCAGGAGACATGAGGATGGTCCAGGGTGGCAGTTCACTTGAGTTTTGAGGAATGACAGCATATGGGTTGAGGATTCTTACATTTCTCTGCTGCCCCCACTTCACCAGCAGCACAGGCACGGCCAGCTCGAGAACATGCTCCTCAAAATATGTGAGGGTTCGGAGCTTGGGCACAACCTCAGCTGGCTGCATCTACTCCTGCTTGTTGTGGTTGAGTTTGTCCTGCAATGACACAGAGAGGAAGAGTGTAGATGAGAGTTTTGACAAGTAAGATGATGATGAGGGACAGGATTTTATGGCTTCACTCGAGTAAGACTGTTGTCTGCACCTTGCACGCTTTGATTCCTTGGCAGACAGGCTGGTAGAATTCCAGCTCTGTTCCACTCTATCCAGCATCCTGGTGCTGCCTTGGCTGCCACCCTCTGCAGTCATTGTGAAACATGTGCTGGGAGTGATGGGGTGCCATTTATATGGAGCTCCCCAGTGCTTGCTGTTGCAGTAAAATTGTTGCAGAATGGGCAAATTCAGAGGGGAAAATTACCACTAATGGGGCATAGGATTTGTTCCGAAAATGCACCAGCACCATTGGCGGGAATCGCTGTTTTTCCTGCCATTTTCTGGTAAGATTTTGGCAAACCACTCCAAAACTTTTCCATTTATAGTTAGACCTAAACTTTGAATCTCCAGGGAGGAGAAATATATTAGGATTATCTCCATATAGTAATTTTCAATTTTCTTGGCTGCTGGCACAGAAATAAATGGCTTTCCTTCCTTGACAGGGTGTTTTCATTTTTAAATTAGTTGGCATATAATATTTGGAAGCATGGAGTTAAATACAGCTATGTCTCCGCATTGCAAGGTAATGTGTTAAATGTAACCTATTTAATAGTCTTGAGTAAAAACAAGGTTTAATCACTGTAGGAAATAATAATCACAGGCATTGCATCTTCCTCATCCAATTAATTCTTTTACCTCAGGCCAACGAGGATGGCAAATTTGATCTTGTAATATGTGATTTCTCCTCCAATTTTTCCACTTTCGTATCTCATTCCTTAATGTTAAGAAATCATTAATCTCTGTAACTATTAGATATACCAACTCCACAATGCAGAAGATACTCAGTAAGAGTTTCAACCTGTCCTAGAAAGACATATGACAAGATTATTACCAATGATATCAATACCTCAAACTGCAAACAGCAGACAAAAAGCTACAATGCAATTGGACAGCATTTCCTTGTTGTTGGATGCAGACATAGAAGAAGAAGATAAGAGCAAAAGGTCGATTGGCCCTTCGAGCCTGACATGGACTTAGAAATTTAGTTGTGCCCACTCTTGGGTGTCCAGTGGGTGCAGTAACTGATTATTAATCTCAAATATACATGTCAAAGCGACCTTTGAAGTGAGCTGCAGAGAACAACAGACACTTCAGTGGTAAGGTGCAAGGGAAGATTGGACCTCTGTTGGAATTGAAGCACATGAGGGAGGGAACTGGAGAGGACAGAACAATTGGATGCGAGATAATAGTGTTCAGGAGGGATATACTTGTGGCCCTCAGGTGGCTGAGTTTGGTTGGTGGAGAGAATGGGAACAGTGTGACAATTGTTTGGGATATACAACAATAAAGAGTTGCCCACTTGCAAAGTGTTTTAAAGTTACAGGTCATGCATACCATACTGACAGCTTGAGAAGCCATTTAATGCCTGAAAAATGAGGGTAAAGATAATTTGACAATATTGAGAAAATGGTTTACCTTAGGGAAGTCATACTCCTTTGTCTCCTTATGCAACATCAACGCACAAACCCAACTGAAGATGAAGACAACATCTATTAAGATCAACAGGCAGTTTGATAGACTGTAAAAATACAAAATAGTTAAAAGCAAAACGTTGCAGATGCTTGAAATCTGAAATAAAAAGAGAAAATGCTGGAAGTACTCATCTATGAAACAATGTCAACGTTTCAAGTCAAATATTATCCTTCCTCAGAATTAAAGAAAGGTAACACATCCATCCAAAAGCTCTTGGAAAAACACTATTGTTGAAGTATTTCAAGGCCAGTAGAGAGAGATTGCAAGTGTATAGGTGATATACAGAAAGTCTCCATCAGAAGAAAAAGCTGAGGGCTCTCTTTCTCTGTCACTTGCTTTCTTTTAGAGTAATTATGTTACTTGCTTTAAGAAACCAACTCTACCAGAATCCCATCAGCAAACCGAGATCTTGTAATAATTTGCTGTTTAAATGGAGCTCCCTAGTGCTTGCAGCAGTTAAATCATTGCAGGTAGATGAATCAGAGGGAACACACTGCTGGAGCAGCGTGAAACTCATGGGCATAAAAATTATTGCGAATGAGACATAAGATTTGGCCTGAAAACACGTTGACACCATCAGAAGGAAACACTCCATTTTCTGCGTTGCAACAAACACTGCCATATTTTGGTAAGATTGATTTTGCCCTTTGACTCAGTAAACCTTGTTTCATTGCCTCCTTATTGTTCACACTTGATGCAGTAAAATACATTCTGATTTGGTTTTCCTTGTAAAGGCAACATTTAAATGTTTGTTACAACCAGTTGAGGAGGTTGAATGGAATTCATCCCTTTTCCCCTGGTTGTAACAGTTCTAAATGGCTAACCTGTAACCAATGACTTTCCACCATCTTCTCAGCTGTCCTGGTCTTCTGAGCTGTAAGTGAACTGGACAACTTTCAGGGCTTTGTTGTGAGCTGCAAACCACACAAAATCCAAATTGCAACTAACAGCTGCACCAATGGCTCCCGGGGCTTCTTCATGCCCTAACTACCTGGAGCCTGCTAACCACAGCACCCGAAATTTAGCCTCTTCCCCTGCTGTAGAACACTTTCCCAGCAAATATACAAATAAATTGAAACTAGATAATCTTCTTAAGTTCCATTCACTGGCACGTACTGCAGCCTTTCAGGGTTGACTGAATGCTTTTAAGTTAAAAAATCCCAAAACTGCACTTCTTTGCATACAGTGTAGACAAAATGGGTAGGATTTTATGGCCTTGCTCGCCCCAGAATTGTAAAATCCCACCCGAGGTCAATGGACCTTTCTGTGGGTGAAATCTTCCACTCTGAAATTTAAGTTTAATAATGAGAGGGAAAGTCAGAATTGTTTCTACTGAAGAGTGGGTTGGTTGAGCACACAAGATCTCATGATGTTCTGCTAATTAATGTGTGGTAGGCAGACAGGAAGTCTTTCAGCCCCCTGTTACCTCATAGGCTCCAAGGTCTGGAAGCCATACAGAAACACCATTTAGGCAGTGATTCACTCATTTGCAGGCCAGGTACTCTGGATCACTTTAAAAAAATGTCCGAGAGAAATAGCACGCTGCAACCCCACAGTTCAGCAATGCCTCCATGGAGATTCTTTTGACCTCCTGTCTGACCACACTGGCCTGGGAGGAGGTTGTCAGGGAGGTGAACACCTGTGGGATCTAAAGAAGGACTGCCCTGCGGAGTAATGAATGGATCAATGATCTGCTGTGCTCTGCAAGGGTAAGTCAAACTTCAATCACAGCAAAATCACACTCTCATAAGGGCATCAGGCGGTCCAAGGGACATCTATAGGGATGTTACACACTATCATCAGACGGTTCATCAGCACTCCATATATCATAGCCAGTTAAAGCTAACCATCGCATGTAAATCTCTGTCCAAGTGACATCTCAATCCCTTACTCTGGGCAGCTCAGCGTAAACAACAGGCATGCAAGTTTCTGAACTGCCCTTTCTTCCTTGGTGCTCACACTCAATCCGTCTGTCTCAGTGCAGGAGAAAGATGCCATAACAAGTGAAAGAAATCTAGGATGGAAGGGGGCAACCAGGAGCTCATAACCCTCACCCATTCAAGAAGCAGGCTGCACGGCTGGAAGGTGAGGACACTGACTGTGCCTGGAGCCTCCAGATACCACCAAGATAGGGAGGACATTGTTCTCCTCAAGGAACCCCCGGACCCCAGCAATCTCAGAGAAGGAGGAAAAAGGACCCACCCACACCTCTACAGCCATCACGATGTTCACCCTCACTTTCCACCAGTGCAGATATCCGCACCTTTGTGCAATGCAGCTCTAGAATAGGTTCATGTTCACATTCAGCTTGCAGACACAGGTCCACAGCAAATGGAGGCGATGACAACTGAGATTTCATTCAGAGGACTGTTGGAGGCCATATTCAAAAATGTGTGGGTTAGGTTGATTGGCTATACAAAATTGACCTTAGCGTCAGGGGATTAGCAGGGTAAATATGTGGAATTAAGGGGATGGGGTCTGGGTGGGATTATGGCTGGTGCAGACTTGATGGGCCAAATGGCGTTCTGCACTGTAGAGATTCTGTGATTCTATGATTCTCCCCCTGCATTTGGTCATTTATCTCTTGTTTTTGAGATTTCTATTTTTATTACAATCTCTTCTAGCTTCAGTGTAGTATCTAACAGATTTTCTTTCACGGTTCTGACGAAAAGCCAAACACACTTTGAAAGATGCTGCCAGATTTTTCCTACAGATGTGCTGAACTTTTCCAGCTTTCTCTCTTTACTTTAAGTACCCTCTTCCTTATTATGTATTGTTATGGACCAGATCATAACAAAATATGTTATGAAGCCCAACTAGACCCCCAGTTATTTTTTTAAAATTTTGCTATTAGTAAGTATAAGGTATTTAACTCCAGGTGTGATTCTGTTGACATACTAGGAAGTTTTTTTTTTAATCAAAACAAACTTTATTTTAACACTACAGTTTAAATACAACAAATTAATTAGCTTAACTTTTAACAATCGAAATACTTAAAATGACAAGCTATAATTTTAACTTCTAACTTATTCTAATTTAAGCAATATTCCTCATAGACTTAAATTCCCTTTGAAAAATGTTAGTTAGCAAACAACAGGCTTCTTGATTTATACTTGTTTTCAGTCCTATAGCCTTTGCAGAGATATATCTGTCTCCTAACATTCAAACAGCAGCTTCCAGAGACAGAAAGAGAAAAACACCTCTTTTTTCTTACAGATCCAAGCAAAATCTGCCTGCTCGTCTCTGTAAGTTTAACTCCTCCCAGTTGCACATGGTTCTTTCCCTTGTCAGTCTTGTCAACCTGACCCTTTGTCTGCTGTCTCAACTTTACATGTATATGTCCAGCACTATCAGAAGGGTCACTTTATTTCTGCCTGCTTTCTTGTTAATCGGCCTTAGTTCCTCTGTCAGGCATTCCAATTCTACTTTCTGTTGCAAAATGGTACACTCAAAGTTTTTCTAGCGTCTCCAATTATATATCTTTTTGTTCCAATACAGTTCATCAATTCCATTGATTGTGCTGGATCTTCAACATCATTTTCTGCATTTTTTTTGGCAAAGGTATATAGCAGAATGGCTTCATTGATGTTTAAGAACATAAGAACATAAGAAATAGAAGCAGGAGTAGGCCATCTAGCCCTTCGAGCCTGCCCCGCCATTCAATAAGATCATGGCTGATCTGAAGTGGCTCAGTTCCACTTTCCCACTTTCTCCCCATAACCCTTAATTCCCTTGCCTACCAAAAACCTATCCACCTGTGTCTTAAATATATTTAGCGAGGCAGCCTCTACCACATCAACGGGCAGAGAATTCCAGAGATTCACCACCCTTTGAGTGAAGAAGTTCCTCCTCAACTCTGTTCTAAACTGCCCCCCCTTATCTTGAGGCTGTGCCCTCTAGTCCTGCTGTCCTTTCTGAGCAGGAAGAATCTCTCTACCTCTACCCTATCCATCCCCTTCGTCATCTTATACATCTCTATAAGATCCCTCCTCATCCTTCTAAATTCCAACGAGTACGAACCCAGTCTATTCAACCTCTCTTCACAGTTCAACCCCCTCATCTCCGGTATCAGCCTAGTGAACCTCCTCTGCACTCCCCCCAAGGCCAAAATATCCTTGTGCAAGTGCGGCGACCAAAACTGCACACAGTACTCCAGCTGCGGCCTCACCAGTGCCCTGTACAGTTGCAGCAAGACCTCCCTGCTTTTATATTCAATCCCCCTCGCTATAAAGGCCAGCATCCCATTTGCCTTCCTGATCACCTGCTGCACCTGCAGGCTGGGTTTAAGAAGGGATGGAGGCAGCAGGTGGGAAATTATAGGCCAATTAGCCTGACTTCAGTCATTAGCAAGACTTTAGAGTCCATTATTAAAGCTGAGATCATGGATTACTTGGAAGTGCATGATATAAGGACTGAGTCAGCACGGCTTCGTCAAGGGGTGGTCATGTCTGACAAATCTGCTAGAGTCCTTTGAGGAGATAACAAGGAAGTTAGATAAAGGACACCAGTGAAGGTGATTTATTTAAATTTCCAAAAGGTCTTCGATAAGGTGCTACATAGGAGACTGTTAAATAAGTTAAGAGCCCATGGTGTTAATAGTAAGATCTTGGCATGATTAAAGGAAATGGCTGACTGGTAGAAGACAGAGAGTGGGGATAAAGGGTTTTTTTCAGGATGGCAGCCGATGACTAGTGATGTGTCTCAGGGATGGGTGCTGGGACCATAATAACATTAACATTTAGAAGAAGGAACTGAAGATACTGTTGCTAAGTTTGCAGACGATACAAAGAAACATAAAGGGACAGTTACTATTGAGGAAATGGGAGGCTGTAGAAGGACTTGGACAGGTTAGGAGAGTGGGCAAAGAAGTGGCAAATGGAATACATTGTGGAAAAGTGTGGAAGGAGGAATGGGGGCATAGACTATTTTCTAAATGGGGAAATGCTTAGGAAATCAGAAGCATAAAGGGACTTGGAGTCCTTGTTCAAGATTCTCTGAAGGTTATCATGTGGGTTCAGTTGGCAGTTAGGAAGGCAAATACAATGTTAGCATTCATGTCAAGAGGGTTAGAATACAAGAACAGGGATGTATTTCTAGGGCTGTATAAGGCTCTAGTCAGACCCCATTTGGAGTATTGTGAGCAGTTTTGTGCCCCATATCTAAGGAAGGATGCACTGGTCTTGGAAAGGGTCCAGAAGGGGATCACAAGAATGATCCCTGGAATGAAGAGCTTGTCATATGAGGAATGGTTGAGGACTCTTTGGGGTTTACAAGAATGAGGAGGGATCTTATTGAAACTTACAGGATACTGCGAGGCCTGGATAGAGTGGATGTGGAGAGGATGTTTCCACAATTAGAAAAAACTAGAACCAGAGGCCACAACCTCAGGCTAAAGGGCCGATCCTTTAAAATAGACTTGAGGAGAAATTTCTTCAGTCAGAGAGTGGTGAACCTGTGGAACTCTTTGCCACAGAAGGCTGTGGAGCCAGGTCATTGAGTGTCATTAGGACAGAGATAGGTAGGTTTTTGATTAATAAGGGGATCAGGGGCTATGGGGAAAAGACAGGAGAATGGGGATGAGAAAAATATCAGCCATGATTGAATGGCGCAGCAGAGTCCATGGACCAAATGGCCTAACTCTGCTCCTATTCCTTATAGTCTTACGGCTTATTGTCAGGATTTGTTGTAATTATGGTTTTAGTGATCATTGCGGCAGACACGCTGTTGCAAAAAACATTCTAATTTACTCAAACACCAGAACAGTACTGTTTCTCTGGGTATCCATGCCTGTACGAGCTGTTTGGATTCAGAATCTCAACAGTTCATTGGTACCATTTCAGTAAACAGTCTCACTTTATGTCTTGTCCTTTTATCTGCAATAGTACAATATTTCTGATCCTCAGTCTCAGTCATGAGATCACATATGACTACTGATTGATCTACATTTTTGCTGTCAGAGATGATGAATGATTGTTGACAATCCTATTGTTTATGGTCAGGTAATTTCAACAAATCAGGAACAGCTTCAAATCAGTCAACATCTATCTCTGCAGCTGCTCACTTTCCTTATTCACATCATCTTTCAGTAACTGGTTCTCCTTCTCCATCTTAACCAGTTTTACACTGCATGCACCTACCACCATTTGTAACTTCATTATCTAAGATTTGTAATTATCCACCCACCCTTCATTTTGATTTTCCTCCGCAAGGTAACTCAGTAATGTATTTTCATTTCTGATTACTTCCTCATTGTCCAGTCAAATTTGAGGAATGTCCAATTCAGAAATCTGGATTTCTTTCTTCACTTGGAGTTGTTACAACTAACACAGCTTTCTTCCCATATCATAATTCTATTTACATATTAAAATGGAACACTCTTGTGAGTTTTCCTTCTATCTGGCATTCTTGTCAAATAATTTTAACACATAGTCCAACAATGCAGTCTCAGAACACTGACCCACCAAATTTCTCCTTGATCAATTTAAATACTCCTTTTACCTCATGACCAAACATCAATTCAAATAGGCTGAATTTAATTGATTCATTAGGTGCAACCCTAATTGAAAAAAATGTACAAATGGAATTCCTTTTACCCAATCCTCTGGATAATCTTGACTACAGGTCCTCAATATAGTTTTAAAATTTGATGAAAAAGCTCCCTGCAATTTTGGATGGTACACAGTAAATTTAAATTGCTTTACAGCTGAGCTTCTCTGAATAACCTTGATGTAAAATTTGATCCTTGATCTGATTGAATTTCTGTGGATAGTCAATAGCTAGTGAAGAACTTAAGTAACTCTTCCACTCCCAAAGAACAGACCAGATGATCGCTGGTTGCCGAGCACGCAGTGTCCCCAAGAATTGCTGTTGCAGAGTATGCAGCGCCTTCCCCGCCCCCGATCAGCTGGCCCTTTCAGGGCCCACTTGATCCCAGTTGGCCCTGCTTCCCTCAGGTCCCACCCACTTAGCAGTGCCCGGTGCCCAGTGCATACTGCCATAATGGAATGGCTTCCAGAATTCCATACTTACATAATGGAATGGCTTCCAGAAATCTAATAGATACATCCATCATGGTTAATAAATATTGGTTCCCACTTTTGGTTTTAGGAGGGAGTCCTGTACAATAAATTAGGACCCTTGTAAAAGGTTCCTCAAATGCTTGAATGGGTATCAAGGGTACTTGGCTGACTACTGCTTGAGATTTTTCTATTACCTGACATGTGTGACATAAACAGCAAAATCCTATTACTCCTTTGTGCAGTCCAGGCCAAAAAATGTTTCTGTATTTTTGTTTCAGTTTTCCTTATTCCTAAATGACGTCTTACTAGCCTACTGTTACCTGATGTGCTACTCGCAACAGTTCCTTTCTAAAACCCACCAGTAAGACAACATGATGAACTTCTGCTCATTTTTCATCTGCCTGAAAATGTAAGGGTCTCCACTGCCTTATTAAAACATCAGGGGCGATCTTACTAAAAAAATTCAAAGTGCTGCACGAGTGTGAAAATGGGAGAGAAGCGTGTTGATTTTTTGGGTGAGTTAAAAATGGAATCTTCCCTCTGTCAAAAAAAATGAAGCTAAATATATTTCCTGCCAGCAGGGAGAAGGGGTGGGGCCTAAATTCACTGAAAGCTGGTAGATAGCAGCAAAGGGCGCCATTGCGCATGCTCAGATCTCTATGTTCTGTGAACACTGGGATCTATCATTCGTTCCCTCCACAGCTATAGCTGGCTTCTGTGGTTGACCCCCACCCCCCACACAGGCCAATTAGCTGCCCACCATCGCAGGGCTCTGCAGCTGAAACCCCCTCCACTCCCAACGAACAGATGAGACAATCGCTGGTTGCCAAGCATTCAGTGTCTCCAAGAATTGCTGTTGCAGAGAATGCAGCACCTTCCCCAACCCTCCCCCTGAATTGGTTGGCCCTTTCAGGCCCCACCCACTCCCAGTTGGCCCTGCTGCCCTCAGGTCTCACCCACTTGACACTGCCCAGTGCCCAGTGCATACTGCTAGTGTGCCAGGCTGGCACTGCCCAAGTAACACACCGCCTCTGTCCCCAACCTCCTGAGGGCCTCACTGGCCTCTGGTGCTACTGGCAAGGCCATCATGAATGGTCCCCATTGATCGGGATCATATGTGATCCTTGCTGGTGAGGATCAATTCCATCCTGGGCTCACTCGTAAAATTTAAAACCACATTAACATAAGATTTAAATACTACATTCAGCCTTGTGCCCTTTTTTGGGTGCAAAGCTGATCTCACCCAATAGCTGTAAGATTGCGAAAGGTGAGAAATCGGTGTGATCTGATTTCTCAGCTCTCTCACAATCTTATGGTTCACCCTGCCGGCTGAAATGGTAAGATTGCAGCCATCATTTTTAATGCAAAACCCGTCTCCATATCTTTACTCTTTGGTTTCTCCTCCTGTAGCTTTGTGAATTTATTACCACACAATCGGAAAAAAATCCCAGAATGTGCTTCCTGCGACACTTCAGAGTTTGATATTCCACTGGCTTTTCAACTCCCACCTGTGATCCACCCACATTCCTGGAAAAGATTGTTTCTCTACTATGTCTACCGCCACTTCACTTTTCCTTGGATCTCAAAACCTCATCTTATATAATGGAACACTAATCTTCCACAAGTAATTTCATGTATTTCCACCTTTTCTGGCAATGCTCCTTTCAAATTATATATCCCTCATCTCTCAGCATTAAAGGTTGATTGATTCTGTAGCTCTGAATATCTTAACCTCTTTACGTACTCCTTTGTCACACAAATAAATTATTTAAAAAGATCTGGAACTTGCTTATTAACCAACCCTGATTAGGCTGTACATTTCTTTGCACCTTTTGGACTTGAACAATGGTTTCCTTTATCACTTTAACAAACCTCTGGCTTATTCTATTTTAAATTGTCTATCTTCCCAGTACTTTTCTTAAGCCATCAACAGTGCAACTTTGGGTGTCCAACTTCATTACAATGAAAACATCTGAGGCTTCTTAATTCTCTTTTTATTTCTCATATGTTTCCTTTTTAACCTGAGGTAAACTACCTTTTGCTATCTCCAACTAGATCTGCTTTGCCTTTACCACCTGAGGATTTCTCTTTTCCCCAGTTTCTGTCCTTTTTGCCATTGCTCTTGCAGTTCTATGCATTTTTAGTTCTGCCATTTTAGTTCAAATTTCCTTTCAAGTTCCTGAACCACTCTCCATTTATTGTTCAGCTAGTGCTATTCTTTGTTTCTCTTTTGCCACTGCAATTGTGACTCTTTTTCTTTTATTTGTCTCAACTCTTTTTCTTTTTGTTCTATCAGAACTATTCTTTCTTTTGCTCTTTGCGCTTCCAGGGCTATTCTTTCTCTGTCTTTGGCCTCTAATTCAATCTGTCTCATTTTTTTCCCTTGTTCAAACTGTTTTAATTATTTTGCTCTTTGTTCCATTACGATTGCTACTCTATTTTTCTTTTGTTTTCCTCTGTTTTTCTTTTTTCCTTGCCATTGCCTCTAATTCAAGCTATTTTGTTTGTATTTGATTTCTAGCCAGCTTCAATGCTTCTGACTATTTTTCTGGCAAATTTAAATGCTGAGCCATCCTCAGCCCTTCAGGAAATGTCAACTGCAGCTTGTTTGAATTTACAGCCAATTTGAAAAGCTTTGCTTTAACCACCTTTTGTAAACCCCCAAGTGACTTCTTCCACTCCCAGGAAAAAATTAGCCACTGAAAGCATCAATATTTCGCAAGGCACTCCCTATTTAAACTAACTCAATGCAATATCAATCAAGAGGATGGATGAGGGGAGGAATAGATGTTGTTTAGATAGACTTTAGCAAGGCCTTTGATGAGGTTCCACATGGCAGGATAGTCTGGAAGGTTAGGTCGCATGGGATCCAGGGACAGCTAGCAAATTGGATTCAAAATTGGCTCAATGGTAAGAAGCAGAGGGTGATGGTAGAAGGTCGTTTCTTGGACTGGAGGCCTGTGACGATTGGTGTGCCTCAGGGGTCAGTGATGGGACACCTGTTATTCATTATTTATATAAATGATGGGTTAGTAGGTTAGCAGATTAATTACTAAATTAGGAGATATTGTTGATAAAGAAGAAGATTATCAAAACTTACATAGGAATCTTGACCAGTTAGGAAAGTGGGCTGAGAATTGCCAATTGGATTTCAATTCAGCTAAGTATGAGAAGTTGCATTTTGAAAAGTCAAACCAGGGTAGGACTTATACAGTGAATGGTAGGACCCTGGAGAGTGTTGAGGAACAGAGAGTCCAAGGAGTACAAGTTTGTTGAAAGTGATGTCACAGGTAGACAGAGTGATGAAGAAGGCATTTGGCACACTGGCTTTCATCAGTCAGGATGTGGAGATGGCGGAGTTGGACTGGGGTAGACATAGTAAGAAGTCTCACAATACCAGGTTAAAGTCCGACAGGTTTATTTGGTAGTAAACACCACTAGCTTTCTGAACGCTGTTCCTTTGTCAGGTGAGTGGGGAGTTCTGATCACAAAATATAAAGATACGCACAGTTTACAGAATACTGATTAGAATGCGAGTCTTTACAGCTAATCAAGTCTTAAAGGTGCAGACAATGTGAGTGGAGATAGCATTAAGCATAGGTTAAAGAGATGTGTATTGTCTCCAGACAGGACAGTAAGTGAGATATTGCAAGTTCAGGCAAGTCATGGGAGGTTACAGATAGTGCGACATGAACCCAAGATCCTGGTTGAGGTTGTCCTCATGTGTGCGGAACTTGGCTGTCAGTTTTTGCTCAGCGACTCTGCGCTATTGTACGTCATAAAGGCCGCCTTGGAGAATGTTTACCTGAAGATCAGAGGCTGAATGCTCATGACTGCTGAAGTGTTCACCAACAGGAAGGGAACAGTCTTGCCAGGTGATTGTCGAGCGGTGTTCATTCATCCATTGTTGTAGCGTCTGCATGGTCTCCCCCGTGTTCCATGCCTTGAGACATCCTTTCCTGCAGCATATCAGGTAGACAACGTTGGCCGAGTTGCAAGAGTATGTGGCATGCACTTGGTGGATGGCATTCTCGCGTGAGATGATGGTATCTGTGTTGATGATCTGGCATATCTTGCAAAGGTTGCTGTGGCAGGGTTGTGTGGTGTGGTGGTCACTGTTCTCCTGAAGGCTGGGTAGTTTGCTGCAAACAATGGTCTATTTGAGGTTGTGCAGTTGTTTGAAGGCAAGAAGTTGGGGGGTGGGGATGGTCTTGGCGAGATGTTCATCTTTAGGACCTTTAAGACTTGATTAGCTGATCAGCTGTATAGACTCGCATTCTAATCAGCATTCTGTAAACTGTGTGTGTCTTTATAGGCCCACTCTTCCCGCTCAAAAAAGACAGTAGGACTAGGGGGCACAGCCTCAAGATAAAGGGGGGGGGCGGTTTAGAACGGAGTTGAGGAGGAACTTCTTCACTCAAAGGGTGGTGAATCTCTGGAATTCTCTGCCCGTTGAAGTGGTGGAGGCTGCCTCGCTAAATATTTTTAAGACGTGGGTTACATAAGAACATAAGAACATAAGAAATAGGAGCAGGAGTAGGCCATCTAGCCCTTCGAGCCTGCCCCGCCATTCAATAAGATCATGGCTGATCTGTCGTGGCTCAGTTCCACTTTCCCGCCCTCTGATGGGTTTTTGATAAGAGAGGGGATTAAGGGTTATGGGGAGAGGGCGGGAAGGTGGAACTGAGCCACGACAGATTAGCCATGATCTTATTGAATGGCGGGGCAGGCTCGAAGGGCTAGATGGCCTACTCCTGCTCCTATTTCTTATGTTCTTATGTTCTTATGTTCACTCACCTGACGAAGGAACAGCGTTCTGAAAGCTAGTGGCGTTTATGACCAAATAAACCTGTTGGACTTTAACCTGGTGTTGTGAGACTTCTCACTGTGTTCATCAGTCAGGGCACTGAGTATAGGAGTTGGGACATTAAATTACAGTTGTTTAAGTCATTGGTGAGGCTGCATTTGGAGTATTGTGTACCGTTTTGGTCACCCTGTTATAGGAAGGACATTGATAGACTGGAAAGAGTGCATAGAAGATTTATGAGGATGTTGCCAGGACTAGTGAGCCTGAGTTATAGGGAGCAGTTGGTCAGTCTAGGGCGCTATTTCTTGGAACATGGGAGAATGAGGGGTCACCTTATTGAGGTGTATAAAATCATGTGGGGCGTAGACAGGATACACATAGGGCAAGATTTTTCTGCCTTGGTCATCTCGAAAACTGGAAAATCCCACCTGAGGTCAACAGACCTTTCCATGGTCTGCTCCTCACCCGGTCTGATTCCCGTGGCTGGTGGGATGGTAAAATTCACCCCATAGTCTTTTTCCCACAGTAGGAGAATTGAAAACTAGTGGGCATACGTTTATGTTGAGAGGGGAAAGATTTAAAAGGGACTTGTGGTGTAACTTCTTTATGCAAAGCCTGGTGCGTAGATGGAATGAGCTGCCACAGAAAATGGTTGAAGCAGGTACAATAGCAACATTTAAAAAGCATTTGGATAAGTACATGGATGGGAAAGGATTAGAATGATATGGGCCAAATGCAGGCAATTGAGATGAGCTGGAAGGGTACGCTTGTTGGCATGGACCATTTGGACTGAAGGGCCTGGTTCCATGCTCTATGACTCTCTAACTCGATAATATCTGAAAAAAAACAGCAATACTCAACATTCACTGTCTTTGAAGTGGTGGAGGCTACCTCGCTAAATATTTTTAAGAAGCGGATTGATGGGTTTTTGATAAGAGAGGGGATTAAGGGTTATGGGGAGCGGGCGGGAATGTGGAACTGAGCCACGACAGATCAGCCATGATCTTATTGAATGGCAGGGCAGGCTCGAAGGGCTAGTTGGCCTACTCCTGCTCCTATTTCTTATGTTCTTATGTTCTTATAATCCTCACGCAACCAAGGAATTGTCCCACAAGAACCCCCAATTTTGTTAAGGACTAGATCAGAAATCCCAAAACATCTTACGATGCTTGACGAGACCCCAACTTTTTTTTTATTTTTGGCATTAATGTGAGGACAAGGTGTTTCACCTCAGGTGTGACTTTGTTGACACATTAGGAAGCTTTTGTTTTAATACTACAGTTTAAATACAATGAATGAATTAGCTTAACTTTTAACAATTAAAATATGTAAAAATGCCAAGATACAATTTTAACCGCTAATCTATCTCTATTAGTTACAATTTTAGCAATATTCCTCATAGACTTAACTCCCCTTCAAAACCAAGTTAGCAAACAACTGGCTTGCATGATTTGTACTTGTTACCAGTCCTAGTGTCTTTGAACACTGTTGAAGAGAAATATATAGAAAGACATCTGCTTTCTAATACTCAAACAGTAGCTTCCAGAGCGAGAGAGAGAAAAAAAATCTAGTTTCTTGCAGACCCAAGCAGAATCTGCCTGCTTGCCTCTGTAAACTTAACCTCTCCAATTAGCACATGACTTTTTCTCTTGTCAATCAACTTAATTAAACCCTAATCTGAAACCCCGGGCGAAAAACCAAAACAAATAAAAAATGCATTTGGTTAGATTAAAATAAACACCCCATTATCTTGGAACAATTATTCTTCTATATTCTCAGCAAGTGGGCTGCCTGGAGCAGGCAGATTGACACATTTAAACAGAGCTGGCTCTTAAACATACCTGTCACAAGAATAATGATGTAAGTACATTTCTTAAAAGCACTGTATCATTACAATGCTCATTAAAATATTTTACAATCTGTGTTTATATTTTTGGCTAATTTACTCATTAAGTTCATTTTCTCCCTTTTAATCAACATTTTGGTGGCCCTTTGCTGATTTCTAAAATATTTCCGATCCTCAGACTTAATGTTGTTTGTTGCAATATTGTAAGCCTCTTCTTTCAATCTAATACTATCATTAGCCACCTAACTGAACCATGGATGGGTCCTTCTTGCTGCATTTGTATTCTTAAAAGGAATGTATTTTTGTTGAACATTTTTAATTGTTACTTTAAATGTGTCCCAATATTTCAAGACTTTCTTCTGATATGTATTTATTCATAATAGGCAACAACTGAGAAAACCAGCATTATATTATCTCTATTACCATAACATCTTACAGATATTGATTTTATCTTCACTGCTTGGGTAATTATGAGACACAGTTGTGGATGGAGTAGGAGTGGCTACAACAATGCTTTAACAACAATAATGACAATATTGGCTTTAAAATGCTTTTCTGGCTGAGAGTTAAGCATGCTAGGATTTTGGGGCAATTTATAATTAAAACCAGTTGCAGGTCATAAAGTTGCTCTGGACTGGGAACTATGGTCTGAAGCTTCGTGTGTTGGCCAAATAAGGGAAGTTGTTTACGTTTGACTTAAAGATTGTGGCTTCGGTTTATTGCTGTTATGTGTGGAACATGTCATGTGAAGTAAGTGTCATTTACAAGTAATTTGATTGGATGTTTGAGCCATGTGATCAGTTTCTGGTTACACAGTTGGCTGGATGACAGAGAATCTTCTGGAAGCAAATAGAGGATTTGTGGATAAAAGACATGTGCAGTTCTTTGTTTGCCAGAAACAACTCTATAGAGACTAACCATTGTAAGAAGCATGTGCCCTGAAGGAATTTCCCTTAAAGAAAATAGATTCTACATTGAGGATATTTCTTGGCCATGGTTTTCCCTAAACTCCTTTTTCAATTTTCAGTTGAATAATTAAAGTTGATGTTCAGTTAATGTGCAGTTAAGAGTTAAAGTTGAGAGTTGTTGTTTAGTTAAAGTTGATGTTCAGTTAAGAGTTAATATTCAATTGAGAGTTGATGTTAAGAGTTAAAGTTCAGTTGAGAGTTGATAAGTTAAGAATTAAAATTCAGTAAAAGAGTTAATGAGTTGCCACTGTTTATATTTGAGTTGGTACCAGAATTATTAAATAAAGAAACAATTGAATGAATTAAAGAGTCAATTATTGCCCTTATTTGTCTTATTAAACTGGAATGCTTGCAAGGTGTTTAAATTAAAAGCTGGATGACAGCATGAATTTATAGAATATCTGACAGTTTCATGCCATTGACATCACACTCATTACTGCTAGATTCATGGAAGGCAATGAGGACATTCAGGGAGAACATCCCATTACCTTCACATGATTTCTGTAAGCATTGCAGTTCTATCTGACCGATGGCAGTATACACCCTCTGAAATAAGGCTTTTGTCATGGGGACGCCATGTGTGTCCATAATTCCTACATTCCTAGAGGATGATGGTGACTTGTAGTTGGGAAAATCCGAAATCTTCACAGAGATTCTGTGAATGTCTGACTCCCGTCTAGCTGATTGCAGCTCATTTGTTCTCAGTGACTAGGTTCATACATGGCAATGCAGTGGGGAAAGTTTTACATCCACTGATCCTGCAACATCCTTTGATAGATGTACCCTGGAGGAACAGTGTCACCGGAGGCAGAAGCAGATGGAATGGGGGCCAGTCGCACTTCAAAAGTGCAGAGAGCACACATGAGCAATGACTGACACTAGCCCTGTACATTGTGACAACCACCCTCATTCCTTCCAAGATACAAGCATAAATAATGTGTTCAGTCATTGTGAAGAAATCAACGTGCTGAGAACCTTCCATAACGAAGCACTGGACTGAGCATTTAGTCTTTGTCTTATGTAGGGAACAGGTTTTCACTTCAGAATTACAAATAACATCATCAGAACAATGAGCCATAGAAAAGCTGCAATTCATAGAGTCATTACAGTGCAGGAGGAGGGCATTCAGCACATCAAGTTTGCACCAACAATAATTCCACCCAGGCCCTATCCCCGCAACTCCATGTATTTACCCTACTCTATGGGGCAATTGACCATGGCCGATCCACTTAACCTGCACATCTTTGGACCATGGGAGGAAACCGTGGCACCCAGAGGAAACCCATGCAGACACATAGAGAACATGCAAACTCCACATAGACAGTGACCCAAGTTGGGAATTGAACCCAGTCTCTGGCTCCCTGGCACTGTGAGGAAACAGTGCTAACCATACTGCCACCGTGCTGCCTCAATTAATGGGAGTTTATTTCGACGTGAATGTTATGAATAAATGTTTAACATCCGTATCCATGCTGTGCAACCATAGCTTCTTAACATTTCGAACCCTGCTGTTGTATCTTTGGAAGTGGAGGCAGCCTCCTGTAGGCTATGTTCGATTGTCAGTGATGATGTTGGCAGGCATCCTCTGAAGGCTGAGACTTGGAGGCCCCCGGCCTGCTTTAGGGTGCTAATGTGTAGTAGTGCCACCCTCCTTGGCCTGTGGAGTTGGAGCTGAAGCAGTCACAGAAAGAGAGGATTCGGATGGGCAGGACAGTTCTGAAGCAACATGAATGAATGGCCCTGGGGTGTGCATCAGCTGAGCCCGAGGGCTTCTGGCCTGCTCCGATATTTTTAAAATAGCCTTGGGGTGACAATCTGGTGAGCACATCACTCACTCTCATCCATAGAGTTGGAGGCAAGGATTTTCCAGAGTGTCAACACGCAACAGGTTGCTGGTCATCAGGAATCTGATGAATCCTAGTTAGATGAGACCCACTGGAATTGATCATGCCTCCAAAGGCAAAGAAGGGAAAATTGGTAAAGGATGTCTGTATTTTCATATTGAAAAGACAGAGGGAGGGCTCTGCCTTAAGTCAAAGATGATTATGCTAACACTCCAACATCTCAGGGTCCACAATTCTAGTGTGGTGACTGCCATAGAGACATTGGTCCAAGACCTAGGTCCTGCATAGCTGCAGGGCATGCACGCCATGATACAAACACTTGCTGATATGCACCATTGCCAACGCCAGAGGACAGCAAGTCTTTTCGAGGTGTGTGTCTCTGTGCTGGTGCTGTTTCTGTGACAGGTCTCCCATTTTGGGCACTCTGAAACCCTATTTTGTGCTGCTTGGATCTGCAGTTGAAGACCTGGCTGGTGAACTCCCTCAGCTGCTTTCCAGATGCGTCTGTGAAAGAAAGGAGAGAGTTCATTAGTGCATGGCAGTGGCCTGAGAAACAGAATACATGACTCACAGCATTGCTGTCTGATGGATGTTGTAGTGCTGAATCCTCAATTGGTTTATCGCCACTGACATCACCATCAGCATAGGAATGGTCAACGTCCTCCCTGGGTAGCTGTATGATTCTCCTCACAGTCCATGAGAACCTTCAGTTCTGCCATCCCTCTGCTCATCTGGGATCTCTCCATCTTGATGTGAACCAACCTTTCATTCATGAAGACAGAGTGTATGTTGGATATGTGCCAACGAAGATGAAAATGATGCCTAGCATGTATGAGTGGTAGTGGAACCAACTAGGTGATGAGGACAGAGCCTGCAAGGAAGATGCAAGAAGATGAAGATGTGTGTGGGAGAGTGTGTGGAGGTGTTCCTTGAACTGACATTATGTGAGATCCCTAAGGATGTGTGAAGGGTCTGAGGGTATTGAGTTGAGAGTTATGAGAAGAGTGACTTACCTTGGCATAACAGAGGAGATTGTATTGAATGTAAGGAGTTAAGATATTCACCAAAAAACTCAGCAATATTCATACTGTGAAAACCTAAAAATGCAGCTGCACTACAATAATAAGATGACCTTTGAGTGATATTTTTGTATATTGTTTTCCAAGTATGCTTATACCAAGTCTCAGACAGAAGTGCCACATTGTAAAAGGGGGGTGCTATGACCCAGTATGTTGGACTTCATCTTGGACTGGGATCATGAATAGTGCCAGGACCACTTGAACTTCAGACCAGCATCATTACTGGGGTCCCTGATGGGCATAAGGTCTTGAGGCTCATTGCTTGTTTTCATTTCTGTTGTATTTCTTTCATATTATTTACTCTTCTTCAATAAGCAATTATAATAGTTTAGAGATTATAATTCTAGCCTAAATTTTATTTAACATTCTCCCAGACCATTAAAAGAAGAAAATGGGCTTTCAGGCTATTCTTTTCTGCATGGTATTGGCACCTAGCACTGCTGCCACCATCTCCCATTCTGGGTTTGTCACCTTGCTGGCTGGTTTTTGGCCTGAACGTGGGCAGAGAACATCACAGTAGACTTCCACAGCAGTCTATCATTGTAGACAGAGGTCTCTCCAGGAAGATGTCTGAAAACCTGGGGGTAGATTTGCTGACAATCATCGCTTCCTGGCAACCCGGGAAGTGTGACTGGATGATCTTTAAGTGTGGTTCCCTGAGGGTTATGGGGAGAGGGCGGGAATGTGGAACTGAGCCACGACAGATCAGCCATGATCTTATTGAATGGCGGGGCAGGCTCGAAGGGCTATATGGCCTACTCCTGCTCCTATTTCTTATGTTCTTATGTTTAAAGCATTGAGATGATAGCAGGGCAGTTGAATCTGAGGCCTCCCCACCAGCAATACGACTTGGAACGTGACGATGAAAGCTTTTGGCATTAAGTGCCGTACTATATGGTATGAAAAGCCACCATTGCTATCTGTGGCCTCAACATAACTTTTCTACTTGACACCAGCCTTTGCCAATATTGGAAAAAATCCCAGCTACAATCTAGGCTGATGTCATAGTGAGTACTGACGGAATCTCTTCTTTTTAGGCAGTCTCTTGGGGTTGAGGATGACTTCCTTCCTCACTAAAAATGAGTCCTCTAATAACTGAGGAGCCAATGCGTGACCTACAGTCTCTGACAGACATTGGGTTGACAGTGTTTGGAGGAGCAGGTTGTTGGGGTGCTTGAGTTGCAATGTGTTCCTTTCATTGACCATGACTCACTTTAACTTGCTCTCAGCTTTGAAACTTGAGGATGTTTATCTCCTTCCAGGATGTTTTTTCTCTATTTTGGGCAGTCTTGAGCCAGGGATACCCAGGTGTTGGTGGGGAAATTGACTTTTTCAAGGAGGCTTTGAGAGTGAACTAGAATCATGACCCCTGGCTTTCTGAGGCTCAATTGCCATGTTAAAGCTCCAGGTAGACTGCTTGTTTCCAGAGTCTCATATTAGGCATGCAGATGATGGGGCCTGCCCAATCGAGCTGATTGAGCATGGTCAATGCAGGGGATGTTGGTCTAAGCGAGAACATTGACACTGGTGCGTCTATGCAGCCAATGGATTTGTCACACTGACAGAAGTATTGCCTTTTGGATACCATGATAAATGAAGGCTCTATTTGTTCCATCTACAGGCAGCATGATCAGCCTTTGGTTTGCATAGCCTATCTTGTCTCGAGCGACTATAATTTTATTCTTATAATTATTTCAAATTGGTATATTAACACTATATAAACCACAGATTACAGAGTAAGTATACCTCTTGTAAGCACGAGCTGTTCCACCCTCTCCCCCAAGGGTCTACCCAATGACTGTTGATGTAATTGTTACATCGTGGTCTACATCACTCATTCACATAAGTATTCTAGTAAAATCAGTAGACCAGACTGAGTCAGGTTTTCCTATATATTTTACTCATGTTATAGACAGCAACTTCTGTTATCCACACATGTGCAGTCAAATGCAGAAATCCAGAAATTACTTTGCCCTTCCACTGGTGGTGCAGCCTTTGCACAGACATCACTACAGTCATGGTATAAATTAGGCTATAGTATCCAATATTCTCAATCTAAAGACAATTGATAAAGCTGGAGCTTATTCTGTCTGAAGTAACTAATGGTGTGGTAAATGATAATTATGATAAACATACTTTCAGGCCGTCAAATCTTTACCCTCTGAAAATTAATGCTAAACAATCATTTTTAGTAGTTATTTAATTTTGCTCATATCTATCCCTTAATCCTACGTGTGTCCCAATCTTCAATTTGTTCCTATATAATAATTTAAATAACATTCTGAATAAATTGACTGTTGCATTTACTGCTTTACAACAGTCAGTAAGAAGTCTCACAACACCAGGTTTAAGTTCAACCAGTTTATTTAATAGTAATCCCACAAGCTTTCGACACCACTGGATCCAAGTGGAGAGGATCTCCAAGAAGATTGCGCATATTGACACACACATCAAGTTTTTACAAAGATGCAAGAAAGCAGACAGGAGACCAAAAGGACTACAGGTCACGAACCCACTCAAGTCAACCTATATAAGCTTGTGGAATTACTATCAAATAAACTGGTTGGGCTTAAACTTGATGTTGTGAGACGTCTTACCGTGTTTACCCCAGTCTAACGCCGGCATCTCTACATCATTACAACAGTCAGCACATTTCAAAGGTGCTTCACTGGGGGCAAAGTGCATCAGGACATCCTCAAGTCATGAAAGATGCTGAATAAAAATGCAAATTTTCCTTTTTATATTACCTGCCAAAAATGCAACAGTGACATCTTTGATTTCCAGTATTTTAGATACAGTATTCAGCTGGATGTTTAAATTGTAGTTTTATTTGGATTATCCTTTTAATTGCAATTTAAATACAGGGAATTTTGATATTCAGAATTTCCTTTTATTTTGTGAATCCTTTACTGAGGTTAATAAAGTTCATGAATTACTCACAGTCCATACTGTCTCCACTTTAAGTCAATTAATTTCTTCAGTACTGGATGTTCCACAACAGCATGGCATTTATTTATCAGCACAACCTCTAGCTGAATGGAAGGGCAGAAAAGTAAATACAAAACAAAAATCAGCTTTTTAACATAGGCAGGTGTTAAAAGTAATGGCTTGGTGTTTCTGCTTGGGATTCTGTGCTGTGTAATTCCCCTAATACCACTGTAACTTGCACAAAAGATTATGGAATTTTAAGCACAAAATATGTCATTGATCTTTAAAAACACTGCTTGAGCAGAAACCGCTGACAAAACCGGTCACACCTCCAAGACAGGCCTTGAAGGAGGCCTCAGAACTTAATTTGGAATGTTTGAGTTTGAAAACATGAATATTTAAGTTTTGAAAGGTTATGACTTTCTTCTTAAAAAAAGGCAATTATGAAAAAACTCACAATATCATAATTTTGATGGTTCATGGCAAATGTTGTAATGATTTGCAAATGACCTTGAACATAAAATTGATGTTGTTATCTTTTATTCAATTACTGTCAATTGTGATGGTATAAAAAATAAGCTGGTCTTCAATGATTCATGAAGATGCTCATTATCAAGCCAATGACAGCAAATTATTTTCTTTTAAAGCGTACTTTCACACTTTTTCCCTCCCTGTGGGGAATCGTGGGGAAGGATTTCCAAGCTAATTACCAGCCCATTGAACCATGTTAGGAACACTCCTCCCGTGACCAAAAAGTCCTGGCATTCGACTTGAACCCAGCATTTGTTGTCCAGAGGTGGGGATGCCACAAGACCACTTGGGAGTACATTGATTATCTGCCTACAGACTTCTAGACCCAAATGTGTTGCTGTTAAGAAATTCCTATTCCATTGCCTTCATGTATCCCATTATATCAAGGAATGATTTCATCTGAACACTTACAAAGAATATAATTATGTATTCAAACCACAGTATTTCCTGCAGTTCTTTTTAAAAAGAAAGTAAATAGTAAAACCAATTAATATTAAAAAGGTGGAAAGAGGATGAATAGGGCCAATTAGGGACCAGAAACTGGATTTATGCATGGAAGTACAGGACATAGCTGAATAATTAAATGAATACTTTGCATCTGTTTTCAGACTACTAAGCAGTTGTATCTCACATGCGTTGATATGAGGACCACTATTTGATATGTACTAGTGATCTGGACTGAGAATCATGGAATCATAGAATCTACGGCATGGAATCAGGCCTTTCAGCCCAAACTGGTCCATACCGACCAAACTGCTCATCTAAGCTAACGCCATTTGCCTGCATTTGGCTCATATCCCTCTAAACCTTGCCTTTTCATGTATTTCTCCAAATGCATTTAAAATGTTGTCAATGTCCCTGCTTCCTTTGGCAACTCATTCCACATACGTACCAATGTCTGTGCAAAAAACGTTGCTCCTTAGGTTCCCATTAATTCTTTCTGCTCTTAAATTAAACCTATGCCTTCTAGTTCTCAATTCCCCAACCCTGGAAAAGGCCTGAGTAAACAGGACATAGTTTCAAAGTTTGCAGATGACACAAAGCTTTGCAATGTAGTAAAGATTAAGGAGGACGCTCACAGACCTCAGGAGGACTTAGGCTGGTGAAGGGGGCAGTTACATGGTAGATTAAATTTAATGCAAGGAAATACAAAGTGATGTATTTTGGAAGAAGAAATGACTGGAGACATTATATGCTATATGATACAATTTTGAATGGAGTAGAGGAACAGAAAGATCTGTCAAGTCAAGGGGAAGGGATGGGAAAGGTTCATGTACATAAATCTTTGAGAGTGGTAGGACAAGTGGATAATGCTGTTTAAAAAGCAAATGGAATCTATTGTTTTTATAAATGGAGTGAGTACAAAAGAGACAATATACTAAGTATTTATAAATCAATGGTGAGTCTCAGATAAACTACATCAAACTCTAAATATTACATTTTAGAAAGAATGTCAAGGCCTCAGGAAAGGGTGCAAAGGAGTGAAATTAATCTTAGAATTATAGTCAACAATGAGGCTGTAACAGATCTTTAGGATAGCCTGATGAAGTGGCCAGACATGTGACAGATGAAATTTTAGACATTGATGTGTATGTGAAGTGATACATTTTGAAGAAGAGGCAGTATGAACAGTTTTTAATAATGATGCAGCAAAAGAGAGTCTTGGAGTCATACTATACACAACTTTTTAAAGGTGGAATGACAAGTCAAGAAGGTTTTTAAAATTTTTTTTAAAACAGATAAAGAGTACAAAAGCAAGGAAGCTACACTTAATTTTTACAAAGCACTGATTTGT
Source organism: Carcharhinus amblyrhynchos (assembly GCF_965287045.1). NCBI lineage: Eukaryota > Metazoa > Chordata > Chondrichthyes > Carcharhiniformes > Carcharhinidae > Carcharhinus > Carcharhinus amblyrhynchos. The sequence continues at coordinate 21,363,771 of NC_137347.1, forward strand.
CCTTAATTCTGAGCAACTCAATTTAAAGAGGATGCAGTGGAGAATTACTGGAATGGTACCAAATTTGAGTTACATTGAGATGCTGGGAAAGATGAGGTTGTTCTTGTTTGAACAGAGGGAACTAACAAGAGGTTTGACAGCGGTGTTCAAAATCTTGAACACTTTTAATAGAATAGACAGGAAAAAAATGATCTCCAGTGGCAGAAATGTCAAAAACCAAAGGCCATAGCTTGAAAATAATTAAAAGTAGTAGAAACAGATTCAATGGTAACTTGCAAAAGTAATTGGATTGAAGGGCTATGGGGAAACAACAGGGTAGGTCTAATTTGTTGTTTCTTCAGAGTTCCTACATAAGCATGATGAGTCAAAATTATGAGAATAACTACATATAACAAAATAAATTTTCTCGCATTTTTTTCTTTTCTCTCTGGAACGTAGGAAGGAGGCTTAGGGGTGATCTTATAGAGGTCTATAAAATAATGAGGGGCATAGATCAGCTAGATAGTCAATATCTTTTCCCAAAGTTAGGGGAGTCTAAAACTAGGGGGCATAGGTTTAAGGTGAGAGGGGAGAGATACAAAAGGGTCTAGGGGGGCAATTTTTTCACACAGAGGGTGGTGAGTGTCTGGAACAAGCTGCCAGAGGTAGTAGAAGAAGCGGGTACAATTTTGTCTTTTAAGAAGCATTTAGACCAGTTACATGGTTAAGATGGGTATAGAGGGTTATGGGCCAAATGCAGGCAACTGGGACTAACTTACAGGTTAAAAAAAAGGGTGGCATGAACAAGTTTGGACGAAGGGCCTGTTTCCATGCTGTAAACCTCAATGACTCTATGACTCACAATCTTTAAAAAGGAAACTTAGTGCTGACATTGTTTAATTTGATTATTTGTTAAAACATTAAAGTCCCAGTTGTATAACATATTGCTAGCTTTAAGCTGAGAAATATAGGTCCTGATTTTGCGGTCTGTGGTGAAGCAAGGTGCCCATCTACCTCAAAGCCAGTTTTGCTGAGAGATGCAGTGATCTCTTTGCCAATAATTTCACCTTTAATGCCAAGCAGTGTCTTGTAACTAATTGTTGCATTCTTTACTAGGAATTTCCAACATGGAGCTAGAGCAATGTCATCAAGCTATCCAACCACTCGTTCATATCAAAGGTTTTTCATACCACCCAACCAAGCAACAAAAGGCAGTAAAATAAATTAACTTTTTTTGCATAGAGCAGGTTAAAGATTCACAAAATAAAAAACAAAATATTCTGAAAAAGCTTTCTCTTAAGTTAGTTTGAAAATCCAATTTGAAGTGTTCTAGAAATAAAAAAAAATTCATGGCCAGTTCTGTTGTTCATCACTATTAACTACTTTGCTATTGAGAACCCAGTAAGATCGGATTCAACATGCTAGTGTAGTGGGTGGGAACAGGAGGCCAGAAATGGGTATTATGCCTGGTTTTCAGCCAACTGCAATCTTCCCATGCCACTTTTATTGATGAAATCAGCCTCATGCCATTTTAATATTCAGTGGCTGATTTAAATCTGTTTAGCGAGCCTGGACACAATTGTCCGGATGCATTAGGGTTTCTGACCTCACTGGTGGAGGTCCATTGAGGTCCCTTGGGAGGTCAGAGGCAGGAAGGGCAGTGCCCCTTGGGCAATGCCAGCCTGGTACACTATCAGTGTTAGCCTGCTACGCTGGCACTGCCCACTGGGCATCCTGGCACTGCCAGCCTGACACTGGCAGTGCCCACCAGGCATTGGGCAGTACCAGGGGGTGGGCCCTGTGGAGGAGGGGCCTCAAAGGAGTGGTGACAGATGGGGCAGAGCCAGATGGTGGGGGAGGTACAACAGGAGGGAAGCGGGGGCTCTACATTGGGGGTCAGGGTTGGCTATTAGAGATCAGGGCTACGGGGCTGGCCATTGGGTGTCAGATCTGGCCATCGGAGATTGGGGCCGGCAATCAGCATACCCATTGGGAGGGAGGGGCCAACGATTGGAAGGATGATAGTGTCCAGTGAGGGCAGGTTGGGGGTTCAGGACTGACGATCAGGAGTCCAGTGATGGCCAGGAGATGGGGGATGTCAACTGATTTCCTGGGATACTGGGAGATCAGCGGATGTGCGATGGCCCCCTGAGCACACTGCTGCTGGCCTCTCTAGTAGGTTTGGGTTCTGCTTCCCCTCTTCCAATCTACTGGCATCAATCATCTAAAGGCCTCTGTATTGCACAGAGTGGTTAATTTCATGAACCCTAGCTCGCCCAAGAAACAGGCAGGAAAATATTTGAGAAATTATATGTACAAACAATATGAAAACGTAAAAATATAAGGAAGAACTTAGCAGGGTATTAACTGAAAACGAAGAAAAAAACCAATCTTACCAGGGTCTTGTAGGGTATTGCTTGATTTTCTTGAAGGCAAATGGAAAATACATTAATAAAGCTTTTAATAATACAAATGGGCACAGTTCAATTGAAGCATCATTAATTAAGGTCAGTGACACCATTTCTGCTTCTATGTCAAACGGTTGTGCTATCAAGCAAATAATCCAGGTTGATACACCATTATGACACTGAGGGAGTGCTGTTTTGTCAGTGTTGTTTTTTCAGATTTATATGTTATACAAGACCTTAATTCCTCTACAGAGTTGTGCAAAAACTCCCATAACATAGAAAGGAATTTCCTTGCTGTTCATAGCAGTGTCCGCCAGCAGTTGGCGTTGGAACACTACATATGTATATTTGATGGGTATAGCAGTAAAATATCAAATTGGGCAGATGGCACAAAGACAGTGACAATAGTTAACTGTGAATGGTAATAAGGAAGGGCCGGGGAATAGGGTTTGAAAACTAGCACAGCTATAAGGAGCTGAACGGCTCCAAGCTGAGCTGCAAAATTCTTATTATTTTATTTTATGAGCAAAACATCATTCTGATAGCAAAACAATGTATTTACGAAGATTTTGATTGCTGGAATGTCATTTTACTTATGTAAGGATCTCAACCTTTTGCTTTCACCTTAGCGAATGGAATACAGTAATGTTCTTCCAAATCATTTAACATTATTAATTTTATTCTTTATTAATGCAATTATGATAAGATTGTAATCTAATTTGTGATTGAATGATTTACGATAGGGATGTTTCCACCCAGAAACATATACTTTGTGGGTGATATTTTCTCCAATATTGGCAAAGGCCGAAGTCAACTGGGAAGAGTGGCTTTGAGGGCATCAACAGAAATGATGACTTTTTCTGCCATGTAGCTCGGAACTTAGAAACAAAATTGTAGTCATGGGTTACAGGACATATCCCTGACATGTAGGCACCGATTTGCCCATACTGCCATGAAATCAGTGACTTGATGATCCCAGCATTATTTTTAAAGGCTGCTCCAATACATGGCTGACAAATGAGAAAATCATTTTCACCCACATACACCTTCTAGTATCAATTTGGCACCACCCTGGCCTTAACCTGGCACCCCAGCATTACCCTAGCATGACCCTCTCCCCATTGAGCACTGCACTCACCTCTGAGCTCCCCTGGGATACTGCTCACCAGATGCCTTCTGAGACCAGTTGTGCTTCACACCGTTCTGATAGCATGCTGCCATGGGTGGACTTTTTGATGTGAGTGTATGATTATGGTGTGTGGGGCTGATAATTAAAAGTTAATTTTTTACAAGGAGGTTCCCAAGTGTGACTAGTCACTGACTTTTATATTGCCGTGAAATGCAACTGTGGCCTTCTCGAGAAATATTCCATTTCCATTGCTAAAACTGCCCGATGTAAACAGGAGCAGAAAATCCAAGTCTATAGCTTACAGAATTTCAAACTTATTAGTGAATTATTTTGCGTACCAGGTTGATATTCATTTTATTATTGCAAACATAGTTGTAACATGTTTTTGTGAATATATATGTTATTAACTTGTTTACTCATGCACTTATTTAGAATCATGGAACGATTCAATATTGAGGAGATGATTCAGCTCATGGGCCTGGATTTTAACTTAGCTATCTATCCAGGCATGGGGATCCTGAAAGTTTAGTTCAGCATCTACTTTCGCTGCAGAATAGGATAATTAGCTGAGACACTGAAGGAACAAAGTTGAGTGAGTTCCTTCCATCTCTCTCTCTCCATCGAACTTACAGGCTGGGATTCTCCCAAAAGATTTCTAAGTTTAACAAAACGGGAGTAACTTCTGCTCATTTTTTTGAGGAATTTTCAGATGCGTGCTTGGAGTATCACGCTAGTCAGGGACCTGTTACATTTGCTGGCAGACCGATGGACTGAAGGGCCACTTTCATTTAGTAGTGAATTTTAACAGTGCATATTACCCTATGCCTAACTACAGTGTCTGCCTTCACCTGTGCCCTCTTAGTGAGCTTACAATTTTTTAATCTTCCCTGGCCTAACACCACATCTCAGTGACCCCACCATGATGCACATCAGGGATGATGGTGGTCAGCCGTGTTCTGCTCTGCCTCTGCATCTCCAGCAACTTTGGAAGAACTGATCCAGCAGCCCGGCACCTGGCTGGGTGTTCAGCTGATTCCTTAACTCTGGCAGACGTTTGCCTGCCCGAGGCCTCGGATGTGCTCACCTGCACTTGATATCCATCTATGGCTATGTGGTGCATACCAGTAAGTGACCCAGAAGACTCACTGCTAACATGTCCCACTGAGGTGACAGTATCTGCACTGGTGAATGATGCCTGTGATGCCTGTGTTGATTAGAACAGCGCCTGATGGCCAGGTCTTATCGGGGGTGTTTCTTGCAACAAAGGACACATAGTTCAGCACAAGAGAGGGACAAGTAACAGGTATCTGGGCAGATTGCAAATTGCCTGAGAAAGGTCATATGAAAGGAGGTTTTGTGGATCCTCACTTCCATGGCACACCATGACCTGGTTGTCCATTGCGACTCTATCCTTGGCCTCCCTCAAAATCTCCAATGCTTGATACTTGAATGGGATGAGGAGACACAGCTCAGGAACCCTACCTCCAGTTGTTCCCTGCTCCCAGCAACTATGGGCCATCTCTTGTGGATTCAAAGGGGTAGTTTGAATGCCTGATAGTTGGAAGACTGTGGGGTGTCGAGGATGTTGGAAGGTGGCAATTGGGTGACATATGTCATCACTGTGGCTTGGCTGGCAGGAGTTTGTCAAGAAGGGTGTCAGAGGGATTGGAGAAAGGTACTATGGGTTCCAGTGCTGGAAGGCCATGGGTGTCAGGGAGTGGATCAACGTGAACATTCCAGGCATGATGGATGGGTCTGATGCCAGGACTGGGTGGACACTCACTCACAGCCTGAAGGAGGTCATTCATCATTTTTCAGCACTGGGTGCCAGTCCTTCGTGCCAGTGCATGGGTACTAACTGCTGTTGCCACCATCTCCCAGGCTGCATTGCTGCTCAACACCTGGGTTGTTGAGCATCTCTGGAGAAGATGATGGTCCTCCTCTTCCCTATTGCATCCAGCAGCTGGCCCAGCTCCACCCCCGTAATCCGTGGAGCTGCTCTTCGTGGCATGACTGATTGGAGTCCATTGTGAATGCTTAAATTCATCTTCCACTTGTTAATGGCGTACAGCTGCAGCTATATTGGGTGAGTCATGTGCCTGGCGGGTCCATAACAGCATGATTCACATGGAGGCTCTCTCATTACACTAAGGGCCCGATTTTACCATTGGGTGCGAAAATGTGGTAAAGTTGGGTGTGAGGTAATTAATGTAATTCACACCCGTGTCTGCACAGATTGCCACTTTACCGAAACCCGGGAATGGTGGCGATCCGCTTTGCGCCCAAAATGGACGCAATGGTGATTTAAATGCATTTGTATGCATTTGAATTGAATTAATGAACTGCCCGCCCAACTTTGTCAGCATATCCCCCTTTACCACTACATTTGCCAATCCAGAACCGTGCTGTAATGGACCTGCTAAATAAAAGTCAGAATTGGGCGCTCCAGCTGCTGAAGAGCGCGTTCAGTGCTGTCTCTGACTCAGATCAGTGGTGGGGGTGGAGTGAAGTGGGTCAGATCATTCTCTGGTTGGGGGTGGGGAGCGGAGTGAGACCAGATTGCTGTCTGGTTGTGGGGGAAGAGGAGGAGAAGACAGGTCAGATGTATCTCTGGTGGGTGGGGTTGGGGGGGTGGTTTTCATTGTCTGGTGGGGAGGGAGAATGAGGTGGGTCAGATATTCCTCTGGGAGGGGGGATGAGTGAGGCCAGATCATTGTCTGGGGGGCAGGAGGGAGGGAGGAGAGAGGCGGGTAAGATGTATCTCAGGGGGGAGGGATAGGCCCAATTGCTCACTGGTGGGGGCAGAGAGGGTCACTGCCACTCTGCAGGCAATTGGTGGGGGGAGGGTGAGGGGCAGGAGTGGTGATCGGTTTGGGTAGTGGGGCGGCAGTTGATAAGGGGACAGTAATGTGTGTGGGTAATGGGGAGGGGTTGATAAGGGGGACAGTGATGCCTGTGGGGGCCATCGTTCCTGCTTTTCACTCCCTGCTTTCTGAAGCCTGGGAGCAATCAGACATGGGTGTGCTTTTTCAAATTCTTTTCTGGCTGCGCATGCGCTGTTTAGAGCTCTGATCATTTTGGCCGCACTAAGCCCTGCCCACAGCGTGAATGTTTTTTTCAGGCTGAGAGCATATGGGGGCACCTGAAATCAGATTTCTAAATCGGATCTGCATTACTCCCAGATTCAGCACTTAGAATGAAAATGGTAAAATCAGGCCCTAAGTGTCGAAAGATTGTGTTGTGATGTGTGCTGCAAAGGCTGCCATGGAGAACTCCTGTTTTCACACTGCTATTACAGTTAGAAACTTTTTGGGAAAAATCTGCTCCATCATTTTTTTCCCAAATCAGTCCTACCCTTCCTTCGAATTTCAGTATATATGCAATATATTTTCTGTTCCATCCGTCAAGGGAAACATCGTGAGTGAATCGGAGAATTTGAAGGACCACTGAAAGGTCTGCTGATCTTGGCCAAGAAATTTTGATTTTGGGATGGATGGGTCGAGAAAATCCTGTTTATGGAAGGATTTTGCTTTCTATTTTGCATTGTCTACTACTCTATTCTGATATTCTTTTTTGCCACTCATTCCCTTTCTCCCTGTTCTTTCAGATTTTTCTTTCGTCATTCGGAGAAGCTTTGGTTTAAATGTTATTTATTTCTCCCTCATGGGAAAATGTCTAGTCTGTACCAGAGCTACCTCTTCTTTGAAGACCATCTATTGGTTTATTTACTGTTCAACTTTCAACCTTTGATCCCAATTCAGCTGGGCCAAATTTTCATCTGAGAAACATGGTAACATTGGCTGTTTGACCAATTCGTTGAACGTTGAGGCTTCTAGCCTGTCAAATTCTTGCCTCCACTCTTGTGCAAGGCAGTGATAGGCCTATTATAGATGCCATCTGCCCTTGATGCTTCTACTCCAACAGGCATCCCCCGCCTCCATGCAGATCTTGGCACCCCTAACTGGACATCGAGCTCTCCTCTTGCCGAATTAGGGTATTAACATTTGAAGGTTGCATTATGTGAACAACACAGACATGGCACAGAGTTGGGATATTTAATAATTGCAAGTTTTTATACAATTATTCTATTGTCACTCACCCATGTCATCTGTACGCAACAAATATTTGAGATAATAGTGTTGTTTGTGTTCGGTTTCATCAATAATGTGTAGTTGATCTAATGCATATTTTGCCTGAAATTTAAAACAAAGTGATCAGTTTTTCATTAATACTGATACAACTGTTTCTCAATGCTTTGTGATCATTTTAAAATACTTCATGGAATATACAACTGATTTTTCTTGCTTCCTGTAAAAAGTCACCAACATATTCAGTTTCCTCTTGTGATAAGCTTTTAGCTGGGTCACTTTGGATCAAATGGTGAATGGCGGAATTATGAACACATAATTTGCTCACTTATATGTCTTGATTCTGTCTTGAACAGTAAGTAAAATGGGTGTTGGTTAACAAATAGTAAACAACAAGCAACTAGAATAGGTTGCTCTGTAAGAGAAGTTTCTCCTTGTAAAAAATGGTGAAGATCCGAAGAGGCCTTCAGTGGCTCCATAATCATTTTTTGGTGTCAGAAAAAGCAGCCAAAAGGAATTGTATTGAATAACAGCAACTGACTAGGAAGACAAGCAAGTTGCTTAATAGTCTGACGGCAAAGTGGGCAGAGTAGACGCAGGGGATTCTGAAATATTTAATCCCTGTATAAAGCTATGGAAACTAGTTCAAGAAGATTTGTATGAAACAAAGGAGATTGTTACACTGGACAAAATCACAAGGGTTTTGAAAGCATGTCTAATGTAACAAATACAATCACAATAGTGCTACTCTCAAGAATTATGAAGGCTTTGTGTCAGAGCTTTGTACACAAATAAAACTGACTGTTCATGTTTGCCTGTTTGGTTTTTACAGTTGGTGAGGAGACTAGAGTGACATCTTTGCCAAACATCGTACATATTTATGGGTTTGAAGGCAATATCACTCTTCAGATAAGGGATAAGGGGAATGTAGTGCTGTCTGAGGCTATGACAATAGCTCAAAAGTCTCTGGTCAATATGCTTGCATTCATGTGGCCATGACTTTGCCTGGGATAACTTCTTCCAAAATCTTAAGGGTTTCCATTTTGTTTGTCTGTAGCATGTTGATACATCTATCAAGTAGGCTCAATAGCTTCCTATTTAATATTAATCAGAATTAACTGTTTAGTTTGGAAAAAAAATGTCCTCCTTTTCCCCAATTTTCCCTTCAATTTATTTTCATTACCCATCTTCATTTGCTTCCAATGATGATGACTCATACTAGGGTAGGAAAGATGTGATTGCACTAGAAATGGGTGCAAAGGAGATTCACCAGGATGTTGCCTGGACTGGAGTGTTTCGGCGAAGAAGACAGATTGGCTATGCTGGTGTTGTTTTCCTTAGAGCAGAGAAGGCTGAAGAGGGACCCGATCGATACTGTACAAAATTATGAAGGACACAGATAGGAAAAAACTTGATGGAGGGGTCTTGCAACATTTAAGAAGCATTTAGATGAGCACTTTAAATGCCATAGCATACAAAGTTACAGACCAAATGTTGGAAAATGGGTTCAGAATAAATAGGTGCTTGATGGCTGGTGCAGACACATTGGGCCAAAAGGCCTGTTTCTATCCTGTAAAACTCTGACTACATTTCTCTAGAAACTAGTGGCTTTCTGGTATTCTGATTAAGAGCTCAGTTTTCATAAATAGTTTTTAAAGTTTATTTATTAGTGTCACAAGTAGGCTTACATTAATATTACAATGAAGTTAGTTTGAAAATCGCCTAGTTGCCTATCCGTCACCTATTCGGGTACACTGAGAGAGAATTTAGTGTGGCCAATCAGCATATCTTTCAGACTGTGGGAGGAAACTGGAGCACCCGGAGGAAACCCATGCAGATATGGGGAGAATGTGCAAACTCCACACAGAAAGTCACTCGAGCCAGGAATCCTTTGCGCTGTGAGGCAGCAATTCTAACCACTGTGCCACCATCCCATCTGACTCTTGTTAGTGACTATTGCCACGCTATTCAAATATTTTATTCTTTTATGGAAAGTCAGCATCACTGGCTAGGCCAGTATTTGTTGCCAATCCCTATGTTCTTGAAAAGGTGGTTATAATGACCTAATCAATGCCCATGAGGTGGGCCTCTTAGAGTATGATCTCCCTGATTGAGGTAATGATTGCTTGCTCCCCCTTTGGAGGGACCTTCCCCACTATCTTGAAGACCTGGGGTGGAGGGGGGGTGCATACAACAGTTCTGTATACTAAAAGGTTAAATTGGTTCATGGACTCCCAAGCAACCCATCCTTTTTGCAACTTTGTGGAGTCCATGAGCCGTGTCTACGTTGAATGTTACAGGCTGTACTCCCTTTTCAGATTCCTCAGAAACCTTTTGTTAATGTTTTGTTTGCACTTCTGTCCCATGCTCCTAATCTACAGACACTGGATGCGGAGGGGAAGGAGGAGAATCTCCTCGTGAACCTATTCCTGGGCCTGCCTAAGCTTGCAATCTACAAGTCTAGGCAGCGGGCGACCGAGGAGGTCATCCGACCCAACTGTCTGCCCCTCTACTGTGGCTATATTCGCAGCCGGGTGTCCCTGGAGAGAGAGTACGCAGTGTCTGAGAGTACCGTTCACACCTTTCGTGCCGTCTGGGTACCACAGGGACAGACCCCTTTAATCACATTTTGATTTGTTTCCTTTCCACTTCGTCTTTTGTTTCAGATGATTACCTTCCTTTTCGGAGTTGCCCCTTTTAATTTGTCCCCTTGTTAATTTGAGTTAGTTTATTTGGTTGGCGAAAAAGATTGGTAATGATTGCCTGCCCAATCAGGGAGTCTTACCTGTGTATATAATAAGGACCATCAAGTCTACTGGCAATCTGGATTCTGACTTGTATCTGAAGCACGCTAAGGAGTACATATATGTTTGTAAATGAAGGGAATCTGGTGAAGGGATACTAGCCTCTGAGAAGTTATTTCAGTGGCAAAGAAGGAAAAGAATGATCCTAAGAAACTTGCTCATGAACAGCTGATTTCGCCAGGGGTAAGCCATTTTCAGACATCATGCCTGTTTGGGAAAATGGATTCTTTTGACCTGTTAAGGATTGGGCCCAATATGTGGAACATATGTGTTACTTTTTTAAGGCTAACAACATTGTGGCATTCTTCTGCCTGCTTGTGGACTTTCAGAATTTGCTGTTATTTGCAGCTTAATTTTCACGGAGGCGCCAGATACCAAAACCTTCCTGGAATTGCCAGATGTAGTGAGAGAATATTATGATCCTAAGTCACCTCTGATCTTGAGAAGGTTCTCATTTTACTCAGCACTCTGGGAAATGGGGGAGTCTGTTACGGGTTTCCTAACAATGTTGAGATGATTGGCACAAACATGTGAATTCAGGTTAATTCTTAATGAGCTGTGGGTCTGCCTGCAGTACAGCCCCAAAGTAAACCCAAGCTTTGACCAGACAATCAACAGTCCCTTCAGAATTCTGCCCTTAAGTCACTGGGGCAATTCTTCCAAAAAAGTTCTAAGTGCTGAATTTGTGGGAAAACTGGTGTAAATCACAATTGTTTTTCAGTGGGAGTTCAGACTGCAATTGCAATTCAAAGTGCAATGCAGAGATCACAATTGTGAATATCATTAAAAGCTCAGGGATGGGGCCTATTCACACCAAAGAAGCTGAAATCGACGGGATGAGTGGGAACCTGCACATGTACACATCTCTGGGAGATTTTGAAAAGATCTCCCAGCATTGAGATCACTGCCCTCCAACCCTCACAGACATTCCTGGACCCTCACACCTTCCCATGCAGACATTGCTGGACTTTCACCCCCTCCCCCATACAGACATAGCTGGACCCCCCATACAGATATTGCTGCTGGACTCTCACCATCTCCCTCCCCCACCCATGCAGACATCGCTGGACCTTCATACCCTCCATACAGACATTGCTAGGCACCCCCTCCCCCATACAGATATCGCTGGATCCCCCTCCTCATATAGACATCACTGGACGCTCCACCCATACACACATTGTTGGACCCCACCCATCGATGCATTGCTGAACTCTCACCCTCCTCCATACAGGCATCACTACACCCCCCCGTCCCCATACAGACATCGCTGGCCTCATCGCTGGACCCCCCCCCCATACAGACATTGCTGGACCCTCACTCCCTCCCCATACAGGCATTGCTGGAACCCCCGACATATAGACATCAATGTCCCTCCCACCCCATTACGGACATCGCTGTACCCTCACCCCCCCACCCCCAATATAGACATGGCTGCTCACTCACCCCATGCCCCCACTGAGCCAGATAAAACAGGTACCCCATTCTACCCCCCCTTAACATACTGGCCTCATTGCTGCCTTGCACAGAACTCGCGCTGTGTTGCCATGCACACCCTCAGCTTGCAAACATTCTCTCTGTTGAATGGGAGCCCTGAGTATGTTGCATCCCCCGGAAAGCCAATCAGCACCCCAAGACATGCATGGCATTCAATTGAAACTAGCCTTCAAAATTTCTCACAAGGAATTGTTGCCATCCGGCCCCTGACTGGCCAAAGTCCCAGCACCTGCACTCCCCTAACAAGCCAGAGCTGTATATAAGCTGCAAAAATGGACACACAGTCAGTCACGCTCTGAGATTCACCGACCTGCTTGATGCTGTGGAGGGGAAGCGCCAGCGGATCTTCCCCATCAGGGCCTAAGGGGTGCAGCCGCAAAGGCATTGTGGAGGAGGAAGCAGATGCACTAGAAGCAAGGAACATGACACCTCGATCTGGTCAGCAGTAAGAAATTATACAACCTTCTTCAGGCAGCAAGGATGAGTAAGCAGCCCACTTTGAAACCTGCACGTTTTCGGCACAGATCTCAAACCATGCTTGGACGCCTGAAGGGCATGCAACAAGCCCCCTTTTCCCAGGAATAGCATCTAACCCTTCCCTCCCCCCTCAACGAGCACCCCTCAATGGTGAACCTTTTCCCTGAAACTGCCAACACAACATCCGAGACACAGGCACACATTGCACATCATGCACTTCGATATATTAATGCAATGAACCCAGAGGAGAAAAGCATACACTTCGATATATTCATGCTATGAACCCAGAGGAGAAAAGCATGCACAACCAGCTAGAGAGGGCACAGATTGGTAGTGGTGTGCCTGACCTGCAGCAGTTGACCGGCTTCAAACAGCGTGCTATAGAGCTGGCAGGGGGTGATGGTGCATGCAGATTAGTGACAGACAGCCAGGTCAGCATCCAGCATGCAAGTGAGTATCAGCATAGCCCTCAATCTAAGTCCTCCTTGAAGTAAGTGCGATGCTACGTAGAATGATTTACCTCCCTTTCCTTCTTTATTGCAGCTCTGGACCCAGACGAGCATAGCCCTTTAGGTGTTGGCGCCCAACCCCCTGATACCATTTAGCAAACTCCCGAGGAAATCCTGTGTGACACCTCAGAGGGAGGCTCTCCCTCCGAGGACAGCACCAGTGAAGGAGCACAGGCATCTGTCACATAACCCACCAACACAGAGACTATTACCATTGTGGGTACTTTTATTGTTGAGGCTGGTGAGCACATCAAAGACAATGATGCACATAGGGTGGAGGTGGGCACATCCAAGGGCTCGAGCACATGGCAGTCAGCCGGGGGCAAGGATTCAGCTGGTTCCAAGCCTGATGGCAAGTCTCAGGGTTCGTTCATCCCGAGGCTGGTGGAAATGCATCAGCAAACCTGGGAAGTTGTGGATGGGCTGTCAGCAACCATGCTGTGACTGCAAGGCTGTTTAGTTGAGTCAGAGTGCTGTTGTCGGAGGTGGTGTCGGAACAGTGTGGGAATCAGACCAACACTGCACGGGTGGTGACTGCAGTGGAAAGTCTGGCTCAGGAATCTGCCCTCATGGGTGAGAGGGTCTGGGCCATTCTGGAGACACAGTGGGCCATCGGCAAGGGCGTTGCTGGCATCCAGGAGGCACATCATTCTGTGGCCATGGGTATTGGAGACATGTGGGAGTCACTGCTGGCCATGGCTGGGACTCTCACCGGCATTCTGGAGACACAGCAGGCTGTGGCTGTGAGCCTCAATAATATAGCCTATTCTCAGAGGACGTAGCCCATTCTCAGAGGACTGCTTCAGAGTCTGGCTCGCTCATAGAATGCTGTAGCTGTAGCAGAGGGGCTCCAGAGCTTGGCCTGTTCTTAGAGGGACTGGGCTGAGGGGACACAGACCATGGAGCAGATACAAGTCAGCCTCCAGGTTGAGACCTTTATATACTTATTCTGATTTGCACCAAAGTGACATCACACCAAAGAGGTGGAAGATGCTAACATAGGTGGAGATTGCCATGTCAATCCTGATAATGGCATGCTAAAGTATGGTAAGTAGTATGGCAAATTAGTGGTAGGCAGTTTTCAGCACGGTCCCAACGGCTGCAGATTTTTCATATTGGGAGATGCACACAGTTATAAATGCTCGTGGTGTCCTACAAAATGACTGACACGCGAATCTCCCAGCCCGTCCCGCCAAAAAATTAGCAGGTCGGAATGGGAGATTCGCCCCCATTGTAATTGTTGCCGGTGTGCAAAGTCAGAACAGCAATATAAGCCTTCAAGACCTAGATTTAGGAAAATGAAATGTAGGTCAGTGTCTGGGAGAGTGCACATCCTGGAAGGTCAACAACATTCAACTTGGCACAATTAATCTGCATAACAATGTCCACATCGGGCCCAATTAGAACATAGAGCATAGAACATTACAGCGCAGTATGGGCCATTCGGCCCTTGATGTTGCACCGACCAGTGGAACGAATCTAATGACCCTCTAATCTAAATTATTCCAATGTTATCCATATGCCTATCCACTGACCATTTGAACGCCCTTAAAGTTGGCGAGTCCACAACTGCTGCAGGCAGGGAATTCCACGCCCTTACTATCCTCTGAGTAAAGAACCTACCTCTGACATCTGTCCTATACTTATCACCCCTCAATTTAAAGCTCGTGTTAGCCATCACCATCCGAAAGATTAAGATAACCATAAGATTAAATCCAGTGTTAATGGAGGTCGATTGCTGCCATGTTGATTGTCAGAAAATCAGTGTTCAGTAAAATTCGTACGGGACTCCAACCCTTAACTTTAATCAAGACTTTGGCAGGTCTGAGAACTTATACTGGGTAACTTTTGAGCATTATGGATACAACCTTTGTTCCTTTCCCTTATGAAAGGCAACTGGTTCAGTTACCATTAATAGTAATGGAGGGCTCAGGCCTGAAACTAATGGGGTGAAACTGGTGGAGAGATATCTACCTGGGTTGGGTAAATATTTTCCAGTTAGAAAGTGACCACTTAATTGAAATCCTGCTCAAATACCCGGAAGTTTTCGAGGAAGGTCACACTATAAAAGGAGCCAAGGTGGCCTTACATGTCAACCTGGAAGCAGTCTCGCAATTCTGCGAGGCCTGCCAGTACCATTTGTTTGAAGTGGAAATAGAAATTTGAAAACTGAAACAAAAAAGTATCATAAAACCTGTCACATTGCTGCCACACCAGGTTGAGACCTTTTATATACCCAATCTGATCAGCGCCAAAGTAACATCACGCCAAAGAGGAGACGCAAATGTAGTCGGAGACTGCCATGTCGATCCCAAAAATAGCATGCAAAAGTATGGTAAGTGATGCAAATGCAAATTTTTTAAAAAAGGGCGACATTGACGAGTTGGGCCAAAGAGTCTATTTCCATGCTGTAAACCTCTATGACTCTATGACACTAGTTCGCAGAATGGGCAGCACCAGTCGTGCCTATTTTGAAGCCAGATGGTTCAGTACGCCTTTGCGGGGACTTTAAGCAAACAATAAACCATTTTTCACAGCTGGACAAGTACCTGATTCCCCAGATTGTGGATTTATATGCAAAGTCTGGAGAGGGACTCTTCTTCTCGAAACTAGATATGCATCATCTTTATTTGTAATTGGATGAGGATTTGCAGAAATATTTCACGATCAATACTCTTAAGGCCCTCTATTAATACACGAGGTTACCTTTTGGAGTATCGTCAGTTTCTTCGATCTCCTAGAGAGCAATGGAGAACACGTTACAAGGTTTACCCCAGGTGCCCATTTGTCTGGATGATGTTCTGATTCCAGGTAAAACAAAATGTCAGAACATCTACAGAACGTGAAGGAAGTTCTTAGTCATTTTTCAAGGGCTGCCTTGCACCTAAAAATTGAGAAATGGGTCTTCCTGGTACCTCAAGTGGCCTATCTGGGCTATAAAAGGGACAAGTTGGGTCTACATCCTTTGGAGGATTGGGTGCGGGCAATTAAAGATGTCCCAGCTCCCAAGTCGATCCAGGAAGTACAATTGCTTCTAGGACAGATGACGTAGTATAGAAAATTTGTGCCTAACTGTGCCTCCAGCTTGGTTCCATGACATCAACTGCTAAAAAAGGATCAAGCTTGGGAATGGTCCACCTTTAAAACCTAGTTTGTAAAAGAATAAAGCAACAGCTTTCATCATGAAATGTCTGAGCACATTATGATGCGAGAAAAGAGTTAGTGCTAACCTATGATACATCTCTGCATGGCATCAGGGTAGTATTAGCACACAGATGGCCAAATGGGGAGGTACGCCCAATATGGTATGCTTTCAGGACCTTGGCTGTAGTGGAAAGAAAGTATGCTCACAATGAAAAAGGAGGGTTGGTGGCAAAAAAAATCTGTCAATACCAAATTTGTGATTGTCATGGATTATAAGCTGCATGTTGGTCTACTACGAGAGGACAAAGCAGTGCCACTGATAGCATCAGCCCATTTCCAGCAATGAGCTTTATTATTGTTCTGCAAAAAGCAAGATATGTTTTCCATATCTCTCTGGAGTTCTGCTGTTTGAGAAGACAGGTGTCTCTCTGTACCTCTGACTAGAATTAAAAGGGAAGAGGTCAAGCAACCTACGTTAGCCTGTGTGTTTTTGCTAACTGATTCTGGAGGAGTTTGCAGCTATGGGGAATATTGCTTAAATTGTAACTAATAGTGATAGCTGGCAGTTAAGAATTATACCTTATATTTAAGTACTTCAGTTGATAAAAGATGTGCTGATTTCTTTTGGCTGTAGTTAAACTGTGTTGTGAAATAAAATTTGTTTTAATAAAAGTAAACTAGTGGGCCAATAAATTGGAGTGAAACTCCAAAATCAAAGAAAGTTGGGGTCTAAGCTAACTTCATAATATATCTTGGTGTCTCTAATATGGTCCCTAATACATTCAATTATTTTATGAATGGGAGTTTTTTCACTATTAAGTGTGTAGGAATGAGAGCTACATTTACGTGTTAGAAATTTACTTTTTTTATCAATGCCAGAAACTGTGTGACAGTGTGAGGAAGAGGGCAGAGATCCAATGAATCCCGTTTCCACTATATTTACCAGATCTTTGTATCTTGGAAATGGTTATTCCAAGGGGTAATGGAAATAAATCCAGTGGTGCCAATTCTATTGACAGTTGATATGTGATTTCTACTCTAAATGTAGTCGTTTCTCTGAATCATACGTTCATTGATTGTATTTTGTTATACAGTAAAGTTGTGTTATCCAGCACTGTGCCAACTACAATTCTCTACTAACCAATATTGATTTTTAAAAAATCAACTGCTAAACACATGGGCAAACTGACCAAGAAGGTAAAGACAGCATGCAAGAATTTGAAAATTAGCCAAAGATTTGAATCAGTTCTCTAGGGTTTCTGTAATCCCTGAGCTGAAAGAAAAAGGCAGCGCTGGCATTCTGCTTCCACAATCTGTATCCGTGGATATAGTGAGAGGCTTAGTCACAGGCTAATGTATCCATGGAAATACTGACAGCCCTCTTCGTTCCTCATATATGTCCTAGAGTTTGAGATACTTCACTTTGAATAATGGAAGAGTTGTTTCCGTGATCTGTCTACAAAGATGGATGTTATGAAGTATTGCATGCCATGAGATCACCCAGAACAGAATCCTTAGGTAACTGGCATTTTCAATTAATTGGAAATGTCAATGCACTAAGCATGCTGGAAAATGGAAGATTTATTGTAATCGGTTCGATGATCAGATTCTTACCACAGTAGGCATTTTGATGATCATTTCCATGAGACATGAGAATCCAGATTTGTCTTCCACTGTGACATTAGCTCCCAGCTGCAGTAACATCATGGCTGTCCTATTATAACCTTTATCAGCAAAAATAAATATTAAATCATTCAGAATGGTAGTCAAGAAAGCACCATCAACTTACAATTCATGGTGTATTTAATATACATGCATAAATATAACAGTGTACTCAATCACTTTATAATTGGAATATGTTCCCAGATTTGATTCCTGGAAGGATTATGATAATTGTAAGTTGTTTAGGAGCTTGTAAGTAGAAATTTGTAAGATGCAGGTGTACAAGATAAAATGAAAACTTCGTTGACTAACTTGTGAATAGATTTAAATTTTACATCAACAACTTCCAAGCATCAAGACAAAAAATGTTGATTGTAATTGTAACGATTCTCCCAGACTGCTGCGTTGCTTGAGTAATGCAGCGGGGATCAGCGCGAGGCTGCTTACTAGATGAAAATTGACATTTCCATATCATTAGCAAGCCCAGGACTCCAGGCTCGCTGGTCCTCATCAAAAGGGGCCAGGCATGATCACGATGCTGGTAGGAACAGAGGCCATTAAGGCCCCCTTGGGAGGTCGGGAATGGGGGGGAGGGGCAGGAATGTCCCTTGTGCAATGCCACCCTGGCAGTGCCAGTCTGCCAGTGACAGTCTGATACCCTGACGGTGCACACCAAGCACCCTGGCACAGCCCACCTGACACCAGGCAGGGCTTATTGGGTCAGGGCCAGTCATGGGGGTTGGGGGGGAGGTGGAGGACACACTGCGCATTCAGGGTGGGAGAGACAGGGAGGGAGGAAGGAGGCAATCAAGGCTTGACGTGGGGAGGGGGCACACATGCCTGCGATCAGGTGGATGAGTGGTGATGGAGGCCACTGATTGGGGGGTGGGGTGGCTCGCAGAGACCACCGATTATTGAGGGTTCTGGGGAAGCAATTGGGAGACTGGCAATGGGGGGAGCCAGTACGCATGCACCGAAATCCCTACTGACAGATCGGTGCATGCATAGTGGCTTCTCTAGCAGGTTCAGACTTCGTAACACCCACTTCGCATTCCCACCCCCCCAACAGCCTCCACTGGAGTGAATCACGCTGGGGAGTCTGTCACACATAGGTTCCCGGAGATTCATTCTATTTGCCCAAAAAATGGGTTGGAAAAACTCCCGTATTCCCACCCATTGGGCACTTAATTTTCTTTGGGGGCATTTCTACTACACCAAGACAAGGCTTAGCAATTTTTCCCAGTCTCTTTCTCTTCTTTCCCTCTATTTTTCTCAAACATCTCCTCATTCTCTCAAATTGCATTCACGCAGAGGGACAGATTTTCACAGAATTGAAGAGACTTGAAAACCTTTGAAAATGACAGACAGAATCCAAATACAGAAGTTCCATCCCCATTTCCAACAGATTCAATTTCTGTTCTCAGGGGAAGAAGGGGGAGCATGAATCACATAAGTGAGAAACATAAACTCGGCAAGTCAATTTGAACTCAGTGCTGAAAGGTGGATAAATTCTGTACAACAGTTTTTTAATACCTTTAATACAACCAACATTTTTTAATACTTTGCTCTTTAAAATTAAAAAAAAGCTGTAGTTGTCAGTGAGTTAAAAAAAACTTTGCTGGATTACTGTGAATGACAAACATAGTTTGAAAAAAAGTAGCACTTTGTCATGTAATTTCAATAGAACTCATTGACATTTCTAAGTGTCAGAACGGTGTGAAAACAAGAATGGTTTGCACCAATCGCTTAGGTGTAGTCAATCTTTCAACATTCAGTGCAATGCAAGAGCTTCCATGCAAATCATGCCATCATGGAGCTCCAGACACATGACCCACCCAAAGTGACCGCAGCTGTGTGCCATTAACAAGGGAAAGCCACATTTAAACACTAATGATGCACTCACGGCCACAGTGAGTATCTATCCCATCCTGACATCTGTTGTGCCTTGGAATGCCTAAGTCAATCAAATCCATGACAGCGCACAGCCTTCCAGCAACCGACCCCCTAGCATCTTCCTCCAACCTCATTGACACCCTCTCTGGCAGCCTCTGCCAGCTGAGGCATGATCCCGAAATAAGTCACCCAATTGCCCCACCCCCAACACTCTGCCCTCCCAGCCTTTCAATCTGCCATCCTGTCTTCACAGGAGAAGACTATCCATAACAGGAAGGAGATGGAGAAGACGGGAGGTGAAGTACCGAGCTGCATCTCCTTAATCCCTTTGAGAAGAGTATCATGGAGCTGTCAGGGGAGGCTGAGAAGAGAGCCATGACTGACAACAAGGTCAGCGTGCACCAGAGAAATGAGGAGCCACAAAACCCTCATTCAAATAACCTTACTTCATTCATCTCAACTAAGTTGCAATCTGTCAAGATACTTGTCCTTCCATTGCACTGAACCATGCCTCCGCTGTGACCCCCATTGATATTCTGGAGAGAAAGTCCAAGAAAACCTTGGAAGAAAGCTCCGAGGAAACCTCAGAGGAAAGCACTTATCAGTTGACGCAGGCATCCCATGCATTATCCTCCAGCGCAGATAGTCACCTCAGTGGAAATGTGAGTGGTCAAGCTTCTGGGTCATTATCTCAGGAACACCAGAGAGCCGTATATGCCCATCAGGTGGGCAGGCAGAGGTCTCCCAGAGCCAAGGAGACAGTTGGTCCCCAGTGAGGTGCCAGGCCACTGGGATCAGTTCTCCCTAAGTGGCTTGAAATGCAGCAGCAGAGCTGGGGGATTGCAAGAGGGGCTGTCAACAACATTCCAGCAAGTGCAAAGTTGATTGGAGGAGTCCCATAGCCATCAGCCTGATTTTTTAAAATTTGATTTATTATTGTCATACATATTAGTATACAGTGAAAAATATTTTTTCTTGTGCACTATATAGCTGAAGCATACCGAACATAGAGAGGGAAAGGAGAGGGTGCAGGATGTAGTGTTACAGTCATAACTAGGGTGTAGAGAAAGGTCAACTTAATATGAGGTAGGTCCATTCAAAAATATGACAGCAGCAGGGAAGAAGCTGATCTTAAGTCAGTGGGAATGTGACCTCAAATTTTTTTTTATCTTCATCTTGACAAAGGATGGTAGAATGGAATATGTCTAGAGTGCGTGGGGTCCTTGATTATGCTGGCTGCTTTTCTGAGGCAGTAGGAAGTGTAGATAGTGTCAATGGATGAGAGGCTGGTTTGCGTGATGAACTGAGCTTTGTTCATGACCCATTGTAGTTTCTTACAGTCTTGGCATGGTGCATCTGTATAAGTTGGTGAGAGTCATAGCGGACATGCGAAATTTCCTTAGCCTTCTGAGAAAGTAGAGGCGTTTGTGGGTTTTCTTAACTATAGCGTCAGTATGGAGGGACCAGGACAGATTGTTGGTGATTCTCCAGCCCCTGTCAATCCCAATGCAGAGTGGCAGCGGGACCCCCCCACCCCCACAGATCACCCCGTATGCCCATCCCCTAGACCCTTGGCACTGCCCGATGGTGCCCCTGGACATGGGCACTTTGCCCCTTGGGCAATGCCAGAGGGCACATGCTGGCACTGCCAGGGTGCCCATACCCAGGGGGCACTAGCCCCCTGCCCGACCCACTGAGGGGCTCCGATTGCTCCCCCTTCACTCCAGCAGGGTCATCCCACTGGTTCCCCAAAAGTGGGGTGGGATGGGGTGGGAGATGTTAGCAGGTCTGGAGAATTCAGTCCCAAACCCGCTAATTAAGAAGAGATATAAAATATATTAAAATGACTTAGCTGGTGTTCTTGCTGATTTCTTGTGTTGGGAGATGCACGCACATTGGGAATGCATGCGTGAATCCCGCAAATTGGCCGACACGTGATTCTGCTAGCCCGCAGCGCTAAAACATTAGGCTGTGTTCTTAGTCCCTTTCTATACTTCTTATATAGCTATGATTGTGCAGGTAAATTCCCTTCTAACTTGATTTTAAAATTTGCTGGTCACACCACCGAAGTGGGTCAGATCTCAAACAATGATGTGACAGAGTGCAGAAAAGAGATAGAAAGGATGATTTTCCCATCCCGTTAGTGTGGTGGTGTCATCAGCAAACTTGAAAATTGAGTTAGAAGGGAATTTAGCTGCACAGTCATCAGTGTTTAAGGAGTGTAGAAAGGGGCTGAGGACACAACCTTATGGGGCACTGGTGTTGAGGATGATCTTGGAGGAGGTGTTGTTGCCTATCCTTACTGATTGCGGTCCAGCATCCAGTTGCAGAGAGAGGAGCCAAGTCCCAGGCCACAGACCTGGGAAGTGTCCTGACCTGGGAGGAGTGCCTGGAGAGGGGCTTCATTGCACCCCCATGAGGGGGTCAGTCACCACGGATGCCATGTGGTGACATGCCTTCAAGGAGATGGAGCGCATACAGAGGAACCTTCAAGACTGCCAATACTACTGTGGCAGATGCAGCTTGCACTGCTGCCCCCTCTTCCCCCCCACCATGACACTTCAACTGTCTTCCTGCAAGGGGAGGCCACACTGGCAGTAGCCACCACCTTGACCGCTGGTGTGGAATGGGAGGGGAGGGGAAGACATCCACTGGGCCAAAGGTAGGGCGAGAGGAAAAATAGGGAATGACCACACCTGAACCAAAACCCCAGACACCACAACTGCTGGCTTGGAGAAAAAAGGATACTTCTGGCCTGTTAAACTTCAGAAAAGTGGGCCCGTTGACAACTCAATGTTGTGTTCTAGGCCCAGTGTCATCCTACTCGGGTCTGGATGCGGTGGGGCACATGATCCTGAACTGGTAGTCAATCTTATAAGAGTCAATTAGCCCAGGTCCAAGGAGCGGCACAGCAGGGAGGGAAGTAAGGCATGATGGGCACCCAGATCAGTGGTTTTCCTTGCCTGGGTGTCCTTGGAGAATAAGTGCTACATCTTGGAGAGATGGAGGGGGTGATTCCAAGACCCCTGGAGCTTCCCACATCCCTTACCCCCGCCCCCCACCACCCCTCAGTGAAGATGGAGAGGTGACCTTGCACTGTCCCTCCCTTTTCTCGTTCCTTGCCCCTAGAAACATAAGCCCCCTCAGCAGGTTCTGAATCTTCTGCTTAGGGAGGGCAGTCAGGCGCTGATTTCTCTTCGCACTCAGTTGGCGACCTTCTATCTTCAGACCTGCACTGATATGTTTATTCAAGATCTCTCCCCAATACTGTGCCCTGGTGACGTATTTCTTCCAAGTGCATGGCCTGAATTATGATCTGCAGTTCCTGTTCATAGATTTGATAGGTCTTCAGAACTCTTTACAGGTGTTGCCTGTCTTTTACCAGGACCTCAAAGACTGTTGCTTTGTGCCGCCGCTATCTCCCATTGGAGTAGCAGCTGTCGTTCAGGAGCCACTGCTCAGGAATCCACTCCGCTAGCAATTCCATTTCTGGTGGCTGGCAGGGTGACCTGGCCTGTACTGGATGTGCTGTGTGGTGGAGGTGTGGGTTGGATGACAATCCATGAGTTGGCTCAGTGCATGATGGTGGGTATTCAGTTTACAATCCATGCCTCCATGACCTCAAAATGGTCATGTTTGGACCTGACATCACACATAGGAAGTGCAGCTGTGCAATGGAATCCCATCTGAGCATAGCCCTGCTCAGATGAAATTTCACATGGGCCCCAAGCCCAGATCCTCCCACTCGGGGATGAAGCCTCAAGTTTGAACAGTGTCAAAGAAATTCCTCGCTGCTCTTTGCCACTACATGGAGGGATTTCCTGTATAGGCTGTTGCTGCACACCTTCTACCACCATCTGTTGCCTTGTTACTATCTGGCGGTGGAATTCTCACTCTCCTGTTTTGTTTGCACTTCAGTCCTACGCTCCTGTTCTGTTTGTTCTTCAGTCCCAGGCTCTTGGTTTATGGGCACCTGGTGCGGAAGGAGGCAGGGAAGGCTCCTGGGCCTGCCAAATAAGCTATAAACAATCCAGACAGCAGGCAACCAAGAAGGTTGTCCAACTTGACTGCCCCCCTACTATGGCTATATTCGTGACCAAGTGTCCCTGGGGAGGAAGCATGCAATGCCCGAGGGCATCGTCAAGGCCTCCCATTCCCATTGGATACTACAGGACCAGAGTGTATTATCGACTCCTCCCTTAATCACAATTTGATTTAATGTTTTAAGTTTCTTTTCTGCTTTGTTTTTTGGGCGGTCCTGTTCTTTTTGGGGACTGCCCTTTTTGCTTTGTCCCTTAATTTGTTTAATTTAGTTCATTTGATTTACCTAAAAAGAATGGTGAGACATACTTTTGTGTTGATCAT
The DNA here is from genome assembly GCF_965287045.1 of Carcharhinus amblyrhynchos. Taxonomy (NCBI): domain Eukaryota; kingdom Metazoa; phylum Chordata; class Chondrichthyes; order Carcharhiniformes; family Carcharhinidae; genus Carcharhinus; species Carcharhinus amblyrhynchos. The sequence goes on from NC_137347.1 coordinate 21,387,723, forward strand.
AGGCTTATGGTTTTGCTTTACCTTACTTAGTGCAATAAAATGCTGCTTGTTTGGAGCTGACTCCTGGAATTATGATAGTGATTGACTCAAATGTTATTAGGGATGGCTAATAAATGCTGGCCAAATAAGGTAATAAATGTTAGCCAAATAAACGAGCAACACCCACATCCCATGAATGAAAAAAAAACTCATTTACATAGCCTCCTAAAACAAAGGGCAGGATTTAGCCCTGCCATCTCTACAGATCATAGCAGCCCCGTATAATTCTCTGAGGAGTGTTAATTGGCTGGAGGCACGACATCTGCCCTTCACTCAGGTGAAAGTCTTACCTGAGATAGCTGCTGGCCAATCTGATTGGCTGACAGCTTTGTAGACCCAGCAGTGGGCAGGACTGGGACTACAAGTAATCTTCACCAGGTAAGAGTGGTTGGGCCTCACAGTGCTGAGGTGAGGGCTTGGGGGTCTTGATGGAGATGTGAGGAGCTGGGTGGGAGAATGGAAGAAAGCATCTATGGAGGCCAGGTTTTGTGGGAAGAGGCCTGATGTGAAATGGAGCCCTTAAGGGAGGTGTTCCCACTTTGCACCCTTGGCCCAAGCAAGGTGACTTTTACCACTCCATTTCCCTGTGTTATGCACAGTTTCCATCTTGTTTTGAATTGCAGGCTGGGATGCCCCAGCAACGGGTGAAAGGTAATAGGGGTGGATGGAGGTGAATAGAGGCATGTTTGGAAAGAGCAATGGAGGAAATGCAGTGGGGGGAATGTATTTGCACGTTGTGGGAGGGTCTATGATGGGCAAAAGGGTGCAATCAAGCAGATACACCCCATCACAGACATGTCACATAAAAATTGCCAGATTTTACCTAATGACTTGCTGATCTGGTAATGGCAGTAAAATAAAATTACAGTGAGGGCAAGGGGAGGCATCAATTGATCACATGGGCTTGAATCAGCCTGCAAGCTGCCCAATGCTTCCTCCACCACTGTTAAAATTGCAATGGCAACAAGTCGACATCACTAGCATGGGAGAAGTGTGAGACTATCCCCGAGATAGGAAAAAAGATAAAGCTGAAAATATTTCAAATGGTGATAGACTGGGATATATATTAGTCTTCAGAGGGACCTAAGAATCATGGAAAATTGATATTCAGGTGCAACAAGCATGTTAACCTTTATTACAATGGGTTTGGAGCACAACAGTGAAGAAGTCCTGTTGCAATTAAAAAAAAGTAAAAGTTTATTTATTAGTCACAAGTAAGGCTTACGTTAACACTGCAATGAAGTTATTGTGGAATTCCCCCAGTCACCACAGTTTCAATGCACCTAATCGGCATGTCTTTCAGAATGTGGGAGGAAACTGGAGCACCCGGAGGAAACCCATGCAGAAGGGGGAATAACATGCAAACTCCACACAGTGACCCAAGTGACAATCGAGCACAGGTGATGGACACGCAGCATCGGAGGCTGTGGCTGCATGTGTTAGTGCCATGACACTGGGACTCAGTGCCAGAAAAATGAATGGCCTAATTCGGGCAGCAAGGGTGAGTGTTTAACGTCATCTAGCATCTTTCCCCTAAATGACCTCCAGATTCTCCCAACCCCAGCACCCTGCATACTTCCAGCCCCTGGCCCCCAAGCACCTCCCTCCTCATTTCCAAAAGTATCACAGCACTTGCCCTTTGAGAGCCATCCCCTTATACCCTGCAGGGAATCATGCCATCTGATTTTTCATGACTCCTTCTGTCCCCACAGAAGAATGCCGATAACCACCAAGAGAGAGTGAAGACAGGGGGTGCTGAGCCTGACATCCAAATCTTCACTTCTTTTGAGGTGCAGGCGCTGGAACTTACAGGAGAGGGGGGCATGCAGACGATAAGTGACAACATGGTCGGGCTGGAGCACAGGAGTGAGCACCTGCTAATCCTCCACTTTATAAAGAAACGTCAAGTAAGTTGCAAGCTGCCCAGATTCCTCTCCCTCCCTCCCTGACACTTAACCTTGGGTGCTGTGTTGCAGAAAGGATCCCCGGTGCACATTAGCCATCTGGCATCATGACCCCATCCTGCCTCTCACAGTTCAGAAGACTCCTCGAAGGTAGTCGGTGAAGGGACCTCCAAGGCCGGCACCAGTTTGGCGTTAACTTCCACCTCACAATTCACCATCCCAGAGACTCTCACATCGATTGGTCAAGTTAGTGGTGAGGCATCTGAGTCACTCTCTGGTATGCATGACTTATCGGCCGATGTACAACTGGTGGAGGAGGGAATGTCTGAGACCTCTGGCACAAAGGGGCCTGCCGGAGGTGAGGACGCAGCTGGCACCAGGCCACATGCTGGGTCTCTGTGATCACTTCTTCCTCAGCTGCTGGAGATGGAGCAACAGAGACAGGGAATGCAGGAGGCCACACTGGATCAACTCAAGGCTGTTGGGAGAAGTCCCAAAGTAGATAATCAATATCTTTTCCCAAAGTTAGGGGAGTCTAAAACCAGAGGGCATAGGTTTAAGGTGAGAGGGGAGAGATACACAAGTGTCCAGAGGCGCAATTTTTTTCACACAGAGGGTGGTGAGTGTCTGGAACAAGCTGCCAGAGGTAGTAGTAGAGGAGGGTACAATTTTATCTTTTAAAAAGCATTTAGATAGTTACAAGGGTACGATGGATATAGAGGGATATGAGCCAAATGCAGGCAATTAGGATTAGTTTAGGGGTTTAAAAAAATAAGGGCAGCAAGGACAAGTTGGGCCAAAGGGCCTATTTCTATGCTGTAAATCTCTATGACTCTATGATCTGCTTCCACTACCTTCCCTGGCTGCGAGTTCCAGGCACCCACCACCCTCTGCGTAAAAAAACTTGCCTCTTGCACCTTAAACCTTTTCCCCTAGTAACTGACTCCTCCACCCTGGGAAAAGCTTCTAGCTATTCTGTCTACGCCTCTCATAATCCTGCAGACTTCTATCAGGTCACCCCTCAACCTCTGTTGTTCCAATGAGAACAAACTAAGTTTCTCCAACCTCTCCTCATAGCTAATGCCCTCCAAACCAGGCAACATCCAATTAAGCATTTTCTGCAATCTCTCCCAAGCTTCTACATCTTTCTGGTAGTGTGCAACCAGAACTGAACACTTTATTTCAAGTGTGAAATGTCCTCCACGAGCCATCCTTGCACCCTGGGTTCCTCCTCAAAGACCTCCGCAATATCAGAACTCCTCGATATGAAGCTATCATGCACACTGCTGGAGTGTCTAGCACAGATGTGCACAACGTTAAACTGAGGGTCAAACACCAATTGCACATTTATTGAATGGAAGCCCTTTCTATTCATGAATCTTCTTGGATTCCTGACCGGGGTCTTGAGGGTGATAGGCTATAGCCCCCTGCAAATTTATCATCTCCACGATGGCTGCAAATCCTGATGTCCAGGTCCAGGTCCAGGTCCAGGTCCAGGTCCAGGTCAAATTTCATATACTGGCCAGCCCTGGCATACATGGCATCTGCGACCTCCTTCACACACTGTGGACGGATGACTGTGAAATGCAACAAAGATCTCCACTGGTGGTCTGGAAGGACGCAGTGGCATAAAAGTTTAAGGTAGTTGTCATTCATTGTCACAGCCACTGAGAATGGGTGCCCCCCCGTGCCCCGAGGTGCAAGATCCTTCAACAAATTCACAGGCATTGCACTGTCTCCTTTCGGAGCTGGAACTGCCAGCGGCACGCAATGGCTGATAGTTACTCGAAGAACACTCACGTGGGGAATTGCTGGAGTCTCTGCACCCTCCTTCTCCATCAACACTCGCACCCACCCACCACCACCCCCAACCAACCAACCCCCCCCACCACCCCCCCACCCCCACCCCACCCACCAACCCCCCCACCCCACCCACCAACCCCCCCACCCCCTCCACCCCCACCCACCCCCCCATCCCTCCACCCCCCCACCCCCACCAACCCCCCCACCCCCACCCCTCCACCACCCCCACCCCTCCACTCCACCCCTCCCCTCCACCCCCCACCCCTCCACCCCCACCAACCCCCCCCACCCCTCCCCACCAACCCCCCCCACCCCTCCCCTCCACCCCCACCCCTCCACCCCCACCAACCCCCCCCACCCCTCCCCTCCACCCCCACCCCTCCACACCCACCAACCCCCCCCACACCCACCAACCCCCCCACCACCCCATCCCCACCAACCCCCCCCACACACCCCCCCCACCAACACCCCCCCCCAACCACCCCTCCAACACCCCCCCCACCACCCCTCCAACACCCCCCCCCACCACCCAACACCGCCCCACCACCCCCACCCAGATCAAGCACCAGAATCCATCTTTAATAGAGGAGGTGTTATCCAGACCAATCCAGCTGCGGTGAACAAGGCCGTAAACCTAGGATTGGGTGTGTAGCTCGTAATTACATTGTGCTGAATGCAAAAACATTCAAGCTGATGTCTTGCCTGTTTTGGATGGGCTTCCAATTGCACCCAAATTTTTTCTGGGTTAAATGGGAATGGGCACAAAAACAGCGCCATTCCCACTAGCTGCTTTACACACGATTTTATAAGACATTCCCGCCACAAAACAGGCGCAATGAGGTCATAAAATTCCAACCCGAGTATGGTTCTGGTCTCCCTACTACTTTAAAGGGGGTGCAACAAAGGTATCCTTACCTGATTCCTAGGATGAAGGGATTGTCATGAGACTGAGTAGCCTAATCTTATATTCCCTAGAGTTTGGAAAAATGCTCATAAAAGGGGCCAGCCAAGGTAAGTGCTGGGAGGATGTCCTCACTGACTGAAGAGTCTAGAGTTAGGGGTAAAAGCCTCAGAATAAGGAGTGAATCTTTGAAATCGTCTGCTCCAGAAAGATGTGAATGCTGAGTTATTGAGTACATTCAAGCCAGGGATTGAGAGATATTTAGATGTTAAGGCAATTGAGAGATATGGGAATAGTGCAGAGAGTTGAGTAGATCAGCCAAGATCTAGACGAATTATGGAAGAGATTCCAAAGATCAAATCATCTTGTGCTCCTTTGTTTATATTCAAACTCAATTTTTCAATTTTGGAAGAACACAGATACAAACAGGAGAGAGATTCAATATTCTTTCACTAACCCTGGGCAGCAGCAAGGAAGAGTGGTGTTCTCTTCTTGAAATCCTTTCTGTGAATATTTGCATGGTAATCATGTAAGCACACAACAGCTTCTAAAGCATCATGTTTTGCTGCACAGTGCATTGGTGTCAGCATATCTCCATATGAAACTTGCTCCATATTTGCTAGAAGAAATTGAAATATTATATGGCAATTAATATGTGTAGATTGATTACATAACTTTAAACAGTATATCAGAACACTTTCAATGGCCAGTGACTTGCATAGCATTGTTTTCAGCAAAACAGAGTGGAAACAGCAAAATTTGTGGATGATACTAAAATGGGTGGGCAAGCAGGCAGTGAAGAAGATATAAAGACTATAGAGGGATATAGATAGTCTAGGAGAATGGGCCAAAATTTGGCAGATGGAGTTAAATGTGGATAAGTGTGAGGCTATCTATTTTGGCAGGAAAAAATAGAAAGGCAAATTATAACCTAAATAGAAAGCAGATTTAAAATGCATCTGGGCAGAGGTATTGAGGCATTTGTGTTCGTGAATTGCAGAACATCAATATGCAGGTGCAGCACATAATTAAAAAGGCAAATGGGACGTTGGCATTTATGGCAAAAGGACTGGCGAATAAAAGTAGAGCAGTGTTGTTGCAATTGTATAGGTGTTGGTGAGACCACAGCTAGAGTATTGTGTCCAGTTTTGGTCTCCTTATTTGAGGAAGAATGTGATGGCACTGGAGGCACTTCAGAGGAGGTTTACCCAATTGATTCCAGGGATGAAGAAGTTGACATATGAGGACAGGTTAAACAGTTTGGACATGTAATCGCTGGAGTTTAGAAGGATGAGAGGGGATCTAATCGAGGTATATAAAATTTTAAAAGGTGTTGATAAAGTTAAGACCAAATATTTCCTCTTATGGGGCAATCTAGAACAAGAAGCCACTGGTATGCTTTGTGAGGTGGTAGATTTAAAACTGAGATGAGGAGGAACTACTTCTTGCAGAGGGTGGTGAATTTGTGGAACTAGCTGCGTCATAGCGCGGTGGAATCTGAATAGTTGAATGGTTTCAAGAGGGAGATCAACATATTTCTAATAAAAAAGGGAGAGAGGGATATAGGCAATAGGTGGGGAGGTAAATTTGAGACCAGGGAGAGGTCAACCATGATCTGATTGAATGGCGGAGCAGACTTGAAGGGCTGAATTTGCCTACTTATGCTCCTAATTTCTATGTTCCTATGCAGGACCTACATAAATTAGACCAGAATCTTGTTTTTTTGCAATAACTGCAATTATCCCATACTTTCAACCAGTGGAACTACTTCAGCATGAGGCTTCAGCAACATAATGCCCATTATCCTCCACACTGAACACTGTAAAAATCACCACAGGCTCTATATTACAACTTATGCATCCAGCTTCAATATGTGAAAAAAAAGGCTTAAGATATTGCAAATCTGTAAATTCCACAATAGATATTTATCAAAGAAGAGATTTTAAAAATTATTATAAAATATTAGATGGGAAGCCACTGTTAGATAAATCCCAATCATTGGTCAGGCACTTCAATAGTGCAGTTACTAAAGAAAATAAGAAACAAGTAAGCATAACATGTTTTGAAACCGTCTCCATGTTTTCTTTGATTTTTGACCTGCATGCCAGCTTTCAGGCTAGTACCAAAAATATTCACTAACCAGATGGACAGTGGATGATTATACCACTTAGGGTGCCTGGCAGTTCAACTTTTACTTCTAACAGCTACTAGATGTTTTTCAGTAGTAGCATATTGGAAAACAAAAAATGTCTGCTCCCATGCTGTCCCTAATCAATTAAACTAAACATGTAGGCTGAATACCCCAGTCCCCTATGCCCTGCCACTGCTGCCAAAGTGAATGGAGAATTTAGGACTTAGCCAAAACTACACTTACTGCAGCAGGGCCAGAGAATCCCAGCTTTGGACAAAGTCAAAGAATCCCAGCTGTAGTATAAATTTAGGGGGTGATTCACTGCCATCATTAGACAGCTGCCAGGAGTTGCAATGCCCCACTGAAAGGGGCATCTGCCAAAAATTGGGATTCCTGACAGGTCTGATGGTTATTAGGATTCACCCGACCTGGCCCACCAGCCCTGATTGGGTGTCCGCCCAAAGCAAGTGGCAATCTGATAATTATGCAAAACCCATCATTTCAATCTCATTAGTAGGATTCAACCCAGATGCAGTGGCCATGTGATGTTCACTCACCACTCTGCCAGAAGTCACACAAGCGTAATTTGTTGTTACTTTTGAAAAGCAGGGACCTGGCAGCTAGGCATTGAGAAGGAGCTAGGAAGTAGGTGGTCATTTTTCATCTTGTTTGGGGGGCATGTTCATTTCAATGGGAGCAACTAGTGTTCAAATTGGAGGGAAGGGGGTGACCCTGGGGGCATCCTTGGAATGGAGGAGCCTTGCCTGGCCGCTTCCATTGATCTTTGAAGCTAACTCTGTCCATGTCAGTTTCAGGCATCAGAATGTTAAAAGTGTTGTTTCTTCCCTGTGCCCTATCTCAGCTCTGACTTTATGGTTCCATGGAAACCATGCACCAAGGACATCTGGATCCCTGCATTCCTGTAGCTTTTAACTACTCACAGTCTGGCACAGTCTTGACCTCATACAGCAACCCCCAACTTAAGCCAGTCCTCTTTCTTACACTTAGCAAGTGTTACTGATCCAGGGCCTCGCTCCCTTAAATCCTACATGAGCACTGAACATTGGCGTACCTCATGGAACTCCCTTCATTCACAGTCCCACATCTGGAGTGGAATTGGAAAGGTGAGTGAACACAAGGATCAGGTGCCCCAACAGAAGGTGAACAAAGTGCTGGCAGGTAGCCCATATCACAGAAAAAGTCTCATCACTGTGACACACAGAGGATGTTCCATAAAGAATGGTGCTCTGCCCCTGCATATCAACTGCTCCTTCATGTGTCATTTGTATCTCATTGGATGACACTCTTGGAACCTTACTGGGTCTCACAAAAGATCTCAATCAAAACTTGCATTCGAAACAGTGCCTGTATTGCTCGGTGTAATACACCTTTCCCCTAGAAATTCACACTTCCTACAAACCTTTATCTTCCCCACTTTCAGCACATAAAAACCATTCCATAGGTGCTCTGAAGGAGGGATGATGGGGACAGGTCGTCATGGGGCAAGAAGTGGGGACAAGGCCCAAAGACCTCACCGCACAAGCTGGATGGTGTGGACAGCAGCTGCTATGTGGCGAGAATGTTGAGGTCGTTCTCCAGCTGCGCATCACATAGGGATGAGAATGAATGTTAAAATGAAAAGATGGATAATATTGCTAGCTGTCCCTCTCTCTCTCACAGACTGAAGATGGATTTCGGATTGGAGCCATTCCATATAGCAATGGTAATGAGGCATGCAGGAGATTGCAACAGTACCAGGGTTAGCCCAGGCATGAACCTGATCACAGAAGCCAGACGGGGAAGATCAGGGGGCTTTTGCAAAAGCTCAGGTGTCAGCTGCCCATCAGGCCAAGCAGGGGGCGAGAAGATGTTGACAGGTATAGATAGGGTGGATTCATAGAGGCTATTTCCCAGGACTGAAATGGTCGCTATGAGAGGACACAGGTTTCTGGATGAGTACATGGGATTTAATGGGATTGAGGGTTATAAATAGGCCTGGTAGGTAGGAATATGTTCGGCACAACTTGTGGGCCGAAGGGTCTGTTTGTGCTGTAGTGTTCTATGTTAAGACAGGAATACTCATGGCTCCCGGATCATTCCTTGAGCAGAGGGGCTGCTGGAGTTAATTCCAGATACCTCAACATCATTTGGCAATGCCAGTGCTAGAGATCCTCCATCGTCAGAGCAATTTGGGTGATGCCCTCCATCATGGTCCGGTGTGAAGCACTGCTTCAATGTCCATCTGGGCTTGACATGTCTGTAAGAAACCTTGACATGCTGTCATGGCCCTCAGCAATGGACATCACAGAGTGAGCCAGGTCTTGGACATCGTCGGATATTGCTCAGGCATCTTGCCCCACGCTCTCCACTACAGCCACTGTCCTTGCAATGTTGGCCTGGGTTGCATGCATTATTAACACCATCTTCTGCTAAAGAAAGCTTCTGGACTCCTCCATATGGTCTTGCAGTTGCAGGAAGGTTCTGGACACCTCCTCCTGAAAGGCATGACTTGGCTTTTGCATCGTGGCAGTGCTGGGATGAGCTTGTCCAGAGGATTGACATCTGTCTTAGGGTCAGCTTTTCCCTGGCAGCCAGCAGTCCTCTGAATGCCATTTCGTCTGGAAGTTCACCCAATGAAAGCTGTATGGTTCTCAACAGAAATTTCCCCTGAAGCTTGACGACTAAATTATCTCACTGAGATGAGTGTATCTGCACTGGTGGATGGTTCAGGTGAAAGCAGTGCTGAGAATTCAGTGTGGTTGGAAGGAGGGATGCAAACCTTGATGGCCTAACCTCATAGGATGGTGATCCTGGAAGAAAAAGGACATGGGTTAGCTTTTGGGAATCTCAGTGCTGTGGAGGATGTTGGACTGGAGGCTATCATCTGGATAAAGGTGCTTTGGACTCTCACTTGTTCGGGGTATCCCAACTTCACAGTTAACAACAGTCCATTCCAGGGTCTCTCCTGTGATTTTGAGGGCCATTTCTGCAAGTGGGGTAAGGGCCCTCGGTGCATGTATGTGCCCACCCGTCTTCCCTCACTCCTCCCGTATGGGTTGTCTTATCCTTTGGAGTGAGAAAAAGGAGATTGTGAGATGCTGGCCAGGTGGGTTTGGGGGCTGAACATCATTCCACACACGCTAAGCATGTGTGGAATCTGGGGCAAGCCCATGAGCGATCATGATGGGTGTTGGGGGGGAAGGTTGATAATAACGGGGGGTGGGGAGGAGAATAGTGTGGATCATTGTGGGGGAAATCGTTGGGATCAGTGAGGGGAGTTATGATGGGGATCATTGGGTGGGGCAAAGTGGGTTGGGTTCTGAGGGGAGGCTAGTAGGCCAGGTGATTGAAGGCTGGAAGTGATTGTTAGATGGCTATGGTGAGGGTTGGAAATAATGCTGGGGGAGGACAAACGTGTATTTATTCTTTCTGCAATGAATAGCTGGCCTCCGGATCATAGCGTTGCTACTGACACCTTAGCCACTGCCTCCCAGGCTTCTTCCACTACATTTGCAGGTATTCTCCTATCTACCCGGGGGAACAGGGTGGCCTTCCTCTCTTTAATGATGTCCAACATGTGGTCCACATCCACATCAAGATAGCATAGGGCTGGTCTTCCTCCTGCTATCTTCCCTGGTGATGAGATTGTGGGGTGTGCAGGGAGAGCTTCTAAGCTGCTCCCACTTGTTGTTGATTAAGGTAATTGCTGATTCCAGTGAATCAGCTGTCACTGGAGTTGGAGGATCCGTGTGTTTCGCATGGGGGTTAGCCTAGCCCATTTAAATAGGCAGAATGGCTCCCGAACAGCACTGCCACCAACAGGGATGCTTAGCCTGAAAATGGGTGAATTGCAGTCTTAATATGCTGACACAGAATATCTGAAGCATTGATACAAGGCATTCCTTTTATAATATTCAGAAATTCAAGAGATTTATTAAAATATACCAACTTTTAAAACTGAATTTATTTTTATATAAGATATTAACAATTAAGAACTTTTATTTATGTCTTGGAGTCAGAAAATTTTCAACAAATAAAACTGCAGATAGTTAAAATGTTGTGAAAAGTGCAACATATGTGCATTTGTAGGCACTTTGAGTGTTTTTTCCAAAATATACTCTCTTACCATCTTTCTCAATGAGGTATTTGATAACTTCCACGTTGTTTGCAGCAGCAGCCACATGAAGGGGAGTTCTTCCAAAAACATCAGCCTGATTTACATTAGCGCCTCGCTCTACGAGAAACTTTGCAACATTCAGGTGCCAGTTTCGAGCCACCTGCACCAATTACATAAATATGACACAATGTCAGTGTTCAATGTCAGTTATTACATAATCTTTAACTTGTAAACGTATAAAGCCAAGTTTTCTTAATGAAAAGTTTGATAAAATTATCAGCAATCTGCAATATAAAGCCATTTAATTAGTTGTGTAATTTCCTACATTTATTAAAGAAATGATCTCTCTTCATTCGTTGTATCAAGAATTATGGTCCCTCTCTCAGCAACCTGTGTTTATAAGCTAGAACATTGAACCCAATGCTTTACAGAACAGGAAGCCAGTGAGTTAGGTAACACAGAAGTAATAGGACAGTGGGACTGACAGCAGGATAGAGTGTATTATAAGAGAACTGCACAAATTGCAATTTATAAAGGATGGAATTTTTTGATTTTTTTTCCCAAGTGTTATCTTATGTGGGAAAAACAAAGGGCAGCTCGCCAGCTGCTGTGCCAGGTTTTCCAGCTTTATTTTTCGACACTTAGAAAAAAATGGAAGGGGTTGGTCCCACAACACTATACTTCCAGGGCCTTGGCATGGTATTGCCTGGGCATGGCACCCTCTCCTTTGGGATTTATCAGTGTACTTACCAGTGTGTCCCAGCAAGTTCTGTTCACTAGGTCCCCATTTGTTAAAATCTATTGTAAACCCTATTGACATGATGCCTGTTGTGGGGGGGCTAATGTATGCTGTTAGGGTTCCTGACCTTGCATGCCAGCAACCCCATTATGTCACTGGCAGTGAGCAGCTGAACAGGAAATCCTGCCAGTGTAAAAGTCACTTTGAGACTCCTTTTGAATTCTCCCCACTGGCCTTTTCACACGCCAAAAACCAAAACTGAAAATATCCTTCAAAGTGTAGACTAAAATGAATGTTAAGAGTATTGGAGATGTTGAGCCTGGAAATGATGAGGGCATTGAAACTTTCAGTACAAATTGGAAGAGAAGTGCAAATACATATGCTAGAATATTGTTCTCTCACTGGTGATGAGCTTGGAGGCAGGAAGGGCATTTATGTAGGCTTGATGGTGCTGTACTGGAACACTGCTGCCTTCCTGCCTTTACCAAAATTAACTTCGAGGCAGGAATGTCCATGGTCGACCTTGGTCACTGCCAATTGAGACCTTTAAGTTGGCAATTAATGACTACTTAAGGGCCTCATCCTGCTACTATTGATATTAACCCAGCTTCAGGTTCATTGTGCCACCAACTTGTCATGTCTGTGGGGGTCCTCGGTCAAAAGCACTCAGTGCCAGAACAAGGCACTGGACATTGGTAAGTGGGGGCCTGCTGAAAGCCACATTAGTAAACTCACTGCACCCCACAGAGCCATCCATCTACCACCACCAACAAATTACTTATCTTTGACTCGAGTCACTCCTTGATTCTGGGACTCTGGCGCCTGCCCTTCTGGCAGTGGCCATGGCCTTACCAGTGGCACTATTCAGCACAAGAGTTGCTGGCCTCTGATTGGCTGGTTGCCCTTGTTGGCTGAGACCTCAGCTCCGGAGGTCTTGATTCCTACCAGAAGCCTTGCCATTGCATGATTATTGTGTTTCAATGGGCCTTCCTAAAACAGACAGTATATGTCTCTTGTCAATTCTCCAGCCAGCAAATAAAATTCTTGTTGCCTCAAAAGGATTCCATAAGAACATAAGAAATAGGAGCACGAGTAGGCCAACTAGCCCTTCGAGCCTGCCCCGCCATTCAATAAGATCATGGCTGATCTGTCGTGGCTCAGTTCCACTTTCCTGCCCTCTCCCCATAACCCTTAATCCCCTCTCTTATCAGAAACCCATCAACCCGTGTCTTAAAAATATTTAGCGAGGTAGCCTCCACCACTTCAACGGGCAGAGAATTCCAGAGATTCACCACCCTTTGAGTGAAGAAGTTCCTCCTCAACTCTGTTCTAAACCGCCCCCCCTTTATCTTGAGGCTGTGCCCCCTAGTCCTGCTATCCTTTCTGAGCGGGAAGAGTCTCTCCACCTCTATCCCATCCATCCCATTCATCATCTTATACGTCTCAATGAGATCTCCCCTCATTCTTCTAAACTCTAATGAGTACAAGTCTAATTTATTCAGCCTCTCCTCATAGCTCAACCCCCTCAACTCCGGCATCAGCCTAGTAAACCTCCTCTGCACTCCCTCCAAGGCCAAAATATCCTTGCGTAAGTACAGCGCCCAAAACTGCACACAGTACTCCAGCTGCGGCCTCACCAATGCCCTATACAGCCACAGCAAGACCTCCCTACTTTTATATTCAATCCCCCTCGCGATGAAGGCCAGCATCCCATTCGCCTTCCTGACCACCTGCTGCACCTGCAAGCTGGGTTTTTGCGACCCTGAGGTCCCTCTGCACCGTCGCCTGCTGCAGTCTTTCTCCACGTAAGTAATAATCCTTCCTACCATTATTCCTACCAAAGTGGACCACCTCGCACTTGCCAACATTTGCCATTTCCTGGCCCATTCGCCCAGCCTATCTAGATCCTTCTGTAGACTCTCCCCACCGTCCGCACAATTTGCCTTTCCACCAATTTTGGTGTCATCAGCAAATTTCGACACCCTACACTCGGTTCCCTCCTCCTGATCATCTATATAAATGGTAAATAGCTGAGGCCCCAGCACCGGCCCCTGGGGCACTCCACTAGTCACCATCCGCCAATCCGAATAGCACCCATTGACCCCCACTCTCTGCCTCCTATTTGACAACCAGTCCTCTATCCACGCTAACACCCTACCCCCAACTCCATGCCCCCTGACCTTCTGCAATAGCCTCTTGTGAGGTACCTTGTCAAACGCCTTCTGAAAATCAAGAAAGACCACATCCACCGGCTCTCCTCTATCCACCGCCCTAGACACATCCTCATAGAACTCCAGTAAATTTGTCAGACACGACTTCCCTTTAACGAAACCGTGCTGCGTCTGCTCTATCAAGCAGTTCCCCTCAAGATGCCTCGCTATTTCCTCCTTGATGACGGATTCTAACATTTTACCTACAACAGACATTAAACTAACAGGCCTATAATTCCCCGCCTTTTGCCTGGCACCCTTCTTAAACAACGGCGTAACATTAGCCGTTTTCCAATCTTCCGGCACTTCCCCGGAATCCAGCGACATCTGGAAAATAACCACCAAGGCATCCACTATCACCTCCGCCATTTCTTTCAGAACCCTCGGATGCATTCCATCCGATCCTGGGGACTTGTTCACAATCAGCCCCTCCAGTCTGTCGAGCACCACCTCTCTAGTAACAGTAATGTCATCTAGACCCTCCAGTCCTACCACCTTTCCATCTCTAACATCTGGCAAATTATTCACATCCTCCTCCGTGAAGACCAAAACAAAAAAGTTATTCAAGACCTCAGCCATACCCCCATCCCCTACCACTAAGTCCCCCTTCTCATCCTCTAAGGGACCAACGTTCACCCTAGCCAGCCTCTTCCTTTTTATATATTTATAAAAACTCTTGCTATCCTTTTTTATATTAAGCGCTAGCCCAGCTTCATAGTTTCTCCTACCCTTCTTTATCAACTTCTTTGTCAATCTTTGTTGACATTTAAACCTCTCCCAATCCTCTTCTTGCCCACTACTCTTAGCTACTCTCAACGCCTCCGCTTTTAATTTAACACTTTCCTTCACCTCCTTCGTTATCCATGGCTTATTACCTCTCCTCCTACGGTACTTTTTGACCATCGGAATAAATTTCTGCTGAGCACCAAGAAAGATCTCCTTAAAGATCCTCCACTGCTTCTCAGCAGACCTACCTTCCAACGCGCTCCCCCAGTCCACATTCACCAATTCTTCTCTCATCCTACCGTACTCCCCTCTGTTCAAAGTATTGATGAATACTTACTTATACTTATCGATAGTATTGATGAAACAATAAAGGATTTGAGGCTCAGAGTGAAACGTGTCACTGAAGTTGTGCACCACCTAATTCAGTCTGATTATGTAGCAATGGTAGCGGATGGCACCAATTACTGGAATCAATTGTTTTTGGTAGGAGACAATTAGGATGACTTTGGTCTAAAAAGTTCACTTTCAGAAAAGTTTAGGTAGCTACAACTTGTTAATCGTGGAGTCAAAAGTGGTGCGGTAACAAGGTACAGCTAGATATCGTGAGCATACATATGGGAGTTCATTTATGATGCTGGGGAGAATGTTAAGAGAAAAACTAGGAGGGTGCCAAAAATAGAACTCTGCAGAATTTCCAAGCTATTTGAGGCGATTTGTTGGCTATATTAAGAAGCTATGAGTAGAACCAAACAAAGGGGTCAATCATGGAGAAGAACAGAGTTCATGACCATGCTGAACATCAAAGAAAGATCACATACCATGGTCTCAGTCAAAGGATGTCAGTGACATCAACCAAGGCAATACCCTGAGCAAGAAGGAAATTTCACCTAGGAGAAAATGAGGACAAAGCTAAGTCTGGAGGAGAATGGCAATGACATGCTCAAACACATGAAAAGGCAAAAGAAAATTATGTGGGTTGGAGGGGTCAATGCTTCAATATATTTCCATGAGTTCTTTATAAAAGTGAGGACTAATTTTTTTCTTAAGTACAAAAGGCTTGTAATGGAGATCAGATTCTATACAATTTTGTGATCAGGTTGGTTAATTTATTTATTGGTTGAACTATTCACTGTTAGTTATGATTCAAGTAATAGCCATGGATCAGTTTAAAAATTAGGCATCTCATTCCCAATTTGTCAATAAATAGGCAAGATTATGCACATCTTACCTCATGCAGAACAGCGCACCCATTCTTATCTGTGAAATTTACATTAGCGCCTTGTTCCAGAAGTAGACGAAGAAATTCTAGATCAATCTAACAAAAAATGAAAATGTCAGGACATATAAGAACATAAGAAATAGGAGCAGGAGTAGGCCATCTAGCCCTTCGAGCCTGCCCCGCCATTCAATAAGATCATGGCTGATCTGAAGTGGCTCAGTTCCACTTTCCCGCTTTCTCCCCATAACCCTTAATTCCCTTGCCTACCAAAAACCTATCTACCCGCGTCTTAAATATATTTAGCGAGGCAGCCTCCACCACTTCAACGGGCAGAGAATTCCAGAGATTCACCACCCTTTGAGTGAAGAAGTTCCTCCTCAACTCTGTTCTAAACTCCCCCCCCCCTTCCCTTATCTTGAGGCTGTGCCCTCGAGTCCTGCTGTCCTTTCTGGGCGGGAAGAACCTCTCCAGCTCTACCCTATCCATCCCTTTCATCATCTTATACGTCTCAATAAGATCCCCCCCTCATCCTTCTAAACTCTAACGAGTACAAGCCCAGTCTATTCAGCCTCTCTTCATAGCTCAACCCCATCAACTCTGGTATCAGCCTAGTGAACCTCCTCTGCACTCCCTCCAAGGCCAAAATATCCTTGCGCAAGTGCGGCGACCAAAATTGCACACAGTACTCCAGCTGCAGCCTCATCAGTGCCCTGTACAGTTGCAGCAAGACCTCCCTACTTTTATATTCAATCCCCCTCGCTATGAAGGCCAGCATCCCATTTGCCTTCCTGACCACCTGCTGCACCTGTAGGCTGGGTTTTTGCGACTCATGCACAAGGACCCCCAGGTCCCTCTGCACCGTAGCATGCTGCAGCTTTTCGCCCTGTAAGTAGTAGTCCTTCCTACTATTATTCCTGCCAAAGTGGATAACCTCACACTTGCCAACATTGTATTCCATCTGCCAGGTCCTCGCCCACTCGCTCAACCTATCTAGATCCCTCTGCAGACTTTCTACACCTTCCGCACAATTTGCTGTTCCACTTATCTTTCTGTCATCAGCAAATTTCGACACCTTACACTCAGCTCCCTCCTCCAGATCATCTATATAAATGGTAAATAGCTGAGGCCCCAGCACCGATCCCTGGGGCACTCCACTAGTCACCAACCGCCAATCCGAATAGCACCCACTGACACCCACTCTCTGCCTCCTATTTGACAGCCAATCCCCTATCCACGCTAACACCTTACCCCCAACTCCATGCCCCCTAACCTTCTGTAACAACCTTTTGTGTGACACCTTATCAAACGCCTTCTGAAAATCAAGAAACACCACATCCACCTGTTCCCCTCCATCCACTGCACTAGACACATCCTCATAGAATTCCAATAAATTCGTCAGACACGAGGTCCCCTTAATGAATCCGTGTTGCGTCTGCTCTATCAAACAATTCTTCTCAAGATGCCTCGCTATTTCCGCTTTGATGACGGATTCAAGCATTTTTCCTACAACAGACGTTAAACTAACCGGCCTATAATTCCCTGCTTTTTGCCTGCTACCCTTTTTAAACAGCGGCGTAACATTAGCCGTTTTCCAATCTTCTGGCACTTCCCCAGAATCCAGCGAGGTTTGGAAAATAATCACGAAGGCATCCACTATCACCTCCGCCATTTCCTTCAGAACCCTGGGATTCATTCCATCCGGTCCTGGGGACTTGTCCACCATCAGTCCCACTAGTCTGTCGAGCACTACCTCTCTAGTGACAATGATCTCATTCAGGCCCTCAACTCCTACCATCTTTCCATCGTTAACACCCGGCAAACTATTCGCGTCCTCCTCTGTGAGGACCAAAGCAAAAAAGTTATTCAAGGCCTCAGCCATTTCCTCATCCCCCACCACTAAATCCCCCCTCTCATCCTCTAAGGGTCCAACATTCACCCTAGCCAGCCTCCTCCTCTTTATATATTTGTAAAAACTCTTACTATCCTTTTTCATATTTAGCACTAGCCTAGATTCATAGTGTATCCTTCCTTTCTTTATCAACTTCTTCATCATTCTTTGTTGATATTTAAACCTCTCCCAATCCTCTTCTTGCCCACTACTTTTAGCCACTCTAAACGCATCAGCTTTTAATTTAATACTCTCCTTTATCTCCTTTGTTATCCACAGCTGATTATCTCTTCTCCTACGATCCTTCTTTACCATCGGAATAAATTTCTGCTGAGCACCAAGAAAGATCTCCTTAAAGATCGTCCACTGTTCCTCAGCAGACCTACCTCCCAATCTGCGCCCCCAATCTATATTTGCCAATTCCTCTCTCATCCTATCGTACTCCCCTCTGTTCAAACAAAGGACACAGGTCCGGGATCCTACTTTCTCATCCTCCATCTGCATCAAAAACTCCACCATACAATGATCACTCTTCCCAAGTGGATCCATCACAACAAGGTCCCCTAATTCTACCTGTCTCATTACATAACACCAGATCTAAGATAGCTTGCTCCCTCATCAGCTCCAGCACACACTGTTCAAGGAAACTATCCCAGCAGCATTCCAAGAACTCTTCCTCAAGCCCACCGCGTCCAACATGGGTCGATCAATCAATATGTAGATTGAAATCCCCCATAATTATCGCCGTTCCATTCCTGCACGCATCATTTATTTGCGCGTTTATAGCCCACCCCACCTCCAAATTCAGATTTAGTTAATAATCGACAAATTGACAAGGGGCTAGATTTTCATCTTTGCTATGTCATGGGACCTTTGGATTCCAGGTTCAGCTATAACGAAATGGGAGTGGAGATCTTCCTATTGCAATTTTCACTGAGTCAGGACGACTTGGGAGCCTTTTTAAAACAGTGGCAGTTCCCATTCTGGGAGTCTCAGCCTCATTCTTGGTTTTAATTTTCAGAAGTGATTTTTAAGATTGCGAGCTGGTTTAGGTCACAAGTCCGTATGCATCCTGTACTTCTGATCTGAACATAATTGCAGGACTTAAATGGGGTCAGACCAGCTTTGAAACATTGGTCATAGAGCCACATCTATGATCATCAAGCACTCTTTTCCCTGGGCATCAGGTGTTTCAGCACTTTAATAGATTTATGGGCTCTCAACCAACCTCATTATTGATTATTGCTATGAGGTGGCATAGATGGGTTAAGGAGAGTGGGGGAGGGGTGGTGGTTTTGAGGAGGTGCGGGCTCTAGAGTCTGCTTTTATTATAACTGGGCCAAACTCCCACAGCATCAAGAGGCTTGCTGCCCAGCAACCCCTGCTGATGCCTCCAAACTCTCTCCTGGGTCTGCTAGCACAATTGCAATGCCCCCCCCCCCCAACTCCCCCCTCACTGATGAAAATGCTGTCCATGTGGCATTTGCTCCGAAGGCTGGCATGCCTAGCTGGCAACTTTCCCAATTCTTGCTGTCTGCCTTGAGGATGAAAATCCAGCCCATTCTGTCTATGTCTCCACAGTGGAAAATGGCCCAGAGTTGGGTTAGAGCCAGCTACAGTAGTCGTGGATGGTTAGTAGGTAAAGCAATAGAAGAGGAAGAGCTTGAAATCTTCTGGAGATGCAAAATAATCAAAGTTTGCTAAGGGATGTCAGAAATTAAAGAAAACTGTACAACTTTAACCAGAATGAGGGAGTGGATATGGGGTACAACGTGGAAAGAAATAAGAGAGAATGACAATAGAATTGGAAAAGGAGTGACAGCAACGGCCTAGTGGTATTTTCGCTAGATTATTAATCCAGAAACTCAGCTAATGTTCTCGATACCCAGGTTTGAATCCTGCCATGGCAGATGGTGGAATTTAAATTCAATAAAAAAAATCTGGAATTGAGAATCTACTGATGGCCATGAAACAATTGTCAAAAAAAACCCCATCTGGTTCACTAATGTCACTTAGGGAAGGAAATCTGCCGTCCTTACCCGGTCTGGCCTACATGTCACTCCAGAGCCATAGAAATGTGGTTTTGACTCTCAACTGTCCTGCAAACGCAATTAGGGATGGTCAATACATGATGGCCAGCCAGCCATGCATATGTTCCATGATTGAAAAAAAATGTCGTTTCAGTATGCTTCTTCCTCAATGTTTGTTAAGAGGCTCACCCAACTGGATTTTTAGGACTGTGGCCTGCTATGTGAGGGTGCTGCTCTCAAAAGCCCTACACTAACTGGATATGATGATAGCAGTGCAATTGATATGGAAATATATATTTTTCAGTGGAACGTTTAAAAATTCAGCTTTATTCTACAGGCAATCGATCTGTTTGCAGGGAATGTAATGTGCCTTTGTTTACTTAAGTTCATCTGGGATTTTGGATTAGAATGATTGGCAGGATCATACAAAGAACAAGTAACCGTACAACACAGGAACAAGCCTTTTAGCCTTCCAAGCCTGCGCCGATCACGTGGTCCTAACTAGACCAACTGCTTGTATCCCTCTATTCCTCATCTGTTCATGTGTCTACCCAGGTAAGTCTTAAATGTCGCTAACAGAACTGCGTCAACCACCTCACTTGGCTGTGCATTCTAGACCACCACCATCTCTATGTAAAAAACTACCCCCGCACATCTCCATTGAACCTTTCTCCTCTTACCTTGAACTTGTGCCCCGTTATAATGGTCATTTCTGCCCTGGGGAAAAACTTCCAACTGTTCACCCTATTTATACATCTACATCCTTCATAATTTTGTAAACTTCTATCAGGTCACCTCTCAGCCTTCAGCTTTCCAGGGAGAACAATCCCAGTTTATTCAATCTGTCCTCATAGCTAATACCCTCCATACCAGGCAACATCCTGGTAAACGTTTTCTGTATTCTTTCAAAAGCCTCCATGTCCTTGGTGGTAATGTGGTTTATGTGCAGTCCTGGGTCAGTAGTAGACAGAAACAGCTTTTTCAGAAAGCAGTTTAGTTTGCAGCTGAAGCCTGGATGATGTTAGAAGAATTTTGCAAACTTTTGATGTGCTATCTCTCCCTGAAAATCTCAAGACTGTCTACACTCAATGTAGCAAGTATATTTATAGTTGCTGACTGTATTTGAAGTGGCATTTAAGTCAAAGAGGAATGTTGCTTATTTGGAACTGAAAAAGTGATGTTAGAAACTAAAGTTGTCTTCTTTCCATTTTAAAATATTTTTCAACTGTTAATCTGTTTCATTTGTTAGAGTTATATTTAAACTGTGTTATTAAATAGACTTTGTTTCAGGGTGGCACGGTGGCATAGTGGTTAGCACTGCTGCCTCACAGCACTAGGGACCCGGGTTCAATTCCCAGCTTGGGTCACTGTCAAAGACCAAAGAAAATTACAGCATAGGAACAGGCCCTTTGGCCCTCCAAGCCTGCACTGACCATGCCGCCTGACTGAATTAAAACCCCCTATCCTTCAGGGAACTGTATCCCACTATTCCCATCCCATTCTTGTTTATGCCCAGAAGCCCCTTAAAACTCACCATCGTATCTGCTTCCACTACCTCTCCCGGCAGTGAGTTCCAGACACCCATCTCCTTCTAAAAAAACTTGCCTCGTACATCTCTTTTAAACCTTGCCCCTTAAACCTATGCCCCCTAGTAATTGACTCTTCCATTCTGAGAAAAAGCTCCTGACTATCCATTCTGTTCATGTCCTTGATAATCTCCTAGGCTTCTATCAGGTCACCCCTCAATCTCTGTCTTTTCAATGAGAACAAATCAAGTTTCTCAACCTCTCCTCATTGCTAATGCCCTCCATACTAGGCAACATCCTGTACCCTCTCCAAAGCCTCCACAATCTTCTGGTAGTGTGGCAACCAGAATTGAACACTATATACTAAGTGCGGCCAAACTAAAGTTCTATAAAGCTGCAACATGACTTGCCAATTTTTAAACTCAATGCCCAGCCGATGAAGGCAACCATGCCGTATGCCTTCTTGACTACCTTCTCCACCCGCGTTGCCACTTTCAATGACCTGTGTACCTATACACCCAGATCCCTCTGCCTATCAATACTCTTAAGGATTCTGCCATTTACTGTATATTTGTTATCTGTGTTAGATCTTCCAAAATGCATTATCTCACATTTGTCTGGATTAAACTCCATCTGCCAAGCCTCCAACCAACTATATTCAGCTGTATCCTCTGATGGTCCTCATCGCTATCCGCCATTCCACCAACCTTTATGTCGTCTACAAACTTACTAATTAAACCAGTTATATTTTCCTCCAAGTCAACAGCAAAGGTCCCAGCACTGATCACTGAGGAACACCACTTGTCACAGTCTTCCATTCAGAAACACACCCTTCTGCTACTACCCTCTGTCTTCTATGACCAAGCCAGTTCTATATTCACCTTGCCAGCTCACCTCTGATCCCATCTGACTTCACCTTCTACATCAATCTGCCATGAGAGAGGATAGAGGATTGGCTGTCAAATAGGAGGCAGAGAGTGGGGGTCAATGGGTGCTATTCGGATTGGCGGTTGGTGACTAGTGGAGTGCCCCAGGGGTCGGTGCTGGGGCCTCAGCTATTCACCATTTATACGGATGATCTGGAGGAGGGAACCGAGTGTATGGTGTCGAAATTTGCTGATGACACCAAGATTGGTGGAACGGCAAATTGTGCGGAGGGTGTGGAGAGTCTACAGAAGGATCTAGATAGGCTGGGCGAATGGGCCAGGAACTGGCAAATGGAATTTAATGTTGGCAAATGTGAGGTTGTCCACTTTGGTAGGAATAATGGTAGGAAGACTATTACTTACGTGGTGAAAAACTGCAGCATGCGACAGTGCAGAGGGACCTCGGGGTCCTTGTGCATGAGTCACAAAAACCCAGTCTGCAGGTGCAGCAGGTGGTCAGGAAGGCAAATGGGATGCTGGCCTTCATAGCGAGGGGGATTGAATATAAAAGTAGGGAGGTCTTGCTGCAGCTGTATAGGGCGCTGGTGAGGCCGCAGCTGGAAAACTGTGGGCAGTTTTGGTCGCCGCACTTACGCAAGGATATTTTGGCCTTGGAGGGAGTGCAGAGGAGGTTTACTAGGCTGATGCCGGAGTTGAGGGGGTTGAACAATGAGGAGAGGCTGAATAAACTAGGCTTGTACTCGTTAGAGTTTAGAAGAATGAGGGGAGATCTCATTGAGACGTATAAGATGATGAATGGGATGGATAGGATAGAGGTGGAGAGGCTCTTCCCGCTCAGAAAGGACAGTAGGACTAGAGGGCACAGCCTCAGGATAAAGGGGGGGCGGTTTAGAACAGAGTTGAGGAGGAACTTCTTCACTCAAAGGGTGGTGAATCTCTGGAATTCTCTGTCTGTTGAAGTGGTGGAGGCTGCCTCGCTCAATATTTTTAAGACGCGGGTTGATAGGTCTTTGATAGGCAAGGGGATTAAGGGTTATGGGGAGAGGGCGGGAATGTGGAACTGAGCCACGACAGATCAGCCATGATGTTATTGAATGGCGGGGCAGGCTCGAGGGACTAGATGGCCTACTCCTGCTCCTATTTCTTATGAGGGACTTTGTTAAAGGCCTTAGTGAAGTCCATGTAGACAACATCTACTGCCCTACACTCAATCATCCTCATCATTTCCTCGAAAAACTTGATTAGTGAGACCTCCCCTTCACAAATCTATATTGCCTCTCGCTAATACGTCCACTTATTTCCAAGTGAGAGTAAATCCTGTCTCAAAGAATCCTCTCCAATAATTTCCCTAACACTGACGTAAGGCTCACTGGCCTGTAATTACCTAGATTGTTCTTGCTATCCTTCTTAAACAAAGGAACAACATTGGCTATTCTCCAATCCTCTGGGACCTCTCCCGTAGCCAGTGAGGATACAAAGATTTCTCTCAAGGAATCTCTGTCTGAGTGGAGTCTGCATGTTCTCCCCTTGACCATGTGGGTTTCCTCTGAGTACACAGGTTTCCTCCCACAGTCCAAAAGACGTGCTGGTTGAGTGCACTGGCCATCCTAAACTCTCCCTCAGTGTACCCAAACAGACACCTGAGTGTGGCAACTGTGGGATTTTCACAGTAACTTCAATATAGCGTTAATGTAAGCCTATTTGTGACACTAACAAAGAAAATAAATAAACTTTATGAGAAAAAAACCCTACTTGTCAGTGGAATCAATCCTGGGAGGAAGTATCTTTTCCTCACATTTATGCCAAAGTAGAAAAATTGTTGTGGTCTAGTCTAGATTCACATAACAACTTGGGGTTCTGGTCTAGGACCCAACACAGAGAGAAAAGACAGTAGAATTCAGAATGTGGTTTCTGGATTTGAAGACAAAATGCCATTTCAAAGTCTAAAAATATTTGGCTGTTACCTCAGTTCTTTCAGGACTGATGAATTGTTCAATGAACTGCCTGTTGATCATTTCAGTTTCTGGATGAAGTACAGTCTGTGTCGATTCTTGCAAATCATTTGTTATCATTGTTGAAAATGTTTCTGAAATAATGAACCAGAATCAAAGGATAATTGTAAGAATTTTGGAAAATCCCAAGATTGAGTTTTCGAACTAAGTAACAGGAATTAACTCAAATACAATAGCTGATTGTAGTACTTATAAAATTCTAACAGGGTTAGACCGGGTAGATTCAAAAGAATGTTCCCAATGGTGGGGGAGTTCAGAACTTGGGGTGATGGCTTGAGGGTAAGGTGTAAACCTTTTAGATATGAGGTGAGGAGAAATTTCTTCACTCAGACAGTGCTGAATGTGTGGAATTCACTACTACAGAATGTAGTTGAGGCCAAAACATTGTCTGATTTTGGAAGAAATTAGGTATAGCTCTAGGGGCTAAACAGATTAAAGGATATGGGGGAGAAGGAAGGATCAGGATATTGAATTCGATGATTAGCCATGATCAAAATGAATGGCGGAGTTGGTTCGAAGGGCCAAATGACCTACCCCTGCTTAAAGTTTCTATGTTTCTATACTATTTTAATCTCCTTGTGATATGGAATTATATCCTTAATACTATTATTTAATGTCCAGTGGGTAAAAGCAGTTGAGATAATTGATGGGGAATTGTGGGTTTTCATTTACTATACGCTTTATTGATCGAAAAGGTGTAGAAGTCAATTGGTCAAGAAAAGCAAACTTTAGAAGTAGTCCAGTAAAATAAAGAATAATCAACTTGCTATGGGGAAGGTGGGAGTGTGGAGGTGGAGCGGGGGGGGAGAGGTGGTGCAAGGAGATAAACAGCTCCCAAAGATAGAGAAAACAATAGTACCTTGAATCCTACAAGGGCACCAAGTTTTCACTGTTTTGCACTAGAAACCAAGATCTTTTTTGTGGGTACAGGTGACAGGTTTTGTAACTGGTCTGCTCAAGTGATAGCTAGTCAACAATTGGGTTAAATCAGTCTCCATAGATTTATGTCAAAAAAGTACGAGTGAATTCTTTGAATACAAGAGACTTGTAAAGGTTTTATACATTCCATTGACTAATATAAAAGTACCTAGGGCAAGCCTATGAGTGTTTACATTGAGATTGTTTTACTATCCAGAGTGCATTATGCTAGAATTCAGAGCAAAAGTATCAATTAACTCTTTATCTGCTCTTCTCAAATTCTGAAATTATTCAAAATTATAATCCTTATTGGTGGTAGGAGTTTATTTTTATTCAGCATAAATAAGATCTGATACATGCTAATACCTGTATGGGTTTCCTCCAAGGCTCCAGTTTCCTCCTACAGTCCAAAAATATGTGGATTAGATGTATTAGCAGTGGGAAATATGTGGGTTTACAGGGATAGGGTGGGGGACAGGGTGATACTCAGTAAGATGCTCTGTCAGAGAGTCGGCATAGACTCGATGAACCGAATGGCTTCTTATGCTCAGTAGAGATTCTATGATCCTCCATAGTGCATACAGGAAAAAAGCCAGTGCAAAACATGTCTGGAACAACAAGGCGTGCAGAGCTTGGGACGCACCCAAACAACCTTCAGGGCTTCCTCAAGAGTTCAGGATGGGGGCCAACACCAACCCTGGAAGACTACAGTGGGCAGTGCATCTGAAACCCTGCTGCACAGAGACGAACTCATAACTCCTAAAATCTAACTGCTCATTCTCTTTCTTAGAAACCAGTCTGCTAAAGCCTCAAAATTAATTTAAAATTGTCATCCTGGGGTTTGAATGCCTCACAACTTTTACTCCTCTCCATCTTTGTCATATCCTCCAGCTCCACAATCCACTGAGAACTCTGGATTCCACCAGCCCTGGTCTCTTGTATTTCCCCAATTTCCTTCATTTCATTATTGGCTGCTGTGCCTTCAGCAGTCTAGGCCGAATCTTTAGAATATCACCCCTAACCCCTCTACCCTTCCACCATTTTCTTATCCTTTAAGACACTCTTTAAAACCTACCTCTCAGCAAGGTTTTCATTGACTGTCCTGTTAGCTCCCACTTTGGCTTAGTGCCAATTACTGTCTGATTATACATACTGTGAAGATACTTGTGAGGTTTTGTTAGATTAAAGCTGCTATAAAAAGTTGGTGTTACTGAATCAGTAATTCTTGAACAACTATAATTTTCCAGTTGAATTGCTCAACTGCTAAAATATTAATAAAAGAACACTGACTATGCCATAATGTACAATATTAAATGTTTTGTATTTGTAAAATTATTGTTAAATCAATGAGGACAAAATAAAACTTCTAAGTTAATGGCAGAGAAAAGGATACAATTTTTAAAAAATATCACTGCAGGAATCCCGGATTATTTATAAGCAGCATCCTGAATTGTGCATTAAATCATAACAGATTATGACAAACTGTTCATTTCGAAAAAAGGTAACCAATTCTAGACACATAAAAATAACTACTTCAATATATTTTCCATTAGTTTACACACTAAAAACTAATATAGATGTTTTAGTTTATTACGATGTGCAACTGAGCGAGGCATGATTATTTATATTAGGACAATATGTTCTTTCATCAAACTAAACCTTAGTTAATAATTAATTAAATACAATATAATATCTAAGTCCATATAATGTATAAGTTTATTAGCTACTGACTGTATATCCTGTAATCCAATGATTAACTGAAACCAACCAAGATATGAAAGGTTCAGATTTGATCGACGGTGTACGAGAATGCTCTCCTGTGGCCTTTGTGATAACCACCATCGTCCATCGTAAGGAGACAAAGAGTCCTGAAAGGAATAACAGAGAACACATTTATTACAATTATACCACTGCAACTATATTTAGATTGAACACGCTCAAAAGTAAAGGGGGAAGGAGGGGAGGAGGGCAGAGGGAGGGAGAGGAGGGAGATGGGGGGAGGGGAGGGGAGATGGGGGGAGGGAGATGAGGGGAGGGGAGATGAGGGGGGGAGGGGAGATGAGGGGAGGGGAGGGGAGATGAGGGGAGGGGAGATGAGGGGAGGGGAGATGAGGGGAGGGGAGATGAGGGGAGGGGAGATGAGGGGAGGGGAGATGAGGGGAGGGGAGATGAAGAGAGATGAGGGGAGGGGAGATGAGGGGAGGGGAGATGAGGGGAGGGGAGGGGAGGGGAGGGGAGGGGAGGGGGGAGATGAGGGGAGGGGGGAGATGAGGGGAGGGGGAGATGAGGGGAGGGGATGAGGGGAGGGGATGAGGGGAGGGGGGGAGATGGGAGGGGGGGAGATGAGGGGAGGGGGGAGATGAGGGGAGGGGGGAGATGAGGGGGGGTAGATGAGGGGAGGGACAGGGGGAGGGAGGGGGGAGGGGAGGGAGGGAGGGAGAACAATGATGGGACGGGAGGGGAGATGCGGGAGAACAATGATTGGATGGGAGGGGAGGGGATGGGAGAACAATGATGGGAGGGGAGGGAGAACAATGATGGGAGGGGAGAAGAGAAGAATGAGGGGAGGGGAAGGGAGAAGAGAAGAATGAGGGGAGGGGAGGGGAGGGGAGAGGAATGAGGGGGAGGGGGAAGGAGAGAGGAATGAGGGGAGGGGAAGGGAGGGGAGGGAAGGGAGGGGAGGGGAAGGGAGGGAGGGGCAGGGAAGGGAGGGGAGGGGAGACGAGAAGAATGAGGGGAGGGGAGGGGAGAAGAATGAGGGGAGGGGAGGGGAGAAGAATGAGGGGAGGGAGAGGAGGGAGAAGAATGAGGGAGGGGAGGGGAGAAGAATGAGGGGAGGGAGGGAGAAGAATGAGGGGAGGGGAGGGGAGAAGAATGAGGGGGAGGAGGAGGGGAGAAGAATGAGGGAGGGGAGG